>NC_088604.1:8410138-8712404 GCF_036013475.1 Columba livia
TTACTGAGTTGAATGTAGCTCAAAAATTGAGCTTCAAAGACACTGCTGGACTATGAGGAGTAAGGGTTCCTTACTAAGTGGCTTGAAGTTTTTCTGCAGCTTCTCTCTATGGGAGGACATACATCTTTTTGCGAGAGCCACGTTCGACTGCAGGTCCTCGTTTGAAAATGAGCTCTATCTAGCTTTGAGACAGGTGAGACCTCCTGCCTCTGAACATCTTCTTACTCTGACCTAATGCCTTCCATCATGAAAGGCTCCATAAGAACCAGTTCAGCTGTCATCTGAGAACAGTCACCTATGCAAAGGAAAGGGGCAATGGTTTGAAGCGGCACACACTATAGAGAAGAACAGAGAGAAGAGGAAAAAGCATTCTCTAAGCAACTGAAACCACAGGAGACTGTAGATAGATAACATATAATGACCTAATCTGGGTCACTAGAACTAGTTCCTCACCTTTTATGGGGGGGAAAAAAAAAAGCCATCTTTAAATGATCAGGACTTTGGTTTTGCTTTTTGTTTGAAAAAAACATCTCCAGCTGCACAGGA
Source organism: Columba livia (assembly GCF_036013475.1). Taxonomy (NCBI): domain Eukaryota; kingdom Metazoa; phylum Chordata; class Aves; order Columbiformes; family Columbidae; genus Columba; species Columba livia. The sequence goes on from NC_088604.1 coordinate 8,410,685, forward strand.
CCCCAGGCACCAAAAAGGGACTCTGGTTCCCTACTGGTTTGTAGGGGAAGGCACCTCCCCCTCTATCAGCACCTCCAGTCAAAGGTTATTTGCATTTCAGCTGCCGCAGACTTCCCCATGCTGGGACAGGACTGAGGCCAACACACAGACACAGAGAGCCTGCAGTTACCTGAACTGCTGTCGAGATGAGAAGAAATGAAGCCGTAAGTTTCACATATGGACCGTGCTTCATGGTGAGTCCAAGTCCCTTACAAAAAGGAATTGCTCTGTCTGAATTTAAGGCATAAGGATCTAAGAGGAGCAGAACACATAAAATAACAATATATTTTTTCAGAGATGAATGCAAAATATTTATGATTAAATCTAGGCATACTTATATATATCTTACCATCTTTTTCCTTTACTCCAAGAAAAAGAATGACGATTCCAAGAAGATACACACCTCCTATGACCCCTGCTGCAATCATATAAACTTTTGCCTTTGGAAAGAAAAAAGACGTGTTTGAAATTGTGACAGGAGAATGACAAGACATGATGAAAATTTCTGTCTCTTTCTGGTGAGTCATCTGCAAATGAAGAAATGCCCGTCAAAAGACAGCCAACTGTCTTTTATGAAAAATGTTCACTTCTGCAGAATCACAGAATCAATCAACTGGGCTGGAAAAGACCTCAGAGATCATCAAGTCCAACCCTTGGTCCAACTCCAGTCCATTGACTAGATCATGGCACTAAGTGCCATGTCCAATCTCAATTTAAAAACCTCCAGGGACGGTGAGTCCAGCACCTCCCTGGGCAGCCATTCCAATGCCTGACCACTCTCTCCATAAAGAATTTCTTTCTAATATCCAGCCTAAATTTCCCCTGGCAGAGTTGAAGCCCATGCCCCCTTGTCCTATTGCTGACTGCCTGGGAGAAGAGACCAATCCCCACCTGGCTAGAACTGCCCTTCAGGTAGTTCTAGAGAGTGCTGAGCTCACCTCTAAGCCTCCTCTTCTCCAGACTAAACAACCCCAGCTCCCTCAGCCTCTCCCCATAGGGCTTGTGTTCAAGTCCCTTCACCAGTCGTGTTGCTCTTCTCTGGACCCGCTCCAGCACTTCAATGTCTTTCCTGAACTGAGGGGCCCAGAACTGAACACAATACTCCAGGTGTGGCCTCCCCAATGCAGAGCACAGGGGAAGGATCACTGCCCTTGTCCTGCTGACCATGCTATTTTTGATACAGGACAGCTGCAGTTCATTTATAAACAACACCTACTTTAGGATAAATGCAGGGCACATACGTATGTATTTCTCAAAAAAAAGAAAAAATAAAGAAGCAGCAGCTGTGAACACAAGGGCTACTGTGTTGGCGACCAGAATGTTTTAAAAATTTGCTTATAGTGAGACTAGTTATAGATATATAGAGTCATCTATTGAAAGCAGGCAGCATCCACCAAGTGATTCTGATTTATAGTAAGTTCAGTTGCTCAAGCTACACAGACTGCAAGCTATATCTTCATGCTGGGTAGCAAAGCCCTCAGAACTGACGTAAACATAATTACTACAGTTACTGCATTTATACATAATGATAAAAAAGCTTCCTTTAAGCTCCAATGAATTTTAGAGATCACACTTTAATGCCAATTTTTGGAGAATATCTTAGTTTGCATGCTTGCTTTAATGGTTACTTAGTGAAATACTCAAGCAAATTCAGAAATCTTTGCTTCCCAATAGCCAGGGGAACAAAGCCTCCAAGGACGCCTCCCAGAACATTAGCTCACATTTATTGTTTCTCATCGGGATTACACTGGCCCTTGAATAAAGCTTTAAAAAAATATTTTGCTTTAGTATTCTGTAATAATTTATTTTATACTGTGTTATCAAATATAAAATCAGTGCTAGTTACAGAGTTTTATGACAATGATTATTTGATAGGAGAACTGAATTCCAAATTATCGGTAATATGTTGCAAATGGAATTATTATAAATCTAGGAAGCAACTGGTAAATACAATTACAATTACAAGAACGTACTCTCAAATATAAAGTCACTTTGTACAAATGCAAGGGTTGAGAGATGAACCATGTAAGTGTAGATGATCTTCAAAACAACAGATTTTGTTAAGATATTTACATTTCAGGAGAATACATGGTGAAATAAAGGAATGCAGGAGTATTCTTTATTTGGGGTAAGGGCTTGGTGTGGTTTGTTTGTTTATTTTATATCAGAGTACTTTGATACTATCAGTTATGGCTTGCACAGACTACAGATGGCAGTATTGTAGATACCTAAATTCAGTTAAATTAGGTAATTTCAGCCTCAAAGGCAGCCCAGCCAGAAGAAAATAAAAGGATAGTAACCAGACTCTCTTCTGAATTTTATATTTCATGTCTTTTTATTTGTTAATTTGCTTGAAACAATTGAATTTAAATGCTTTCTTTCACAGGTTGTAGTTAAGTGTAATTTGAGCTTAAACTAGCAAGGATATTCATGGAAGGCCAAGTAAGATTCTCCGACCCTAAGCAAATCTTGTTATCCGTCTATGAACTATTTCAATATCCGTGCTTGGTTTCTAGTAGGAAGATCCACCCCTAAGCTTACAATAACAGCTTTGGAAGAACTTGGAAATAACCATTTCTTCCACTTCCTTTCTTTAATAATGAGCAAAATAATATCAGCCATTCACTGGGACTTCTTTTAAACTAGGTGTGCTCTTGAGCAGCTAAGAGTTAGTCCTCATGAGAAAAAGGGTCAGGTCACACTCCTTAATGGCACTAAGAAACCATTAAGATTTGGCCTTTTCTATTATTTTTTTTTAAATGATGGAGGTACTTCAGATTCACAGACTCTACCCTTGCCTCAATTTATAACTTAATGTCCATCAGCCATACAACCAAAATTCAAGATATAACATCTCCTGTTGATAATGCAGTACAGGCACATATTGTGAATAAAAGGCAAGTGCCCCGTCGTGTGACGGAAGCAGCTCCTGCACGTGACTCGCTGGCTGTGCATTCTCCCATAATCCAACCAAACTGACGGCAGATTATCTGAACAGCAAAAAATCCTGGTCCTCACAAAACATGGCAGCAGGGGGTGAGGTGTGTTGCCAGAGCAGCTCATTCACATGATAGCGTCTGCCCAAGCCTGAGGAATATTTGGGAGCTACCCCAGGTGAACCTGCTTTAGCAGGTGGGTTGGACTGGATGATCTCCAGAGGCCCCTTCCAATGCCAACCAGTCTGTGATTCTGTGAAAAAGGGCAGGACAGAAAAAGGAGTGAACAGAATCCATGGAAACCAGTTGGACACCATAATCCAGACCATTCTCAACCATGGGTTACTACTCATCTACAAAACCTGAGAAGGTGACGCACAAAACAGAGGAAGAAGGAAAAAAGCAAAGACCAAAGCAATAAACAGGAAATCCTCACAAAAAAATGAACACAAGGCTGCTTGTAAATAAGGAAGCGACATGAAGAAGGTAATATCTTTAATTAAATTAACTCATATAGTTGGAAAAAAAGACAATTTTCCAGTTACACTGCAACTACTTCAGACCTGAAAAATGCTTGTGTGTCTAAAAGCTTTTCCACTGTTTCCTAGGCTTAGTAGCTAGTTTAATGAAACATATTACTCCTACCTACAAACTGTGGCTACTTTAGGCTATATATGTTCACTGCTTTTTTCAAATTAAAGCCTATTCGACAATTGATTCATTGTTAAGCTTTTTTCCCCATCTTCTTCCTACCTCAAAAAGGACAGGAAAGCACGTGTGGTTAGGAAGAAAGGAAATAAATCAAGATTTATTGTTTTTTTCCTTTAAAGCCATTTAAGGGATTTGAAAGAAGAAGCTGTTGATCATGGCATAAAGCAGATTCGACGGGGAATCTGCTATGCAATGGAATTCAGTTTGCTCCACAACTTTTCAAGATACTCCTCTTGACAATCCACAGAGCTGTAACAGCACAGCAGTTTCCTACATCAAGCCATTGTCCTAGAAGCTAGAAGGAAAACAGGATGATGTTCTTGTCTTGTTAAAATATACACTAGAAGTTACCTAACGAGCAGCTTAAAAACCACTTTAATCAGCTGTAAAATGGCATGACCATTTACAGAAGCAGCTCAGCTCTCCCCAGGCCGTTTCCCAAATCAGCTCTCTGAGAAGCTTTACACTGAGTTGTACCAAAAAACACGGATCAGGTAGCACAGAGGCAGAGAACAGTGACTGGTTTTGCGGGTAGGCAAGGCTTGGTCCCCTTCCTGGGCTACCAGTGTTGGTGCCAGGGTATGTAAATTCGAAGCATGCATAAAAATATGCCTTTAGCTTGTGATTTCATTGCTGCTGAAGAGTGGTAGTAAGAGCTATTTGACTACAATAAGCAGAGCATGAATACGTATATCCTGATTTGTACCAAGCACCTGAGATTAGACTCAGGTCAAGGAGTCTTCTTGATGGGGAATTTTATGCATCAGTTAGTACCTGCATTGACATAGAAACAGATGAAAATAGAAAAAGAAAGGCTGAATCGAGCAATTGGTAAAATGGAACCAACAAAATGCTGATTTTACAAGTGACATATTAAAAACACTACACAAGGTATTTTTTTGTTTCGTGGCCTGTTTCAAGACCACTGGAAACAATGGAAGACTATCAAATTGTGTTCACTGAGGTTTGGACCAGCTTTTAGGATTTCGTCCCAGACATAAAACCTTCTCCATTTCTCAAAACCCAGCAAACCGAAGCATGAAGAGATTAAATTACTTGTGCAGGACTACAGGAAAATTCTGCTGTGGGAAATGAACAGAACAAGCACGGATCTGTAGGTTCATTCCACACGCTAAACCCTGAGCCCTGCTCCCACTAATTGCCTGTTACCTACCATTGACTTTCAACAGCAATTTGCACCTTCACAAGAACACAGACTGCCAGTGGGACTTACAGTTTCCTTCGCACAACAGCCATTAATCTTTACAGGAGATCCCTGGTGAGAACTAATTTGAAAAGCAGTGTTGCTGAGCTGAAAGATCCTGCTAGAGCCACCATTTTTTTCACAGAATTATAGAATTATTTGGGTTGGATGAGACCTTTAGAGTTCCTCTGGTTCCAATCCCCCTACCAAGGGCAGGGACATCTTTCACTAGATCAGGCTGCTCAAAGACTCATCCAACCCGACGTTAAACACTTCCAGGGATGGGGCAGCCACAATTTCTCTGGGCAACTGGTTACAGTGTCTCACCACCCCCACAGTAAAAAAAATTATTCCCTTTATCTAGTCTAAATCTACTCTCTTTCAATGTAAAAACATTGCCCCTTGTCCTGTCACTACAGGCCTTGGTAAAAAGTATTTTTCCATCTTTCTTATAAGTCCTTTTTACACATTGAAAGGCCACAATAAGGCCTCCCTGGAGCCTTCTCTTCTCCAGGCTCGACAACCCCAATTCTCTTATCTGTTCTTCCCAGCAGAGCTGTTCCAGCCCTCTGACCATTTCTGTGGCCTCCTCTGGACCCACTGTAACATGTCCATGTCTGTCTTGTGCTGGGGACCCCAGAAGTGGAGACAGTATTTCTGGCAAGGTGGAGTAAGCTTTTCTTACTAAACTTCTATTTAAAAATGTAAATCAGCCCCTAGTGAAAACAAAAGATTGCTATATACCTCCTAGTGACTTTGCAGTTTGGCATCTGCAGCACAGCCACTCAGTGCAATTCTGCTGTTATGCTGAGAAGGGGTTGCAAAGACAAGGTTGTCATCTCAGCTCCAGTGTTACTGATTTCAGGAAGTTGTGTTCGTGCTCATCGGTCTGGATGCGATACGGTGTTACAGAAATACCCACACCCCTTTCCCTTAGAGGTTTTAGTGTGCTCCCACAGACACTTACCTGATGAGACAGGGGATCTGAGGGGTCTGGAGAGCTGGGAGGGTGATGCCAGGAGTCGGTTGTGTTTCCTGGGGGATTCACAGTGCAGTGATGGGAGACGTGAGCACTGGCCACAATCTGCCCCTGAAGCGCAGCTCCAATCAAGGTCCCAAGCACTTCCATGGTCATTCCTAAAGAAGGAAGCACAAATGTGCACTGAGGATAAGAACTTGATTCTTCCACTCACTGCAAGCTTGCTCTTTTGTCTCACTGAGAAAAAAACCTCATAAAACCATTTTCTTTTACAGGGAACAAGCAGCAAAAGCAATACCAAGAACAGCAGAACTGGAAGGTCAGTAATAGAACAGTTTCAAGGAAAGAGAGTTTTGTCATCTATTTTCTCATCAGCTTTTAGACGTCTCCATGGAAGAGCCTCTTTTATACAAGCTGCATGATGGATGCAGCGGAGATTTGGAGCCACAAGAGGATAACAGAGAAATCTTTCATCTGAAGGACCAGAGCAGTTTAAATGCTGAGTGCCATTTTTTCCAAAGCAGGACTAGGAACCATGACATCAGACTTTCATTTGCAGCTTGACAGTAACTTGTGAAACATTTTTCAAGCCACTTATCTGATCGGACCTCTAGGTTCTCCAACTGTAAAATAAAACAATCTTTATCTCAGGTTTATGTTGGAAATAATACAGCTGCAAAGCCCTTGGAAACAGCAGATGCTGTTAACTGCCTAAGGCCACAGTCAGGCAGAACTGGCTACCACAGCATCAGAGAACAATTCAGATCGCTAACACTCCAAGTGCCATCAGAACAGTGGATCATCTAAAAAACAACCAAAGTCTCCATTTGGGAAAGCGAAGATCTAACATGGGCATCCAGATCATGCTTCATGTATTCAAGATGAGCCAACAAGGCAGCTAGTTCCTACAGCTTTCTTGCAGGTGAGAGGTGAGTAATCTGGGTTCTAGAGCCTTCGCACCCTGAGGGATTTGAAGACTACCATTCCTGTTTCCATGTCATATGGCCATACCCAGCATCCCCATGGCAGTGACAGAAACTGAATTACTGTCCTAGCTCCAGAGAATTTACGCATTTTGCATAAAGGTACACAGGGCTTAATACATTAACAGATTAGGAACAGGGACCAAGGCTCCCTGTTTATGAGGGAATGCTCTTCTAATTGACCCAAACGTCAGGCTTCTTTCTACTTATTCTCTCTCAGTGGCTCCAGGGTCCCATGTTCGTTTCTCAGAAGCACTGTGGGGGATTCCTGAAGAGCCGCTTCCACAGCAGCTTGTGTGCTGGTGGTTGTCACACTCTCCCTGGGAAAGGACAGGCATTTCAAAAGCTCCTGGGTTCAGGTTTATTCAAGTTCCCTGCTCTATGACAGCCTTCCTAGGTGACCTTGGACACGACTTTTTGTGTATTCCTGTAAAGGAACTGAAGTATTTCTCCATCTAACGAGAGAGCAATGCACACAGACAGCTACAGAAGATCAAGTAAGGAAAGGAAAAGAGGCTCCCTAGGAGACCTGGATCATTTAAACCATTGCTAGTACGTTCCCAAGCAAAGAATGCTTCTGAATGGAAAAACTGAGGCTTCATGTAACATTAATTTAAACCAATGCTGGCAGATGGTGGAAATCCTACCCTCAACCTGATCTGAAGTGTTTGCACAACAACTGGCCTCAGCTGGGCCTCGCAGAGCTTCCAAACTGTTGACTACTCGGTGCAAAGACAATGCACCTGAGTCACAGCTTTCCTTCAAAACACCACCTCCACATTTATGACCTTTATCTAGGGCTCTACATCTGCATTTTGCCAAGCACTTGCATAGAATAAAACTCAAGAAGCATCATTAGAGGCAACAAAAATACAACCATTATGAAACCTTATTTTCTAAGAAGTAGCAAGAGCTGAGGAACAGGCATATTTCAAAGTTCTTGTGTGCTCAGAATTTATAATGTATTACTTTACACATTAGCAGAGAAAGATGATCTCTCGGAAAGCAGATCATACGTTGAAGTAGGTTATATTTTGCCCAGAAACGTAAGTAGGATTTATGTTGAAGTGACTTTGGAATCCAGCATTTCTAGCTTGCATTCACAGTAAAGAGCAGGACAAAATTTACAATGAGCAGTTCTGCTTGTCTCCAGTAGAGGGTAATGGGTCCTCTAATCCCAGCCTTTTTTAAAAAGCACACTTCATACTACACAGCTGTTTTCCTTTAAAGAGTTGAAGAAATGCCTGAACAACTGACTGCATCCAAGAAAGTCTATCAACAAGAATTCTCTATGAAACCCAAAGAGAGGCAAGAGTATTTCAGTAAAACACTTATTAAAAAGAAAAAAAAACAGAAGGGGAAAAGATGAGACTATCACAGTCATAATCATTATAAGAAAACTGGGCTCCAAACAAATGTGATTTCAAAGTATACAGAGATACCAACATATCAAAAGTCAAAACCATGGTTCATACCACCACCCTAACTTGGCGTAGGAGAACAGTTGTACACTCCAAAGTAAAACCCTTTCTGAACAATAAAATGACACTATAAACCTGTAACACCTCTCAGGCATGGAGTTCAGCAGCTTTTACGAGCACAAATTTCACATGCCTATGAAGCCTTGCATGGGATTAACGGATAGGGAAGCACATTTAGTTGGATCACAGCCTCTGAAGACATAAACCCAGACAATAGAAAACACTAGGTACATGGATTTAGTTAGAATTTAGGCCAGATGACTCAGAATACAGTCAATGCCAAAGAACAGAACAGAACTGGAACCTCCTGCTGTTTAGTCCTGTCCTATGACTGCCAGCCCAGACTTTCTCTTGAGATAGTTGATGATAAAGCAAATTACAACTGTTCCGTGTGGCCGGAAAGGAATTGGGTCGCTCAGAGAGTACTGTATCTAGAATTTCTGACAGGATTTTGTTAGCACTTCTGGCCATTTCCATGTGCTTCTTTGGTCCAGTTTTCAACATACTCGAGCAAGTATGTTCAGGGTTAGAAGGAATGGTGGAAAAGGGCGCTTGCCAGGAAGAGAAAACAGATGCAACAAAAAACCTCCAAGTTATTGTAAAGCAACACTGAAGGACAAGTTAAGATATAGAAAAGCCTTTCACATGATATTTGACTCTTCTCTTTGCCTTGATTAATGCTGGTGGCCATGAAGGAGAGCAGCTACATGGTAAAGGAGGAGTGCGGACAGAGCTGAAGACTGAAGAAGGAGTGAAGAAACTGCTCCTACATTCAATTTATGATCTGTACAGGAAATGTTGAAAATATTTTCATTGCACTTTTTTGGTCTGATCAATTTGCTTCAAAGCAAAAACTTTGTCTGGTTTTGATTGTTGAAGAGCCAGAGATATGGCCTGGAAGCCATCATTCTTTTAACTAATACAGTCAGAATGCTAGTTATATTACAGCCAGATCTGTCTTTAAACTACCTGGTATATGTTAGAATTAAATAAACACAGATGAAATAAAAGAAAGATTTCAGTTGGTGTGAACATGCACACAAAATCACTCTCCTTTTGTTGTGAGGTTAACTGTCTTGGCTTTATGAGTTCTGAAAATTTTTTCAGAGAAAACAGGTTTATAACATGAAACATAAATGTAAAGAAATCTGAACTAAAAAAAAAAAAGGAAAATACTCAAAATTACTTCCAGACATTCCTTAATTGAATGTTGAAGAAGATCAGCACACTGTTTTTTCCCCTACAAATCACCTTTAAATGAAATAATTATTCCCTACCCTGGCTTGAGTAAGAGTGATTTTCATTGTTTCGTCTGGCCAGCAAGAAACCAAAAAGAGCTTATTGCTAATCAGACAATTTGAGACAATTAAACCTCAAAGTCTCCTATTTAGCTAGAAAAATAGAAGCATTAACAAGACAAAATATTTTTCATTAGATATTAAAACTCTCATATAAAAGTCGGGTCTAGGGACACAAACCATTAGGAACTTCCTATAGACAGAGAATGATTTTAAATAAAGCTCAGTCCTAATCCACATGAGAAAGCCCAGATCACACTCACGGTATGCTGTTGCAGAATCTCTCTCCTTCTGGTCTGTGCTGAGAAACATGGTGAGAGCAGAATATGGTACTTGGAATAACTATGCAAAGAAAGAACATCACTTAGGAAATGTCAGAGTAAACGCTATGTTCCCTTGGTGTCCGGAAAAATGATTTAATGTGACCTTGCAATTCACTTTATTGGAACATTATACTTTTTAGCACAAAGACATATATTTCTGATTTGCAAAGCATAGAAAAAGAAAAAAAAAGTATATTTCATAATACAAATAATAAATTACTAGCAGGCTTTACATTAATGCTGTGCTCCTTCAGCTTCCTTGGGAAAACGTCCTTCACAGCCAGGCTATAAAGCATCTAGTTTTCTTTGCACTAGGAGACTGTCATGTTCCTAGCTTAAACTAACTAACAGGAAGCAAAGACATAATGAAGATAATGCAATTTTCTGCTTTATTCAAGCCAGAAGACTGTATAAATCCCCCAAATGTTTCAAATATCTGTCTTACTATGTAACTCCAGCAGATAAGTGTGAAAACTACCTTGTCTTCTGCACCATTTTGCCACACACTCCTTAATTTGAGTTAAGAATAGGCAGAAACACCCAATTGCTATGTCAACACACCAAACAAAAACATAGATGAGGAGTGTTGATTGATTGTTTTTACAGCACTACCAATTGATTCCTTGGTGTAAAATTGTGGTGGAAAAAATGCACTGATAATATTTATTGCAATGCTGGGTAAATGGACCCCACTTTTACTACAGAAGAGGCTTTGTCCCCAGTAGCACTTCATTGAAAATAACTATTGAATATTAAAAGCTTAATGTTTTGGATGGTGATGATGTGAGTGGGATCTTGTCCTCACCATGTTGAACCAAAAGAAAAATAACTCCTAAAATCTTGCAACAACACACAGGCCAAACCAATAGACTCTTGTGGAAGTGGGACATGGACCTGCTCGAACAATCAAGTTCTTTGTGGTGTTTCCATCACCATAGAGGTCTGTAGCCAGGCCAATTAAGTCTCACGATCTGCATTCTACTCTGTTTGTACTAAATACATTTCTGTTCACCTCCACCAAACAAGGGAAATGTATATGTTTTCAAAGCTCTATCATGGAAAAGCTGTGTTTTTCCTTCAAAAGAGAGAGGAAAGCCATTATGAATGTCTTCTGGACTGTCTTTCCACAGAGGAAACAAAGGAGCTAGTGAATAGTTTGGGTTCTATGATTCTATGTTTCTATTTAAAATGTTTGTATTTCTTGTTTGACTTTGGCTTTTCTCCTGTTTACAGATGTGTTGGACCTGGGAATTCTGTATTCCTGTGTAAAGCTGGAACATTTGGAAGCTGCTTTCCAAAACATGGAAGTGGAATTCCAGCAGCCAGGATACACCCTGCCAAACTGCAAGGCAGCCGTCTCATTTCTAGTCCTAATCTGCTGTGCATGGAAAATACCTTTTTCCACTTTGGTATTAGCTATAAGGCAAAATGGGGTGACGCAAGCCTACACGTACAGTATGGAAAGTGCCTGAGAAGTTCTTTGGGATCCACTGAAATGATGGGTTCTGCATAAATATTGCAAGTTCTGGGCTGTATTAAAAAGTTAATGTGCCCAAACTCTTCTACCCCAGTATAAATATCACAATGACGACTACCACTATTATTTCAGCACTGGTACCCTGACTTTTCATTGTCTTCTAGCTTGAGTCAAAACACCCAGAACTAGAACCACAAAGCTACTTGGTCTCCCAAATTGCCCCTAAAAATAGAAGCTCTGAGAAGTTAGTTATGTAACCGGAATTAGAAATCCGAATGTTTCTGTGGATCTATACAAGAATGAGTTGAGTATCTAGGACACTGCCAGTGAAAGTGGTTGGAGGTAACATGTCCAAATTAAAAGGTCATTTGCCAGAGAAAGCATCGGCAGAAACCATCAGCCAGCAGAGAGTCTGATAAAAGAACATCTGGCTATCCCTTGAACACACTAGAAGCTGAAATAAAATGTAAAGTTTTGGTAAATCTCAGTTTACTAAATCTGAACGCATTAACATACACAGAAAACAAGCAGGTTACTGCTAAGAACATCATTATTTATCTACTTACTGTGGTCAGTGCTTGGAAAAGGCAGTAGAAAGTCAGGTACCACGCAACTCTTCCTGATACAAAAGGAGGCAGGTACCACATAAAAAAATAGGACACTACTGTGAAGGGTGTACATGCCATCATCCTGCAAAGAAGGTCGACACATCAACAATCTCAACATAATGATAGCAAAGTACATTAATTTTTCCTGCCTATAATCAATATAATGCAATTGATTTTATGTGCAGTGTTTCTAACTACAATAACGCCATGTTTTTAAGTATTTAATGTTAACATGCATTAAATACACAGATTAATATAAAATGTATACAAGTATTTCCATAATATTGACAAAAAACAACAAATCTGAAAGAAAAGAGTTATACTTCAGTTAATATCTCACTCAGAATACACTCAGTTTCCCTTTACATGCACTGTAACACATACCTGTATTGCCATTCCCTAGTACATGTCTCAGGCTACACCTTTATTAGAAAGAGCCACTGAGAACTAAGATCTATTGCCACATGTCTTCACACACTTGAGCAATTTTTACATGAGACTCCTTATTACCAAGGATTCCCTCTTCTGATTTTAACATCCTCAGTTTTCCTCTCAACTTGGCCTCTTCATTGCTACTTCGAGCAAGTGCAAATACATTAATACACTTAAAAATGCTGAAAACTGCATAAAAGATAATAGACAGCCCACTGCAAACCTTCCTGCAGTTTGTGTCTACTTGGGTATACGACAATTTGCTCCGCTCAACTCAACAGCAAAATTCCTCATCACTTCAAAAACAAAAGGATCATCTTGTGGTGAGGAAGGTGCCATTAAAAAAAGAAAAAAAGAACCACATAAATCTAAATTTTAGACATTGCTATTCACCAGCAATTAATTACATTACTCTAAAAATTGTTTCAGGCAGACAACACTTGTCAAACTCCATGATATGGAAGGGGCAGTCAGATGTTATTATTTCTGAAAAGTCTGAGTGGCAGCAGCAATCAGAACGCTCCTCTATTCCTGTAAATCAGGCATTAAACAATGCAATTAGATGACCAAGATCCCAACAAAAAAATATCCAAACACGTAAAAGAGAAAACAGATTAATCCCTTCACAACAGTACTATTGACATTGGGGGTCAGCTGATTATTTTGCAATCGCGAACTAAAAACCTGGAATACAAAAGAGTAACGTGGGTAGATAGTTTAGTAAAACAATGGCTTTCCCACGCTGCTCTTTGGGATGGCCAGCGTCACCGGGAGCTGAGCACTGAAGGAAAGTGCCAGGTTCTGGTATTCTCTGTCCCTTGGGTCCCCAGGCCACAGTTCATCCACAGCCGGTCAGCAATGGAAAACACAAAGGATAAAATTCTAATACATTTCAGGGAATTGACTTTCCTTCCCAAAAGCATGAGCTCTTCCAGACTGGTGTCCTGACAGATTCACCCTAGTAAAATATTTTCATAGTCAATTTTGCATGCAGCTTTTCAGCAATAACCCTCTTATTATTCTTCCCTCTTTCCCTCCTCTATCCACATTTTCAGTAATGTCTCTGAGTTTTCAGAGCCTTGCTGAAGTTGCTGAATATCTAACATTCTACTATTATCTCTGACAAAATATTTGACCAGGTTTGTGTATTTGAAGTGAATTTCTGCTTGTACTTTTTAAACACCTTACATAAAATAGATCAATAGAGATTGATAGCTTATTATATTGAGTACAGTATTAAGCTATAGTCAAACATTCACCTTCTTTACTAATGTTCTTGCTTCTCTGGCAAGCTTTTCTGACTGAGCCAATTCCATTGCTTCACTCTAGATACTTAAGAAGTCAGAATAATTTCAAAATACTGAAGTATTTTTTAACTAGCGGAAGACCCATTTTTTGCTCTGCATAAGTATGTTCTGACCTCCAAAATGGAGGAACAAAATTCACATGAAAATTTACCATGAGCAAAAATACAGACAAAATCCTTCTGGAAAGAAAGCAGCTGTCTGACAAATGCAAGTTAAAGGCTGGGTTAGATAAGCACTTTTCCTGTAAGAAATGCAAGTTGTACAGTAACTGGCTTACAGTGCAAAGGGCTGATAAGTTCATGCTTGTGCTAGGGTGGAAGTTTTTCTAACATCGATTTAACGCTAACACTAAACACATGTATTTGCGGTCTTTTCAGAGAACTGAAAAAAACCCAAGGCATCAGAATACATCTAATGGCACTTGTATAAAAAGTCAGTATTTTCTTTTTTAATGACTTTGTTACTTAGTTAATTCAGTGCTTGCTGGAAGAGCATTCCATTCACCTGGCTACAAACCAAATCCTGAAAAGAGCAAGAGCAGCAAGATCCTCTTTCCCTGTGGGGCTCTTGACGAAAAGTTTAACTTTGACCCCAAGTCCCTTTTCCTGCTGGGGCCAAGAGCAGCTGATCTCAGCCACCTTCCAGCATGTACTTGCCTTCTATTCTTTGTCAGATATAAGATGCTCACAGACATGTTTCTGTAGCCCTAAAACCAAACAACAGCAAGGGAACCACCAGCTAAAAAAACTGGGCTTATTATCCATTAAAATTCAATTTATTTACTCAGGATAAAGTAATTAAAAATCTTACAATACAACCTTATAATGCACGAGATAGAGCAGTGATGAAAGACTACCTATTTCGCAAACTACTCAGACTTCCAAAATATTAAGAACCCAACAAATAAATGCCCTGTGGCACAGATGAGCTTGGGTTCCCCTAACACAGACTACTCCTTTCCAATTTTCTTGTTCACACCTGTCAATCATCGCCTTCCTATACGAGTAACATTCATTCTTCTAAGTGTCCTTAGAGCACATGAACAAGTCCACTAGCTGGAGCATTTACAAGAGGTGAGTATGTCACAGTGAAACGTCACTCTGTCCCTTTTGACATGCCGATCAAAATCTTACAGCGTCTTGTTCCATTATAAAAGTCATAGTGATTTTTTAATCAAGTATTTTGATTACAGGGACGTGTGAGAAGCAGGACCAGAAGGACTGCTGTAAAGAGAATGTAAAAGTGCCAGGGCAGCGCTGGTTGCTGCGCCCTTCAACACCGTGGTGTCACATCTGTCCCACGTGTGTGCACATGTGCTTTCCCAAATTAAAAGGCTGAGAGAATCAAAGTTAGCAGAGCTCCTGGAAGGTTGATGTGAGAAGTGAAGGCGCCAGGACACAAGTAGAAATAAGTTCCAACTTTGGAGGAGTGAAACCAAACTCAAGGAGTCTAGACAATGATGAAAATTCAACCGCAGAATAAAGGAAGATTTAGATCTGAGCTTCCAGTTTTGTTAAAAACGCCGTGTCTTGGCTTTATTTTTTTGTGTGGTAGAAAACCTCTTCTGTGTTTCCGTGGGTGAACGAGTTAAAAGGAAATAGATTACATGACCTTTTTTAAAAACTGTTGCATATGTAGAATGAATCACTGTTGTCTGGGAAACAAGCAACGGAAAATTAGTCTAATTCAATGAGGTGGCTATACAATCACAACACATAATATTCATATTTATTTATATAACTATATGTACACATTTATGCTTACCAGGGCATGAGACGGCCAATTTTTGTCCATCTACTTTTGCTAATAAAAAAGCCAGCAACAGGATCAGTAACTGCACCTGAGGCTTTGCCAATGAACAGCACCAAAGAAGCATGAAACGGAGTAATCTGAAAGTACAGACACCATACTGTAAACAGGAGCCATTGTCTCACAATACAATGAAACAGCATAAAGCAACTTTCTAGAATAAACCTCAGTGTTTAAAAGAATAATGATAGTTCATTTACGAAACACGTCCGCTGCAGTCATAGAAATTACTACTGGTTACCCGCAGTAAATAAACAAGACATTGAGACAGGCACTATGCAAGAAGGGATTAGAGGGGAAAAGTGCAAGGAAGGAGAGATTATAAATGTGTTTAAAACTAGGAAAACGAGTCAGTCAAATAGTAGATTAAAGCCTTTGTTTCAGTCATAAAACCTGACCGTGTGCCCATGTAATTATCTCCTTGCTTTGTTCCCCACACAGACCCATTTCCCCATCTTTATCTTGACCTGATCTAGGAAAAAAAAAAGTAGAGGGAGTTGTTTACATGCCCTTCTGTTTTTTCATCTCCCGAGATTACGGACAAGGCTGCCAAGTGGTGGCATGTGGCTGCAGAAGAGGTTGTGGCACAGCGAGATTTATCCCCCCAGAACTGAACTGTGACAACTGAAATGCATAAGGAACATCTGTTCAAATCAGAGTTGCCAGCACATGTCTAACAAATGTCACTGGAAAAACGTTCACGGATTACATAAGAGGAGAAAATGGCCAAGTAGCAAACCTGTGAAGTTAACCCAGAAGGACCATATTAAGCGTCTCTACAGAAACAGTTTATCCCAGGAGAATTAGTTATTTTTCACATACATCTGTGGAGGGCTGAGGAATTTGTATCACGCAACAGTTGAAAAAGGTGGGTTCACTTTCAAGTGCTCAGTTCATGACACTGAAACTGTAAGGGAGGCAGAATCACAGAATCACAGAATGCCTGAGTTGGAAGGACCCACAAGGATCATGGAGTCCAACTCCTGTCCCTGCACAGGACAACCCCACAGTTCACACCATGTGTCTGAGGACGTTGTCCAGTCTCTTCCTGAACACTGTCAGGCTTGGGGCCGTGACACCTCCCTGGGGAGCCTGTTCCAGTGTCCAGCACCCTCTGGGTGAAGAACCTTTTCCTCATGTCCAACCTGAACCTCCCCTGGCACATCTTCCTGCCATTCCCTTGGGTTCTGTCACTGGTCACCAGAGAGAAGGATAGTCATGGCTCCAAGCCTGACAGTGTTCAAGAAGAGACTGGACAACGTCCTCAGACACATGGTGTGAACTGTAGCGCTGTCCTGTGCAGGGACAGGAGTTGGACTTGATGATCCTTGTGGGCCCTTCCAACTCAGGACATTCTATGATCCTTTTGCTGCATGACAGGATAAAGCTGGGATGACCACTGGGCTGTGTCCCACAGCAGTTTGCTGACGTTCCCCTCACCCACCTTTGCTGACTTGTGGCTTCCCACAGCCAGGGTGGCCAGTAGCCCACCAGCCCCGAGCCAGACTTGCTGTGGGGGCTGCACTGGAACTGCTCACAAGTCGCTACGGCTTCTCAAGAGGCATGTCAGCCAAAACAAGAAGAAAACAGCAGTCAGAAAGGTACAGGCATTGAAATACTGCAGTTATGAGGGACACAGAGACAGACAACTCCAAATTAAGTGGTTTTCGCATTGGTGTTTTGTTCAGATAACTTGAATAGCCAGGAAGCAAGTGAGTATTAGATAAAGAGAGGTGGAAGAAAGCCTTGAGGAAAATGAAAACCTCCCATATCAGGAGTGCAGTCTGTGTAGTCACCCTGTCTTCATCATCACTGTGGGCTTATAAGTCCCTTGGCTGCACTTCTTAGTCTCTAAATCTAGATAGTGTCCATCTGTACCAATGCCAGAAACTGCTCAGTGTTAATAAAACACGAGATAAAATATGTTAAATTCACTCGTCTCAAAATGAATGAAGGTCAGGATCCTATTATCAAAGATTCTGGTGTTGTCTAGTAATTTGACTCAAGGATCCTGTGTGGTTTGGAGTTAGCTTTATATGTCCATAGTAAATTATATAATACAGATAATTTAGGTGGAATATTGAATTCAAATGGAAAAATGTAAGCTACAGCAAATGAATAAAATGTAATTTTCTTAGAAAGGATCCAGATCCTGTATGAAAGATTATACCTAGTGAGTTTCATAATCTCAAAGCGCTAAAACTGTTCTGCCCTCTAAGTGGGCAAGAATTAAATCCAAGTAGTGGCTATAAAATTATGTTCTCTCCACTGAAAATATGTAGAAAACACCACAGGATTTCAGAGCTGTTTATCAGGCCTTGAAATAAATCCTGCCTCTTTGGGATTTCTTCAGAGAACAAACTAAACCATCAAGGAACAAATAATTAAACCCCTTAAGGAAGTACTAAGTGTATCACTACAAACATTAAGCAAAATTACTTGGTTTCAGTATGAGCTTGTTAACAAAATAATTATTATTATGTCTTTTACTAAGGTAGTGCCCAAAGATGCAAGAACCGTAGCTTTCTGTGCAATGTACACAAACACATGAAGAAATAAACAGTCCCTAGCTCCAAGAATTTCCAATTTTTGTGTTAGAAAACGAGGAAATTGCTGTATTTATAAGCACGCTGGGAAAACGGTATTAGTGTCTTTCTCATTCCCAATGCTTGTATTGCCATTCTCGATGTAAGTGTAAAACAGTTGTAGTCAGAGCTGCATCCACCTCCCTGCAGCATCTCCCAGTCACCTGTTCTGTCTCCAGCTCCTCAGACGCCACATCATCATAAGATCATAGAACAATTTGGGTTGGAAGGGACCCTCAAATCTCACCCAGTCCAACCCCTGCCATGAGCAGGGACACCTTCACCCAGATCAGGTTGCTCAGAGCCCCGTCCAGCCTGGCCTGGGATGTCTCCAGGGATGGGGCATCCACCACCTCTCTGGGCAACCTGGGCCAGGGTTTCACCACCCACAGTGTAACAAATTTCTTTCTCATGTTTGGCCTGAATCTCCCCTCCTTTAGTTTAAAACCATCATGCCTTGATCTGCTCTAACAGGCCCTGCTAAACAGTCTGTCCCCATCTTTCTTATAGGTCCCTTTTAAGGATGGAAAGGCTGCAATAAGGTCTCCCTGGAGCCTTCTCTTCTCCAGGCTGAACACCCCAACTCTCTCAGCCTGTCCTCCCAGCAGAGCTGTTCCAGCCTCGCATCATTTCTGTGGCTCCTCTGGCCCCTCTCCAACAGGTCCATGTGTGTCCTGTGCTGAGGGCTCCAGAGCTGGACACAGAACTGCAGGTGGGGTCTCACCAGAGCGGAGCAGAGGGGCAGAATCACATCCCTCCACCTGCTGGTTTTTAAGCAGCCCAAGATACAATTGGCCTTCCAAGCTGCAAGCACACATTATCGGCTCATGTCGAATCTTTGATCTCCCAGAACTCCCAAATCCTTCTCTCCACTTGCCATCTTTGACATCACTATCCAAAACTGGCCCCTTTGCTAAATCTTATGACTTTGATCTCAACAAGACACTCAAGATTTTGGTTTTACATGCCAGTCTTGTTGTGTTGCAAATTTTTTCAGTGGGTCACACCTCAGCTTCTGATATCAGAAAACCATAAACCCAACCTTTTGGAGACCTTCACTCCCCCTCTTTGTGATATCCCGTCTTTCTACAGCTTAAACAGCAAACGGATAACAATATCTGATCCAGAACCTCCTGTTCTTTCCAGCAAATAAAAAGTCATCTGTGCTGAAACCCACTCGTGTAGTTTCAGCTACATCTGTTCTCACGGTTCCTGCAATTTGGCCTCACCTTCCTAAAATCCTTTTTTTTCTATCCTATAATATTCTGTCTGTATCACCTAGTTACCACACAGACATACAAGACAATCCATACTGGTAAAAAATGTTTATGGATCATTTTTCTGTTTCTCTGCTGTCCTGAAATCCAGCTGGAGCAGCTGAAAGTCAGATGAACAAGGTGACTCCTAGTGCTTTGTTTTACCAGGTCTACTTCTGCACCAAAAAGCCAAAGACAGGAAGCAAAGAACCTTCTGGAAAGATAACTAAGCTTTCTTTGCAAAGAAATTATCCTAGACAAAGCAAATAAAATGTATGTGAAGTTATAGTGGCGAGTGGATGCAACTGCAGTGATTTTTAACTAAAACAAATGAACAAAACTTCATGACCTCAGCATGGTGCTGTTAATGTTTCAAATGTCTCATATCTTATACTCTCTGACACAGAAAACTGCTTTTTCTCGTGTCTGTATGTGAGCTCTACCGTGCCTAAAGTTCTTCTAATATGCCCAAACTAAAAGCAAACAATGGCCCCTTGAAGATGGAAAGGAAACTAGTGAAAAAAGAAAAAATAATATATTTCTGGACAAGTTCATGAAGTTTCCAGGATGCTGGACAGCTAGAGGCTATGATAACAAGAAAATGTAAAAGCTTTATTAGCTAATTCAGCTTTTATCATTCCAGGGATATTGTTGACAACATCAAGGCTGAGCTAAGTCTACAATCTGTGAAGGTTTCTTGTGCTACTTACGTGGGCTATGTCCAGCAGGTAGATCTGCAGGAAGAAAGCAGCAGCACTCCCTGCCACTTGATTTGGGGCTCCGCCTATCGCGTAGCACAATTTGCTGCAAATCGAGAGCCGGTATTCCTGTTCAAGATGAATCAGAAGGAGTGATGAGAAGAAGAAGGTAGACAAGCCAAAAGCTACAGAAGTTGCCAAGTTAAAGTCTAAGGCGAACACCAAATTCAGGGATTCGCTTCACTATGAAATCCATACGCTCTCAACCCCTACCATCAACAGACATTTGGATGCTCATTGCTTTGGTTTTTAATGGTCTTGTTCCTTAATTCAGACCCTAAAACCAGATTATAGTGTTCCTACAAGGGAACCCAGGCTTACCCACCTGCTTCTCACAAGCTGTTAAAAAGAAACAAGTCCACAAACAAGCAAGAAGCAACACAGAAGTGCACACAGTGTTACACTCTTTTCTGAGCTTAGTTTTGTCTCTGAATGTTTAATTCAGATTTTTACAAGGTTAAAAACTTTTCTAAAGAAACTAATTTCTTATATTAACCTTTCAG
This sequence comes from Columba livia, assembly GCF_036013475.1. Lineage (NCBI taxonomy): Eukaryota > Metazoa > Chordata > Aves > Columbiformes > Columbidae > Columba > Columba livia. The sequence goes on from NC_088604.1 coordinate 8,431,374, forward strand.
ACCATAATAATTGATATACGCTCACATGCCATGGTAATTAGAAGGAAAGATCCACAGACAAATGGAGACCAAATAGATTTGAAATATCCTTGTTCCGTTCCTTCCTTCCTTTGTCACAAAATGCTGGTGTGACCCTGATAAAGTTGCTTGACTTTGTACACCTTCCTTTTGACTTGACTTTTCAACAACTTTTGTGAAAATCGGCATAATAAAGAAAGGGAGTATTGGGGCCCATGCCCTATTTAGGAAGGGCTTTAAGTCACTCCAGGTGCGTTTCAAAAATGTTGCAAAACTGTGCTCTCATTTGTTTTTTGATGTTTGAAAAGTATCATAAGCATCTGACAATATTCTCTGATAGAATTGCTAAATGAGAGTAAGACAAAAGCTGAAAAGGTTTCATAACCGCAATGAAAAGATTAAAAAACACAGAGACTAATAGAAATTCTAATGAAGAACGCTGTGTTCTCCAATAGTACAAGTTCCACAATACTAAAAAGCCTTTAAAAAAAAAATCTTAAGACTTAATTTCATGCCATAAAATTCAAAATACGGGAAGAAAATGACTCAGCGTTAATCTTGTATCCCTTTCAAAGGGACAACAAATCCAACCCAAATTTAGACTTGAAGGCTTGCAGTCTCTTTAAAGATTGCTGTGAGCAGGAACCAGGAAACGTGAGGAGAAGCAGCAAAATTAATCCAGGGTCTGCCCTCCCTCTGAACTGAAGACACAAGCCCTTAATTCTTATGTTAGATCAGGATAAAAATAGATATGTGGTAATGAGTTCCCCCACAATGATAAGATTCTGATACATCACCTAATTTCTGAATGTTTTTAAATTTACTATGTACCATCATCTTTACTACCTAACAGTTTTGATAAGTTTTAGATTTCTAGACAGAGCCTTTCATCATCTAATCATTTGCCTTTGAACTGTTTTATCTGAGTGGGTGTGAACAAGCAAGCTCAAGTTATCAGGATTCTTTCCTTTTTCTGTTTCTACAGAGAAAAATGGGGCAATATCCCATTACTACACCCAAGAGGACAGTGTCAGGTCACGAGGTGCAGAATGGTATTATAGCCACAGCAGACGTCACTTGACTCCATATGGGCAATTTTCTTCTTTCCAGAAAAAAAGAGAGGTAAACAGTCACGAGACAGACTTCATCAGAACAATATACTGTTTAATTTGGAAAGAAACTTTAAACACAACAAGCAGACTATATACATATTTGCTACACAAAGTGACTCTCCCTTTTTCATATGTAAGTGGGACTTGATGATCCTTGCGGGTCCCTTCCAACTCAGAATATTCTATTCTATTCTATTCTATTCTATTCTATTCTATTCTATTCTATTCTATTCTATTCTATTCTATTCTATTCTATTCTATTCTATTCTATTCTATTCTATTCATGATCTGGGTTGGAAGGGACCTTTAAAGATCATCCAGTTCACTCCCCTGCCATGGGCAGGGACGCCTTTACCCAGACCAGTTGCTCAGAGCCCCATTGCTCCTCACCTTCAACTCTTCCAATGTTGGGGCATCCTCAACTCCTATGGGCAACCTGTTCCTGTGTCTCACCACCCTTACCACAAAAGTTTCTTCCTTAAATCCCTCTTTCAGTTTAAAACCACCGCCCCACATCCTTTCAATAGCTAAGGCCATGAGAACACAGGAAAAGAAATGCCTCCATATAAAATGTACGATTCCAAAATATTTTTATAAAACAAAGAAATTAAAGTTCTTAAGAATTGCCCTAATTAAAGTTGTTTTACAGGAAACACTCAACCAAGTTCTAAACCTACAAGCTGTAGACAGTACTCCTGTCTTTACATCAGCTTCATAGTTAGGAAATTTATAATCTTAATACATTCACCTTTTTTTTAAAGTCTCGCTGTGATTCCACACACCCCAAGGATGCTGCCCAACTGCTTTCTGAACCACACTCCCAGATCACCTTGAAGCCAAGTTGATACTTTTGTCACAGCAGTAGTTAAGTTTTCACTGTTTTTTTCTGAATGTTTTTTTCAGAACAGAACAAGGTGTCAAATGGACACAGCACACAGAGATGTCCTGCTCAGTCAGCCTCAAAACTGCGAGCAATCAGCAGTTCATGTACTTCCCAAAATGGAAGTTACATCCTGATTGTTGTTTAATAACTGTTCTCCTTTTATTTTGCCTAATTATTTTTGGAAGTCATTCATGCTTTAAGTCATAATATACCACAGCAGTTCTATGTGTGAATGACACATACCATGAAAGGAAATGCCACTGCTTTCATTGCAGATCTGCTGCCTGGTAACTTCATTGAGTGCCCCATAGTTTCTGTTTATCTGCTGAGAAATAATTATTCTGACTCTACACACTGGTGTCTTTTTCCAAAACAAGCAGCCCATGATCTATTCTGGCTCTCTTTATTGAAGTTACATGATAATCACCACATTTTCTACCTCAGTAGCCCATTCAACAGTGGTAAAAATGAAGGTAGGTCTCTGCACCAGCAAAGCTGAAATATTTTCTTCCTTCTAACTTCCTGGGCTGACAGTTAAGAGTAGAAAAGATACACATGGCAGCTGTCTGTCATAAGATCTAGCCCTGGTTGGGACTACATGATATTGCTATAATAATGACACCAGAAACTGAAGAAGGGTAACATCATGCTTGTGCAGCTTGACCAACGGCAGTTGGTCACGGTCAATGTGCTATCAGGGTTTTTATCTTAAATTTCCCTGCTGCATGGCTGCCTTGAGCAAAAGAAATCACTTGATTTCTGTGCAATCCAGTGAAAGCTTTTTCACTTGTTGCAAGTTCGTCAGTAAGCTTCAAGTACTCCAAAATTAATTAAAGGTCTGAATGTGTAGGCAGTGGTCAAATAAGGAACAAAATACAAAGTACTGACAATGTTAATTTTGCTTTGAGATCCCCCTGGTGTAGTTGAATGTCAACACCAAATTGCTTCTATAGTCTTTAGAAAAAAGGTGAGAGGGTGGGGTGAGAGGTAAGAGAAAGGAAGGTCAAATGAAGTTATAACATATATTGTTCTCAGATTAACTTGACAATTTTGTACTTACACATGCCCCCTTCGTTAATTGTGTCTCAAGGTAAAGCAAGACAGCATAATAGCTGACAGACTTGATTTTGCTTCTTAAATAGAAGAATAAGTTTAAACATTGTTATAGAAAATGAATGCATCTCATACACCACAGTTCCTTTATTTTTAATTCTCTCATAAGTTAAAACTGTACTTTTCATTGCTTGTAAGTTTTCTGTTCCTCAACAGAACAGAATTTGAATACAATGTTTACAACAGATCATTTTATTTCTAAAGAAATTATTTAAGCACATTGAAAACTACTGTTTTCAACTGTATGAAGATGTTGCATGAACATTACAGGCATAGGGAGCAGCTGCACTTTGTCCTAAGCTATTATTTATCAGTTGAGTCCAGAACTGAACCAACAAGTAATTTAAAAGCAGTAAGAAAAAAGAGCAAAACCCGTGGCTCAGAGATAAACGCCAGCCTGGGTTTATCTGAGAAGCAATGAAAATGTAGCTAACGAGGAGCAGGTTTTGAGTCAGGTTTTCTCTCAGTGCAGAAATAATATTGGTAATGTCTCTGTTCTGTGAGTGACCATAAAACTGCCTCTTACAAGCGTGACAGTCATGGGTGGCATCCCAGGTCCCTCATATCGAGTATCTTGAGGACTGTTTTCAGGTTTCTCAGAGACATCAGCCCACCCCTGCGTGGAAGAGACAACAGGAGCACAGCTCGGGTGCAGACACCTCCAAAGGGCACGTGAACAGCGGAGGGTACAGAGCTGCTTTCCCGGGATATTCTTCCAGCTGCCGCCAACATAGAGCCAAGGGGCTCTGTGAGCCAAAGACAGCATTTCTGTTTAAAATCTGCAGACTTCTCCCATTAATTCACCTAGATGCTTTCTGAATGTAGAATTTCAAGCCTGAACAGCACGTGCCCACAGCATATGATCAACTCCATGGCTTGAATGTCCTCGGCCCCCCTGTTCTGAAGCTGCGCCTGCCCAGCGTGACCTCAAGAGACACAGCGAGGGGGGCACCACTCTTGTCTGCCTCTAACTTCTATCTCAGCAAGAACCGAGTCTAAAGAGGAAGGTTTAGATACTTTCTTTCAACACCCATCTGTAAGTCAGGAGTTGATGAGGCTTCCTGAGGAGAACGAACACTCACACACCGCACCTGCCCTGGGCAGAGATGGCCCCGGAGGGCAGAGGGTGGAAGGAGAATGAGCTTTATTCTACCACCGGAGCGGGTAGAGCACTGGAGGGAAAACTCCCGAGTCACACTGAGATTCCTGGTGAGGGAGGAGGGGGCGGAGGGTGCGTGTGAGGGTTTAAGAAGCGTTTCAGGTAACTCGCTGAGAACGGCTGCACCACACAAAACACGACGGCAGCGAGTTCGGGCTGGCCCAGGAGTGCCCACCCCCCTTTCGATAACCTGCTAGCAATAAAAACTAAAAACCAGAGGGCCGGAGCAGGAGGGCACAGAAGGGACCTCAACCCCACTCCCCCCTGAGACCGTGGCTGAGTGAGGGGCTGCTCACCCCCCCCCGCCGGCCGCCTTTCCCCCTCCCCAGCCCCTTACCTCCTCCGGGGTGTCCTTTGCAGCCCCCGCCATGGCAAAGCGGACAACCCACCCCCGCCAACACCTGCGGTCCCGGGGCGGGGCGGCGGGTGGTGTCCTGCCCCGCAGCCCTCACGCAGCGCCCCGGAGGGACGAGGGCGCTATCGCTGCTCGCCATGCTCGGGAGAGGGTCTGACCCGCCAGAGGAGCCCCTGCGGGGACAGAACACCCGCTCGCCCTCCGTTCCTCCATGCCGCTGTCCCTGTGGAGGGGAGCGGGGCAGCTCCCGGAGCGGGACTGTGGGGACAGCCGCGGGAGCCGGGCCTGAGGTGAAGCGCGGGCTCGCTGCACCGAACGACCCACAGCAGCCACCGCGCGGCCGCCTCTCCCGCCTCGGCCCGCAGGGAAGCGCTTCAGCATCGGCTGTGAGACGGTGAAGGTGTCGGGGGCTGTTTTCATCAAGAGTCTTAAGAAAACCCCAGCTCATCGCCTTTTGAAGAGATGCACTGATGTTTATGTGGATTTATTAACCACGTCAGCAATGCTGTCTTCGGTCAACTGGGCATGAGATGACACAAACCCCACAGGTAACCCCCAACAATAAGGGAGACCTTATCGCTGTCTACAACTACCTGAAAGGAGGTTGTAGCATGTTGGGTGTTGGTCTCCCAAATAGCAAGTGGTAGGACAACAAGACACGGCCTGAAGTTGCACCAGGGGAGGTTTAGATTGGATATTAGGAAAAAATTCTTCCCGTGAAAGGTTGTCAGGCATTGGAACAGGCTGCCCAGGGCAGTGGTGGAGTCACCATCCCTGGAGGGGTTCAAAAGGCATTTAGATGAGGTTCTTAGGGACATGGTTTAGTGCCAGAGTTAGGTTATAATTGGACTTGATGATCCTGAGGGTCTCTTCCAACCAAAATGATTCTATGAAATGTGCTGTGGAAAGAGCTCTTGCTGCCTTCACCACCCTGTCCATAGGCAAATGGTCTTGCAAGCATGCTCCGCATCAGAGAAAAATTTTAAAAACCCCTGCATTTAGAAGTATAAATTCTTTCAGTGAGCCAGCCTGAAAGTTTAAACAAACTGATGAGCATGAGGACTCGGTGATCTGCTGCTCATCTGGGGAAGATGACAACTAATCTACAAGCTTTACAGGGCTCTGCTACCAACAGGCTACGCCATGGAGTACTGATAGGCAAATCCTGTGCAACCTCACTCAGCAAGAATAATTACAGCAAACTTGAAAAATTGTGAAAGAACAAGGCATTAATTTTTTTTTTCTTAAAGCCAGACCCTCAATGCAAAAATTGTGCCCTTAATAGGTCTTGTTGAAAACTCTCAGTAGCTTTAAGACTCTGAGGATGAGGCCAGATGGGTTTCAAAACAGCACTGGATTACTCAGTTCCTTATCCCCAATGCATGATTTGTTCTAAAACACCAAGCTAGATACAATGAACACAGGTAACATTCAAAGCCAATATTCAGGTTCTTCATTTTCTCTTTCACAACATCCTCGTAACTCATTAAATCTTCACTACCTGCATTTGCATGTTTCTTCACAAAGGAACAAACTGCAGAAAACATTTCCTTTCTTTGTTCTTTTCTAGGCTATTTCAGCTTCATTGTAAATTATGTTAATGCACAGGCTTTACTCAAAACAGTGAAGAAACAATGAATAATTGATAGTATTTGTGTGTTTCACAAACTCCAGCATTGATCAAGCCAGTTTTACTGCTGTTTGACCAATGCACAATAGCTGTCTACAGTGCTGAGCAAGAGATTAGGCTGTCCAGACACTACAGGTAGCTAATCAGTCTTAACAAATTGACTGAAACCAATTAGATTTAGGAGAGCCTTGTATTCATTCCAAAGATTTTCGCCATATTAGGAAATAAGGTAACCAATCACAGTTTGTTGCTTTTGTTTTAAAGGCACTTTCTAGTCCAACATGGGATTAGTGCAGTTAGCATCGCTCTTGACTTCAAGATTTGCTCTCATTTTGTAATTAAGACCATGACACTTGCAAATTGCGAATACAAACGTACACCAAAGCTGTAACCTGAAACAGGTGATTTCAGTAAAACACAATATATAGTCAGACAGAATCAAGCTATCCAGCCTCCTACAATACTGGTAGCAAACATGAATCAATGTTGAAATACTAAATACTTACTGCTCCATTCCGAAAACACGATTTTCTGGTAACAATAAAGATGGATTTTCTTAACCTAAAATTTGTTCCCCTCCTCCTCCAACTTCAGTCAGCCTTACATTAATTATTTATTTGAATTTCTATGTCGCAAATGCAGGAATAGTATACAGCTACTTGACATTTCACATACCTTTTAGATAATAACAACTGAGCTTAAAATCAAGCATGTGTGCTTCCCCAATACTTAGTGTTACATTCAGACAAGTTCAAAAGCACCGATTAATAAAATTCACTGTCCAGGAAGTTCTGTAAACTGAGAGCTGGATCTGTGCCTGTAGGTGACTTGTGTCTCCAATTTTACTTGTGGATTTCTCTGCACATTTCTTTCTACTACTAGAGATCTGGGAGGCTTTTCATATAGTAGAGGAGTCAGCGCAAGCATGAAGACAACTTAGTTGTATTATTTGCTACATAAACCTGAATGACACAGTAGCACATCAGGTTTATAGCACACAGTTAACCACGTAGTTTTCTGAGATTTGCTTTTTGAATACACTTAAAATACATTTGTGCAGTTGACTTTCATTTCACTGCCCTCAAACATACCAGGAGAGATGCTGAAGCAAAACAGTTTTACATCTCTGCAAATCAAGTAAGCGCATCCCTAGTTAAAAGTAACATGATTTTTAGATAGAATTCAGGTCACTCCAATTAAGTAATTTTCTATTTAAAACAAACCCAGGAAATTCCAAACTCTTCATTTAACCATTCAAAAGAAATACAATCCCAACATGTATCCATCTGCATAGGTAGCAAATTGGTCAGCACTCAGCAAAAGCCCCAGAATAACTCTTATCCAGAGACTCCAGCTCCCTTCACAAACCCACACGCTACTTAGCGAACCCAATACAGAATATTTAGTCTTTATGTTGATTTCTCCTTCAGCAAAACATGGAATAGCTGGCTACAAATTTTATGGCTCAAGTACGTGAATAGCAAAATAAAAAATCTGGATGCAAATGGCGCAGGGGTGTGGGGAAGAAACCTGTTTTCAAATAAGGATTTTCAACATCTTTGAAACTTGGCCACATGCAGTTAGAGTCTCAGTCAGTTGGCCAGTTCGGGACAGAGGCAGATACTTAGTATAAAACCAACTGTGTCCCTCTAAACCACTATTCCTGTATGGTAATCTCAAGAAAAACTGAAGTTTTTGTGTGACGAGGCTAAAAGTGGATCTCTATCATAATGAGCTAGGTAGTTTAACATCACCCCATCTGTAAGACACCTGTAGCAGCATAAAAGAGGCAAAAACCACTTCAACCATTGGTAGAAGCAACCTCTTCAGAGCTTCCTTGGAGGCACTTCATGTGCAGTATGCACCAGACTACCTCATTTCTATCTTCTCACACGTGCACCTACCACCATATGAAGACTTGATAGAACATTACACTGCAGATCTTGTGATAAAAGTTAAACCCTGAAGATACCAATATTGAAGATTTTTAAGTTAGTTAAGAGTTCAAATGTGAGCTTCCCTGCAGCATCTATTGCCTAAAAGTTACCGTGAGAAGAATGCAAAGTGCAGCAGCTTCCACCAAAATGCAAGTGCAACCAATCAGTTCAGTTGCACTTCAGTCCAAAGTGCAAAAATAAATACTATTTTTCCTTAAAAGGTGCTATCAGTAGTAATGAACTCTCAGAGAACTGTTCCACCTAAATATATTCATTAAAGAACTAAGTAGTTTTCTACCTAAGGAAATTCTAAGGATGACCTGCTGCCCAGCTACCTCTGTTATGTTATATAGCCAGGCTCTGACCACCAAATCTCGTTGAAAATACTTCTATTACAGCAGATGATAGCACAGCACACATTTTGCTCTCTGAGAGCACAGTACATGAGGATGAGAGTACATCCAGGTATTGCTGGTTACATTTTTGGTTTTGTCTAGTTCCACCTGTGTGCAGATTTTGGCGAGTTAAAAACTAATTTGATCTTGTGGTTTTGATAGCCTTTTTTTGCTCATTCTTGAGCTGTCCATTAGGTGTAGCAGCAGTTTTATAGTCACTGTCAGGTGCTTTCATCACCAAGAGTCCAAAAGGTTCGGTTGTTTTCTGAAGTCTTTGAACAACAACGGCATTTTGCAACTTTGCTTCTTCTAGGGTTAGCGTCTCATCTCGCAGCTCTCGAAATGGCAGTGAAGTGGTTAGTGTGAAGGGAACGCTTCTCTCCGATCCTTGATACTTCATTATGAAGTCTCGGACATGGCTTATTCTGAGAAGAAAAAAAACAAAACTCAGCATTAGAGCCCTCCAATCCCAACACAAACCACATGCACAACACAGCGACCACAAGAAGAGAATGAGACACCCACTTCACGTAACAGCTGATCGCACAGAAACGGAGGTATCCTGAAGTGCCTGATCCACTTGGGAGGCAAGAACCAAGGTTTGCACGCTCTGAGAGCAGCCCCGAGGGAAAAAGGATGAGTATCTTCACCATGGCTCAGCTGGTGGTTGCACAAGCCTACCGATGCCTAACCAGCTGGTGGAGCTCTTACCTGAGGTTTCTGTAGCAAAGAGCTAGAATACAGATGCCTCCAGTGTGTGGTACACGGAGCAGAACCACAATAATAAAGAAAAGGGGTTTGCAAAAGTGTGGGTAGCTTATGAGTTAACTAGGTCTAAATACAGCCTCCTTCTACCAAAGGAGGTGCAGCAGTGAATTCATTACAGACTCAGGCTGCCTGTTAAGGTGTGAAGAACTTTGCAACAGGTGAGCAAGCCAGAGGCTTCACTGTGGAAGAATCAGGACTAACCAATCTAATTGGAAAGTGAAGATGACAGGACACATCTATACCAGTAAAATAAACATAGTGTCAGTGCCCATTCTCTGATCCTGAGGCCAACTGGTAGACTCTGGCTACTGGAAAATTTTTAAACAAATTGTTCCTCTGCCCCATGCATCGGATAGCCCATGGGGTTTACTGCCTCCTGGGAATGGTCTGTGACCTGAGCTAAGATCTGAACCAAGCCTAGATATTGTTTGAGCAAGTGCTAGTTGGCTTAGGGGAAAATTTTCTTGTTTTAGCCATGCTTACTAGGACAGATACAGCTAGCATCTAATTCCTCTGCAGGTAAGACTCAACTCAGAGACAGTCTTATAAGCCTAAAGCCTGAAAAACCTCAAGCAGGAATAATTTCTTGATATAATTCATGTAAATGCCCAACCAATGTTCATTGAGTTCCAAGAACAACTCAGGCAATCAGCCACTGGCTTTCTTGCTTCAGGCTGAACAAGTCCCTTTCCAGGCTCCACACCTGATGCTCCAGGGTCACACTAACTCAGCAAGTGCTCAAGACGGGACACAACTCGATTCGAGACACAGCTATGTGTGGTGTTCCCACAGCACTGCTCTGCTGGTTGCTTTGCTCTCACGTCTCCTCGATTCCCCACACTGCAGTATTACGATGCTACCTGCACTTCTGCTCCAATGCTGCAACTTCGATCTTTCATCAGTAATTAAGTCATATCTAAAGTACTAGTTCCTGTGGCACATACGCATTCTGTCTGCAATGGGTACAAGTAACCAATTTACCCAGGCACTGCAATATATATGCCACATGCTATTTACCTATAATGTGACTGCTTCTCCACTGAAAGGAGTGCTATACTGCAACCTAACACTTACGGATATGTACTCCAAAAGGATTTCCCCATTTCTAATTAGGTCATACATATTGTATACAGCACAAACATGCTGGTCTTGTGGCAAGACGATGCGTTATAAAGGAATATTTATTGCAAACTACTTCAACAAGAGCATCGCATCAGTAGGGCTGCTCTGCTTATTTCAGACTTTATTTTTTCCTCCAAAAGCACTTAGCAGCTGCTCAAACTGCTATTTACTGTGAAAACAAAAGGCTTCTAAATATACTTAAGTGTGTGAAACCTGGAATAATTAAGATATTAAGCCCTCCAATGAAGTACCAAGAACTAGAATAGCAATTGACCCTTCAGTAGTACTTCCCAACAGCATTTCGGCTCATATCTCAGGCCACTAACAGTAATAAATTAGTACAAGAGTAAGAAAAAGTTACAGTCATTAACCTTCAACTGCTGATCTTTCATTTTAATGAGCCACAAAGACACACACCATTCATCTTGACAGCAGCCTGGATTGTGTTAAATCTATGATCACTTTAAATTGCTTCACAGAGAAGCACGGGCAACATATCCTTTCTATACAACCTGATTGTATAGCACTGGAGCGACTTCTCAAATTACAAATTTGAGAAAGGTCTCTAAAGACTGTAGTTCTACAATTTAAATGGTTTATCCTACTTTCTCAAAGCCCCTGCATACACATGCTGTGCTGACGCCTTCTGACATTATCCCCATTTTCAAGCCCCTTTGGGAACCGGAAATTTTACAAATGAAGAAATAAACATGTTGGATGCATTCTATGCTGTCCATGCTGACAGCACAGATGTGGAGGGGAAGAACCACCCTGCCCAGCACAATGACTCTGGTTCCACTGGAAATCACACCTTCCAGCTGCCACCTTGGGGCTGTCTGTGCCCAATGACCAGCAGGCTTTTCCACTAAGCAAATTGCTTCAGATGTAATGACTTTGTGAGAGATCTGTCATCTAAAAAGCTGTTTCTTCTAGTAATGAGCAACACATGCAGCTTAACTTCCACTAACCTACAAAGAACTCCTACAGTTTCCTCAGATTTTTATTTATGCTCAACTATTAACATCATCTCACGCTCCTTTCTTGTCAGCTGAAAGACGATCAATTTCTCAAAAAATATGAAAGCAAGTATTCTAGATACAGCTGAACAGCAGCCCAATGCTAAGTGAACTGAGGAGCTAAATTATTCACACAAGTTAGAGACTTGTCATGCTTACAGGCATAGGACAAATAGTTTAGATGCAAATACATGTGACAGTGCTAAAATCAATCTTACCTGTGCGAAACATTGAATTTCTGAATTATTCTTTCTCCGTCAGCTAACCAGATCTGGATGTTAGTGACAGGCTCCAAATCATTTAAGGGTACTAAAGGTAGACGTCTTCTGTTGTCAGCTGCCTGATGATCATCTCTTACTTTAGAGATTATCCTTGGAGTAGCACTGAAAAGAAAAAGCCAGAGGAGGTTATGGCTTCTGTGCACATTCGTAGGCATGAACCTCCCTCCAGACCTCCACTTCTGGAACTTTCTGCCCTGTACCATGGTGAACTGATAACTTTATTTTTTTTTTAAACAAATATAGGAATACTGACATAAATATCAGCTTATTTTTTTTTAACCACATGCCAATATTTTCTCTTGAAGACTTCAACATGCTAAAGAATTTCAGTTTGATCATGTTCAATATTTTTACAAGATGGAAGGGAACTTAAATATGAAAGGATTAAACATGACCACACGAGATGAAACGGTCTGAAGATTCTTCATACGTTTTTTGTACTCTAATCACACAGGTGAAACTTTAAGAGGTTTGAGTATTGAATTTGCATACTCAACGTTAATTTTCACCCTAATGTGATTATAGTAATTCAATTTAACTGAATGTTGTTAGCCTTGATTTAGACTCCGGCATCATGTATTTCAGCTTAGGAGCATTACTCATCTATCAGAGGAATTGAGTTAATATGAAAATCCAGGCTGGTTTATGCAACACTTGGATTTTGCTTTTTTCTAAGGCACTTTCAACAATTGACTCTACAGTAAGGGCAAAGATCCATAAAACACCTTGACATAATACAGTGATCTCAATCCAAGTGTGTGGTATTAAAAAAATAAATTACTGTGAAAAACATTGATTCTGAATAAATATCTCGAGCTTAGTGCCTCTTTCAGGACTAAGCTTGTTCAACACGTACTGTTATGTTATCTTAAGGCCTGATCCAATAGGCACATCCTCAGCCCATATGAGTATAACCAGATGTTTGTTTGCAAAACAACAGCAGTGATTTAAGGAACTACCATTTCTTCTCTGAGCTCAGCTGTGGTCACTGACTACACGAACACTTGTGGTTTGCGGAATAGTTTTCTCTTTGCACAGAAAAATCGATGAGTTTCTTAAGAGATAAGTCAGTAACCAGTGATCACACAAAAACAGTCTTAATACTATATCTGCTTCATGGAGCAACCCCATCCTTACATCGTTGTGTTCTTGTTAGTTTAATCACAAAGCAGAAAAGCCACAGCTCATTTATTATTAAAAAAGGTGCTAATGACTTAATATATTCAAGCTAATAAACTTTAGAGTCTTGGGCTTCTCACTCTGAAGTACTTAAAAAACTTTCATCACCCACTGCCAAGTTAAGCGCCCCAACTCCTGAACCATTAGCCAGCAGAGACAGTTTTTATCTCTTCCATTGAAACTCTGCAAAAAGAATCAGAATCAAGGACTGTCATTCCCAAGCGAGTGATAAGAGATGTTCACTGCAGCTGGAGGCAGACAAGAGGCACAGAACCGACTGGTTTGCATTACAAATAAATCAGCTGGGGCACAAGAACTTGGAACCAACAGACTGCAAGAGGCATATCTGCAAAGCATCCTGGTACTCTATGTACAGGTGACTTACTGTCACCCACCTGCCTCTACTGAGTAAATACTTGTAAATACTTGTCTTGCACCCAGCTTCTGCTCATAGTTGACCTCAATACAAAAGAAACCCTATTTGCCCTCCAGATTTGGAACAAAAGCTTAAGCACCAGTCAAATAATGCTAAAACAGCCTTGGGAACAAATTAAAAAAAAATTAAAAGTTCAAGTAATCACAGAATCAGAGCATGGTTGGGGTTGGAAGGGACCTCTGGAGATCATCCAGTCCAACCCACCTGCTAAAGCAGGTTCACCAGAGCAGATCACACAGGAATGTGTCCAGGTGGGTTTGAATGTCTCCAGAGAAGGAGACTCCACAACCTCTCTGGGCAGCCTGTAACAGGGCTCTGGCACCCTCAGAGTAAATAAGTTTCTCCTCATACTCAGACGGAACCTCCTGTGCTTCAGTCTGTGCCCATTGCCCCTCATCCTGTCGTTGAGCACCACTGAAAGGAGTCTGGTCCATCCTCTTGACACCCACCTTGAGATATTTATAAACATTGATGAGATCCCCTCTCAGCTTCTCCAGGCTGAACAGACCCAGCTTTCGCAGTCTCTCCTCAAAAGAAAGGTGCCCTAGGTCCCTAGTCATCTTCCTAGCCTGCCACTGGACTCCCTCCAGTAATTCCTTGTCCTTTTAAAATACGTCAGTCCAGCAATGATGAGTTTTCGCTGCTTACCTGATCAGCAGGGTTTGGTTCCAGGTTGAGAGGCCGAAGCACAAGGACTTGTGTGTGAGCTGTGTGTGGCACAGCGCAGGCAGGAGCAGCTGTCAGCTCTGCAGCTGATGGCTGGCTGGCTTAGCCTGGGCTGAACTACCTTTTAGGCCATCAGCCACAGCTGTAGCTCAGACAACGGTCTCACACAGATACAGACTTTGATGTCATTCTCAAACTGACTTCCTTTATAGTCACATCTCACAATTTTCGGTATGCACTGGAGATTATTCTTTCAATGGCAAGTATATGTGAAACTGAAGTCAACATGTAAATTTCTCTTGCAGCTTAGCTTAACAAGATTTATATTCACCAAAGTTTAATGCATTTTTGCGCTTAATAACTTTGCTTTTGTAGAACCCACATATAAAGCCATCTAGTGGTGGGAGTTTTGACTAGAGCCAGAAACCAAGAATCTATGTTGCATACTAGCCTGAGATCAAAGCATTATCACCACTATTACAGACTTATTCCTTCAGCAAGATTATCAAAAGAAGATGTAAACTAAAGACTAGAGAGACACAAGAGACCCCTATCAATTTTCTGAAAAGAAAACGCCCAAGAGTTAGGTATTGTGCCTTAGCCCGACTAATGGTTAAAAAGCTTGACAGACAATGTTTTACCCTAATGAGGCTACAGAGCAAGCTCAATTGGTCACAAGGGATTTCAGCCAATAGTCTGATTTACATGCTTCCAAGGCAGTCTTGAAAATGCATTGATAAGCTTAACAGAAAAGTGCAGTTGCAAATCTTGTTATAGTCCCAAACTATTAAATGCAGCTGAACAGGGGTAAATGAAACAGAATATATCCATTAGTCTTGGGCTAAGGTTGATATAGGTTTGTATAGGTTGATAAGGTATATTGGAAAAGTCTGGTAAGTCTCATTTGTTTCTCCTGTACAGCAAAAGGGAGAGGATCAAACTCATCTGAGTTATATCAAACATATCATTTCTCGATCCTCCATTTTTCCTCCAACAAAGGTTTTAACGAGCCAGCCAGAAGACCAATTCATAGTGGTTCATCCACCACATAATCCATCCATCTGGGAACACTGGCAGAAAACCTATAGACTATTAAATAAAGTTTATTTGATAAGCAGAAGTTTAGCTAAGTCATTAGCTGAAGTAAACTGTTCAGTCATTTGCCTCTCTCGCTTATCATTAAGCACACAAATGCAACTGTAGAATAACTGTTCTATAGCTTGTAACACATTTACAGGCTTCAGTACTACTATTTCCCCACAAAGCTTTTCTGCTGAAAGAGTAGCATTGGCATGCAATGGGCATTTATTAACATCAGGGAGCAAGCACTAGTTTATGGAATAAGAGCACTTACAGTTCATGTTTCCAACATCAGAAAAATATTTACTCATTTTTAAAGAAAAAGCTCCAATAGCATAGCACTGAATAGAGTAGAAAAAAAAAAAAAGGTATTTTATCCAGCCCTTAAAGAAAAAAAATGCTGAACAAGTTGTAACATGTCTCAGTGTGCAAGACCAGTCAACCAAAATTCACAGAACAGCACATTTGCAGAACTTAAATCGCCTCTTGGGAAGCAAGATCGCGACGTAGGCATGACAGAGCACAACAAGCCACTGAACAACTGAAATGCAGCACACTGAAGATCTTTTTGCTTTTGTTATATACAGTTCTACTTGTAGATAAAATAAGGTTAAGTTCTCGACCCTCGTTTGCTCAGGATTTCTGTGCTACCAAGCACAAGTCTTGCAGCATCTCATCCATCTCTCGAGGGAAGACTTTTCCCTATTGACCGTATCTACTCAAGCATGTAGCAATTGAATGGACTGTGCTAGAGAAACAGATGAAACTGATAAAACAGATACTTGCTTCTCTGAAGCAGCCTGGAAACACTCATCCTTTACGATTACCACTCTCTTACTCTGCACATTGCCTTCTCCTGCCTCATCTGTTCCTACCCAGGTCACGCTTTCTCTCAGCACAAGCAATGGGCCTTAGCAGCAAAGCCTTTCTATTTAATTAAAACAAGCTGCTCACCTAAGGTTTCAGCACAGTCCACCAAGCAGTCCCACCTGTGAAGGCTTCCTGTGGGCTCCTGGTCACTGAATATGTTCTCTAGGCTGAAATCTGCTTCTACAGGCATCTAAGCCTTACATAACAGGGACATGTGAAGCAGATAAAGTGGCAGGAGTAAGCAAAAGTCACAGGGATCAAATACACCACCTCCTAGCCTGCCCCTCTGCCTTGCAAAATGCAGTACTGTTTGGTTATAAATCAAGTACAGTTTTAGCATTGGCATTTATGGCTGACTCTCCCCAACCACAAGAGTCACAGAAGAAGGAGGATCACTGTAACACTCTGAAGTGTCCTACTACACTAAATGCATGGTTAAATACTTAAGAATTTTAAGAGAATGCAATATAAACTCTTAGCTCTTCAGTTCCCTTTATGGGACTGTCATACTCCTCTCTTCTTACACAAGTATTGCACACAGAGCTTTAAAAAGAGATTCTTGTCTCTTAAATCACAGAACAGAAGAGTGACAGCCTTTCAGCTGGCAAGTTCTGCTGATATTGAGTCCAGGAGCAAAGAAAACGAGCAGCATCCTCACTGTTTTAACAGGAACACAGCCAGTAAACTGTGGGAGCCAATTATCCCCCATGCAGCACTCAGGAGACACACCTCAATACTGCATTCAGGTTGGGTGCCCAAAATAGAAAGACAGATGTCAATAAACTGGAGCAAGTTCCCCGGAGGGCCACCAAATTGGCCTCATGCTGGAGCATTCACCCTGTGAGGAGATGCTAGAGGGGCTTGTTCAGCCTGTGGAAGAGACAGTGTGGGGGGGTCACCTAACAGGGTCTACAGGAGATATCAGCAGGAGGGAGCCAGGCTCTTCACGGTGGACATAAACTAAAGCAAGAGACATTCAGACTGGATAAAAGGAATAACTTATTTCCAATGAAGACAATACAGCACTGAATCAAGCTGTGCAGCTTCCACTCTTGCAGTATTTCAAGGCCCAACTGGATACAAGCCTGAGCAACCTCACCTGCCCCACAGCTGACCCTGCTTCGAGCAGGAACTTGGATTAGAGAACTCCAGAGGTCACTTCAACCTCAATTATGAGGTCCCTTACCATAGGTATAGTTCCCTTTAGCTACTCAAGCATAGATCACATCAAACTACTCACCTTCCTAATCTGTAACCGTGTCCAGAAAAGGGATGAAACACCGGCTTTTTCGATGACAAGTACACCTTATCTTTTTTATCTTCCACTTTCACATCTACCTCCTCCTTATCAAAAACTTTTCGCAACTCAAAAGGCAGTTCCCTTAAGAAAAAGAAAAAGTCATAAAAATAATTACTACACCATTTTCAGTATACAAAATAGATTAATGATAAATACATGTTCTATGCTTCTTTCAAGGATGATGCCTTTAAAAAAAAACACCTTCACAAGTATTTACTGAGTGTTAAGTGCATGACATCCAAATCTGCAGTTCCTGCACTGCAAATTAACTAGAAAGTGAACAATAAAAAAAGGACAACACCATGCAAGTTGTTGAATGATGTTCAAATTTACTCAGCAGTTACCACGCCAAAGCGCATGATGTGTAGGAAGTTCACTATTGCCATACATTGCTGTAAAAGGTTCAGTTATTTTATCCCCATAAAACAAGAAGGAAAGAAGGCTTTTGAAGAACTGAGTTTAGACACAATGTGTTGAATTACAAATATGAATCTCAGCTTTCAAAAATTAGATCATCACTAACAGCTACACTTTTTAGTGCAGTAACATCACCTCGGTAATGCTTTATTTGCATTAAGCAGAACACAACGAGGCCTTTGTCTAAGAGCTCTGATGCAGATCCTGCATTTTCGGGTGGTGGGGCTCAGCTGGCACAGGGGCTGTACTAAGTGCTCCTCTACCATAAACAATTATGCAGGAAGCATCTTGTAATTAGCATCTTCACAAGCAAATGGTGGAAGAAAGGTGGCAAACTTTTGATGCATGCACACAGAGAAAGCAAAGAGATTTAAACAACGCAGTTAATTGCTATTACAACGAATGCGGGTGACAGCCATAGAGTGTAAAATTGGTATTTTTGATGGGCTAGCAAACTATGGAAAAGACAAAAAATTACAATGGCTCAGTAATTTCACCTATTTGAAAGAGTTATTAAATTATATTCTCTATGAAATTATATTCTCCTCTACATTTGAATGGGAAGAAGCAATGGACTACAAATTAAAGGCTCAAAATTACATTGGTTTGTATGGTCAACTGCTTTTTTAAAGCAACACTGCAAACACCAGCAGCTGACCATACAAACCAATGTATGCTAATTTTTAATGGAGGGATAAGAGTGAAGTTGCTGTATACACACAAATGACTGAAACAGCAAGTTTATTCCAGGAAAAACGTCTGGAATGTAGGACTGATCAGTTTCTTGACGTTACATGGAGCAGCTGTGCCCATTTAAGGCTTTTCATCAATAAAAAGAAAACAAAGACCATAAAACCAGAAAAGCTCAACCACTTCCACATTGAGTTTGTTAGTCTTAAGTACCATTTGATCAGTGGCTGTTACTGGGCACTCTGATTTATTCTTTATTTCATTCTGCACCTGCTGAGCCCCTTACCAACACTCACTTTTATCTCTTTCATCAGCAACTGTACAACTACTGCAATTCAAAGCGATATTAAACCGGTTGATGTTAAAACAGCCATTAGCACTGTGGGAACTGAGACAGGCAGTGGCCAAAGCTCCCGCAGTGCAGCAAAGCCAAGCAGCTATGTAGAAAATTCAGAGCATATGCTAAGTGCTATCCAAAGCACATTAACTCAGCCTGATTAAGAACACAAAACTCACCCTTTTTTAATGGAGTCCAAGAACTGTTGGTTTGAAACATCAGTGTAGCTCCTCAGTTCACTGTCATTTACTGTAAACCCATTTTTCCAAAGTTTAATGATTACATCAACCTATAAAGTAAGAACAATTCTCATTATAACACTGATGTAAAACCTGTTTGGCATACCTACAGTTCCCTGTGATCATAAATCATCCACTGCACGGACTAAAAATACTGAGAGAGAAGGCTCACTATAATCTGTTTCGGCCCTGTGCCAACAGGCAGAGCAACTGCAAAGGGCAAGTGACATTTCTAAGTATCCTGTGTCAATCTGGGTTAGAAATAAACCTTCCCCCAATCATTTTGCTTTCCTAGGTCAAGAACACGCCTTCAATTCAGCAGGAAAAAAAGAGCTGGAAGATCCCAGCCAGCTGCAACTCTTCAAGAGCTAATTTGAGAGCGTACATGCCTGGTGCTGGAACACCAACTACCAGAATAGTCCAGCTGGGGATTTATCAGGGCAAAGCCGTGTGCTGATCATTCAGGACTTTCTGAAAGTCAGGCATTGAGATAATGCACGCAGAAGCCTTTTATTCAGGAAATGCAGCAAGCATCAGAAAACTTACTTTCAGACAGTCATACATTTGTGTTACCCTGGGATTCCTGGGTACATTCAAAAGCTTGGTGTTATGGGAATGAAAAAATACATTCTTAGTAACTCATTAGCTTTGCCAGAGAACATCCACTACTTCAACTTGTACCCTTCACACTGTTCACTGAAATCTCTCCACCTTTAACACGGATATATTTGGGATCGCATTTTCATATTTAGGGAAACATTTGGTCAACCAGGTCTGATGCCTGAAATAATGTTGTCTTGACAGATACTTGACCACATGGGAGGTATATGAAGCACTTACAAATGCAGAATTCTTCTCAGCTGGAAATTAGTTTGAACTAGGCTTGATAGCACTTGACAACTTTTTTTTTAATTTTTTGCACAGTGTGACTTCTTATAAGCTGATTGCTACATAAACACACAGCACATGCAAACTGCTGAACCAAATTCTCTTTTGGCTGGGTAATCTGTCAAAAAGGTACATAGCACTCAGGATGATTAGATTCCTTTAAGAAGTCTTGTGTCTCACGGCACCAATGCATATGCAGGGGGCTCTCATCATGGGAAAGCTCCTCTCCAGTGAACCAGGATACGAGTTTAACATGGACTAGTTACTCCACATCAGCTGCCCATTCAGACATGGCCGCAAGGACCGCCATGGAACCCTGTTTCAGAACTGCAATTTAAGGTACGCTGCTCCTGACACTGCTTTTCTCCCAGACACAGTTGGGGATCTATGAACATAATTTCCAGCAACACCCACCCTAAATTTCTCCTTGATATCTTTGCTCTATGTGGCCTTTTGTCCAGTGCCCTCCTACTCTTTGGAGAGCAACAGAAAAATACGAATATCACTGAGATATAAACCCATATTAAACATCCCACTACCACCACAACTATAAAATGAGAACAAATGAAAAAGATTTGGGCTATATCTCTGCATTAAAAGGCTGCAACTTTTTAAACAACTTTTTATGTAACAGTAGTTATTTCTTGCACCTCATGCTCAGCTCACTCTCCTTACTAATACAGCAGAAGTGCACAAGCCAATGCCAGTGTAAGTCCTAGAACAACACTAAACCCTCTATAAAACAGTTAGAGCCAGAAGCACAGGCTTGGTTGACTAAGAGATGGGAGACTGTTCCTACTGCTGTCTGAATTCTATGTGCATTTACTTACAGATGTACTGGATAAGACTACTGGACCTTGTGTTTTCCAGGAGTGCTATTATATGACACGTGTATTTTTTTTCTCTTCAGCACTGACCTGGTTCTTGACTGTAGCTGGGGGCACACATCTGGCACCGACCTTCTGTGCTTCTTCAAAAAGGCTGTCTACAAAGTAGTCACGGTTCTGTTCTGCACCATTCAAAATCTGATCGTCTGTTCCTGATTTACACATCCTGCAGGACAAAGATGTAAGTAAAAATGATGCTTCAGACAACACATTAGATACTATTTGCACTTCAGAAGCACAAGTTGAAGAACAGCAACAAAAAAGGTGAATTAATCTATGCAGAAGCTTGTAAACTTGGTATCAGAGCTAGGAATGCAAGTTAGATTCATACCTCCAATTCAGAACAACAAACGTTTAACTGCATGCCAATTAAAGCCATTCCTTGAAGCATTTCCATGATATGAGCTCAAGTGACTTCCTTTGCCATAGGCTTTAAAAACCACACACAAGAACACTGCCCTAAGATTTACTCCCCCACTTCCAGCACCATCACAGAACCACCGTAGCTGTCTTTGAAAGTAAAAAGAGAAACACGAGAACAAGTGACTCGACACCACTTGAGCACACTGAAGAAATACAACAGATTTCCGTACTGTGGAGACTGCCAGAGTATCAAAAAAGGTGCATCAACCACATTTCTGTATACAACACTGTTTATGTGACAGCTGTTTCTGTCAGATTTTCACCAAACAAAACGCGGAAATATGCAAACTGAATGAATGATGACCTTTCTGTTTAGGTACTCTGCATAGTAGGAGGATTATGCAGCTTTTGGTAAACATTGTGGGAGTTACTCCTATCAGAGATTCAGAAAAGTCTATTTTAAGCAATTCCAAAAAAAAATATCCCAGCTCTTTAAAAATACCCAGTTTTACATAAAGCTCTGCATTGAATTCAAAACCAGTCATGCTTACTTGAATGGTAATTAGATATATTTGCATAAAAAGAAATTGTATGCAGTGTATCTATGCAATACTAAGAATCCCTAGAGATTAACATATTTAAACAAAACTCAAAACATTGAAAGAAGAAAAAATTTCAAAAGTGTGCTGTCCCTATTTTAGTTTTCTAATAGAACAAAAGAAACTTGAAGTGTTAATCTAGGCATTCACTGTACTTTACCTCAGAAACATAACTGGAAAACAAAACATGTCCACACCAAGTGTAGAGGTGCACTATGAGTTAGCAATTTGCAAGGCTGCCTTTCTTTTTTAAGTAAAACCATTTCTGCAGCTTTTTGCATCTAGGAAACCCTCCAGCTATGTGAAAAATCTTTTAGCAAAGTTATACTGAAGTTTAAAATATATATATATATATATATATATGTGGAGGAGGTAGATACAGCAAACAAAACTTAATATTTTAACATTTAACATAAAGTTTGAAAGGTCATGCAGGACACGCAAACAGGATCAGGAAAGGAAGATGAAAAAGGGGGAGAGCAGAACTTTTACCTACCATTCTTTCTTCACAGTTTTGATGTTGTCCATCTCTTTCATTCTGGTGTTTCTCCTAATTATGAAAAGACGACGGTTAAAAAAACAACCAATAAAAAAGAACCACCCCAAATCAAACAGAGAAAATGCCCAGCACTTTTGAAGCTGAAACACTTCTCACTGTTTTTTCCTGTGTTGATAGTACATTTAACCAGAAATCTCAACCTACCCCCCCCACCAAGTCTCCAGATGGTTCTTTATTTGCCTGCAGTTTCTAATTTAATGACACATGAGCCATGCATTGCTTTCAGATATTCAAAAGGAAGATTACTTTTTCATAAATAGACAAAATAAATGCCACAATAATCACATGAATTGAAAATACATGCCCATGCTCAAGCTTAGAGAGGGAAAAAAATCCCACATTCCTTTCCTGAGCTGCATGATTTAAAATCCCCTGATTTTTCACAACACTATGAGACAGTAGCAGAAAACCTGCACTGGCACTGCAGGCATTCCAATGACCTTCAACAGTGCGCATTATCAAAAGGTGCAAGATTTCTCCGGTTCTTCTTCTACCATACCTCGACATAGCAGTGCAGCATCCCAGAAACTGTGAATTATCATTTCTGGTCTAGCGTTTAGCTGGAAAGAAAATCCTGGATTTGCAAGTACTAAATATACTACAGGATTAGTAGGCTGAGAGCAAACGAATGAAGAATGCTGTACTGATCTCATTACAGTCACTTCTGAGCTCTCTGGAAAAAAGTTACAGAAAGTCAGAGACTCTCAAAAACACCCTTAAAAAATAAAATCACTTTAAAATTAGACAGGAGAACAGAAGTTTTAAGTTGCAACTGTGTTTAAGGAGTTATTTCCAGACACCACCGGGTCCAGGTTACACAGATGATGTTCTGCTCTTGGCAGGTTTGGGACTAAGTCATAACATTGTGAATGGCTTTTAGAGAGCATCACACTAACTGGTCACAGTCATCACACTCCTGAAAAAGTAGTATGCACAGCACGACTGAAATAAATTTTAAACAGTCTTGCCATCTAACAATAAGATAGAGAGGTGAGCAGGCAACAACATTCACTGCAGGGCAAATAAAACCAAACCAAACCCAAACATTAGTTATTCTGTACTAATTCACATTCCTAAGGAGGTTGGTGTTGGTTTTCTTTTCTCTTAAAAGTTAAATCCTTGTGAGAAGTTTTTTGTGGAAATGTATGTAAGCCTTCAGAAAACTCCCATAACAATCAAAATTCAGCCCATATGTCCATAGGGGGTTTTAAAGTTCAGGTAACGCTCTTATGCATTCGGTTCAAAACTTCGGTCATGTCACACAAGATGTGGTAGAGCCTTTATTTATTTTCTTGTTTTAAATTTACCTTCACCAATGTTCTTCCAGAGCGTTACATACATGTGGCAAGCCTGTGCTGGCACATTGTGAGCATATCTGATGGCTGTACTTAGAACTTTGTACCTGTACTTGGAAAAATGAACTTTCAGTATAGGGAATTTAAGAGTGCTTTAAAAATACAATTTTTCAAACTTATTTCAAACGTTTAACACACTTCAGCACAAAACGTTTTCGTGTGTTTTGTGCTAATGTGCTCATCTTTCAGTCTTTCGCTACTCAATAGTTTACTCCCCAAAGCAACAAGAGCCACCTCCAGCCATCTGCCTTTGTTGATTCTCTGTGACTTGTCATCAGAGCTGTTAAAAAGAGAAGGACACAATGAAGCAGTTCTTCAAATTAATTCCTGTGCTACACTGGGCTGGCCTCAAATCTGCATCTGTGAAAGTTGCTGTTCCTTCTAAAGTACAACAGCAATTACACCTAGAAAAAATGTTTGCATTGCTGTATCAAGGTAAAGAAATCAGGCTATACAGCATATTTATTATGACCAGAAAGCCATTAGGTGACAGCAATCAAACGGTAGAGCACTGCAAGCACTTCAGCTCAGCAAGCCAACAAAACCAGCACCAACCACCTCTTCCCGTCAACTTCAGACATCCCCAGATGTCACTTAAAACCTCAAGAGTTTCTGTAGGTATTTTTTTGTGTCTGTGACTAAAAGCAGCACAGATCTGAACTGCCACCTCTGGAAATTAAAAAAAAGGAAGATGCTGAGTGCCAGCAGCTGCTGATGGGGTAGGACACCCCTGCCCCAGGGGCGTCCATTCGGTGGATGGGCCTTTCCACACTAGGTCTTCAGAACAAGCAGCTCTCACCTACGCAGTGACAGCCACATTCCTTTCAGCAGGTATTTTTGCGCTCTATATTGTTGAGCCCACACATCCAGTTATTTGAACGCACTAAAACCGAACCAGAACCGAGCTTTGCTGCTTTCCTTGCTCCGAAGGACGGCAAAGTTCCAGCACACACGGTCCCCTCCCCCCGGACGGCCCGTCTGAACCCACTCGGGCAGAAAGTGAACTTGTCAGCTCGAAACCCGTCCACAGCAGAGACACGCAGACACAGCGTGTCTGTCGCTACCCCACACAGCACAGACACCATGACCGAAAATGCTCCGTGCCCTGTGACAACGGAACAAGCAGCTAAAGGGCAAGCGCGAATCAAGCAGCAACATGAGCCACAAACCCCACGGTCTGAACGTGAGTGACACGCTGAGGTACAGCCACAGCACCAGCGTTTTCAGCCGGCTAGAAGGGCTGTGCGTTTTGGATAAAACCTGACCCGAACTTCCCCGCACCCCGGCACACGGCTCCGCCCGCCCCGCGCCCCCCGCGCAGCCGCTGCCCCGCGGCGCTGGGCGGCCAGGGGGGTGTTTTTAGAGACGATAACGCCGTAGCAACACGGAAAAGTAACACCGCGAGGTGCCCGAGAAAGGAGCCGGGCCGGGGAGCGCCCCCCCCGCCCTGCCGCCCCGCTCCACGCGGGACGGGACCGATCGCGGGCGGCGGTGCGGGGCGAAGGGCGGGAAGGCTCAGCCCGTCCTCCCCGTCAAGAGGGCCCCAGGGAGGGCCCCGGGCAAAGTTCAAGCCCCGGTCGGTGCTGGGGGAGCGCCGGCTCGGCGGAACGCGCTGCCCCAGCGCGGCCCGTCCCCGCAGCGACTCACCCGCGGCCGCCGCAGCGCCGGCTCCCGGCCCCGCCAACTCCCGTGTCCCGCCCGCCACCGCGCACGCGCGGCCGCCGCTGGACGGGGCAGCCGCTGCCCCCGCGCGGACCGGGCGGGGCGAGAGCTCCGCCCACAGCACCCGGGGGCGGGGCCAAGGCCGCCATGGCGGGGGAGGGGCGGGTTCGGGAGCGGGTCCCGTAACCCGTGTGCGGGACAAACGCCCCTTCCCCGGAGCCTGCCCTGCCTGCCGGAGAGGCGAGGCTGGCGGCCCGCTGCTTCCCGCCCGAATGAGCAGCTCGTCCTCGGAGGGCAGGGGGAGAAGTGTTAGGGCAGGGATGCGGCCGTGGATCGTGTCGCGGTTGCACTTTGAGGGAGAATAAACCTGTCAGGGCAGCGCGTTTTATTGCCAAGGTAGATGTCTCCTCCTGGCAGAACAAAAGATGCAGAGTGTGTGTGTGTGTGTGTGTATGCTGGCGGGCAAAGGACAAAACGCGGCGTTCAGGGAGCGGAGAACGGGCCGGTTGTCCCGCACCCCCGCTCC
This sequence comes from Columba livia, assembly GCF_036013475.1. NCBI lineage: Eukaryota > Metazoa > Chordata > Aves > Columbiformes > Columbidae > Columba > Columba livia. Next base: position 8,457,216 of record NC_088604.1, read on the forward strand.
GCGCGGAGCCGCCCCGGCCCCTCGTGTCTCCAGCCCCGCGCAGGCGGCAGGGACCGCGGCACACGGGGCCCTTTGGAAACGCCTCATTATGCGGGAAGGACTAATTAAGGGCGAGTGTTGACACATTGGAAAAGGAGCTGTGTGTCGAGTACAAAAGAGCAGCGCGGGGGGTTGGAAAGCGGAGCCCCCGAGTTCCCGGGGGTGCATCGGAAAGGACTAAAGGGGACGGGGTCCCCGGGGGTCCCCCCGCTCTGTGAGCCCACGCGAAGTCACGCTCCGTGGGCCGGGGGTGCCAGGAGCCCTGCAGAACAACCCCCCAGCAGCGATTCCCAGCTCGCACCTGCATCCTTTTTAATAAGTTTTTTGTTGTTGTTGTTCAATAATTAGCGATGCACTGTAAAACATTTAGAATTAACGTAAATTGAGCAGCCACAACTAGCTAATTCACATTAATTAATGGGAAATCCACTGTGAATTTACAAGTGCGATCAAAGATAGATCTAAATGGAAAGGTAATACTTAATTGCGTGTCTTCTTCATGTCTTTCTGCAGCCCCTTAATTGTAACAATTAAAATTGCCTTCTTCAAATACACTGAAATAAGTTGCTTAGTCTCAGAGTTCAGTGAAGCTCAGTAAAAACAAGTAAAATCTGACCCTTGACAGTTACAATTTATTCTTCTCTGTAATGTACATCATAATGCACTAAACCTTTTGAAGGCAGTAGAATTAATCGTTAATTTTTAACTGGATGAGATCTAATTACAGCTCCTGCCTATGAATCTTCAGGGAAAACAGCAAAGACATTTGCCTTTTGTTTTGGTGTAAAACACACGGAGTCTTACCTTTCAAAATACAGATTTCTGAGATTCTTTTCTCCCTGGGTTTGTTTCATGTTTTAAACAACTTTGACATTTCTGGATTGAAGGCACTTATTTGTTACGAGTGTTACTTCTTGATTCTATTGAGTTTTTAAAAATGTGTCTATATATACATAACTTTTCACAAGAATATCATACCACTGTTGAAGAGTTGAGCGATTTACGGAGCGCTCGGTAAAACTTCAGAAGGTTGTTTTGCAGTGCTGGGCTGTTCTTATATTTTCTTTCAGTATTTTGAGTACATTGGCTCCATTTCGTTAAACACAAGTTGTTCAGTAATATACTGAACTCTTTCTTGGGGGCCCTTTCTGCAAAAAACTTGTCGAGCCTAAGGTAAGCATGGAAGGAGGCACGATTGGACTTACCTGGTGTAATGAAGCAAGTTCCCAACTGCAATCACATATTGGTTTAGAAGATTAGGTCTATTACTGGAAATCAGAGTACAGCTGGAGACGTGCTGACCTGCTACAAAAGGAATTGGTGTCCTAGTGAATTTAGTGGTTTCTTAAAAGCTCTTTTAAGTACAGCTGTTCTCCCTCAGGACCGAAACTATTGACAAAGCACAGGAGTAAAGAAAATCTTTAGGAAGATAGTACTGCATTCAACTCCAGTGTAACGTAAAAAATCAGTTTTTCTTAAAAGCTGGAAATGTTCAAGTTAAGCGTGTTGTTACAATCAAGACATCACTAAAATCCATTTGGACTCTCTGCGTTTCATACAGCTTTTTCTCTGGCAAGAAACAGTACATGAGATGAACAGAAGCAAATGGCCCTTTTCTTACTGCGTGGTGAATAGAAGCAAACAGCCCAGACTGAGTCTGATGAAAAAACTCTTAACAGGGTATTCATGAGATGAATACAACATCTCATGCCCCCTTTGTTCAAGAGAGATCAGATGCAGTGGTGTGGAAGACAGTAACAACCCCTGAACTTGTTTTATAACGTAGGAGTGAATCTCAGTGTTGCAAAGCAAAGCAGCGTTTCAGCTGTCACCGGCCATCCCGTCAAGGTCACAGAAGAACCACTACACAATAGTGTATCTAAAAACAAGCAGAAAATTAATTTTGAAGGGATATTTTAAAACCATGTATTTAACAAGATTAATCCATGCCAGAGGAAGCCATCAGCTACCTATAACTAAACATCAGCACATCGGTTGTATTGATTGACCTTAACTTGAGACAGCGGTTGTTGCCCGAAGCCTTTTCTAAGTGTTTGCAGAGCTGGGGCAGAATGGGAGAGAAATGGGACTGCAAAATAGAATAGAATCTGGTTATTCTGTATTTGGCAATTCCATTGACAAAGATAGCACATTCTTCTGCAAAGTGTCCTTTTCCCCCTGCTCCTTGCAGGAATGTTTATACCTTGTAGGCTGCCACGCAAGGAGAAACAGCTCAAGAAACTGATGTTTCTCGAAATTTAGCTGTGCAATGGAAAAGCGAGTCATGGTTTTATGGGAGATGTTGGGTGAATCTGCATTCATGAAGAGGGTGTTACCCCCATGCAATGGAAAGAACATCCTGCTGGACTCTTGGACTGTAAATCCACAAGAAAAGGGAATACAGCTTCACTTTTAAAAGTAGCGTGGAATGCATGAAACCATGAAAAATTCAAGACAGCCTAAGCAACTGTTTGTACCAGATAATACACATTGGGAAATAACATATGATGTGACCTCTCAAAACAAAGACTCTTTTAAGTGAAATTACAATGACAATATGGTAGTGTAGTTTATGAGATCGTTCTTGGACACGTAACAAGAAAACACACTTTTAAAGCTAAGATTGTGTGTGAGGACTGGGGAGATTTATGAGCAAATAATGTTTCTGACGGACTTCCCATGTGACCTTAATCAAGCCATCGCACATTCGTGTGCTCCTAAAGCGTTTCTACAAATGTGTTAATAAATACCTATTTTTATTGCAAGCATTTTAGGAGAGAGTCTGTTTTTTACTACAAAGCTATACATCACCCAGCCTTGTAACAGGCTGGTGGTACTACTTTGAAATGATTAATGATCAGAAACACCAAAGTGAGATGATTTACCACTTTTGTCCAAGGCTGAAGCAATTTACAGCCTGAATGATGTTAAAAAGCAGACCCTGCTTACAGTATCATCAGCCTGTTTCACACAGTTATTAGTATTAGAAAAACTATCTACTCCAACCTTAGCTCAACGGTAAAAATGTTGTGGAAGCTAATGGCTAGATATAATGGGAAGATAATTTGGAAATATTAGGAGGTAAGTTATACCACTCCCATTTAATGTCATCTAAGAAATCTACTCTCTGATCCCGCTTCAAGTTGCAGTGATGTTATTTACTGTCGTGAGGAAAACAATCTTCAGATAACTATGCTGATAACAGGACTGAACATTAACTATATCTAAAATATAGTTATACAGTTTTAAGTGATAACGAGAGTTGTCAAATAATGGGCCATCTTTAATAACACTGTAAAACGCTTGCAGTGTGGAGTGACTGTATCATCTTCAAGTTCAAGGTAGTACCAATCCTGACTACTGGATGCGGCTCGTTACATGTTTCCAAATGTATGGGCATGTCTCTGTAATGGACAATCTCAGGAGAAACCACACAATCTCCACTTCCTAACATCCCCTCGGGAAAGGACTTTGAGCAGGTTTACCTAAGCAAGATCTCTTCTGAATCTTTTTTAAGATTCAGCTGAAACCAGGATGCGTTCATAGCGTGGCACGGAGGAGCACACAAGGGCTTATAAAGAGAGGCCTGAAAAGATGATTTGATTTCCATTCTTTGGAATGTTATAGCTCTTCAGAGATGCTGCACAGCAATCTCTGGTAAATTGTCCATGATTGAAGCAAATGGTAACTCAGTGAATAAAGCCCTCTGGTCCTTACTAGGCTGAAACTCTCTAAAAAGTTCTGAATAAGGCATAAAGGACGTTTTCTTTTGTTGTAACATGTTCCAAATTTCTTTGTAAAATAGGGACAGGCAGCAACAAAATCTTCCATCTCCAAATATTTATTGTACCATTAAACACTACTCACAGAGCGAAACAAGTCTTTCTATCCTGGGTCATTTTTTACTGTCGTTTTACATTGCTAAGTCCCAATAAGATTTCATTCCCCCAGTCTTGTTTAATGGAAAGGGATTCTTCTGCTCAAGTACTTTTTCACGTTTTTCCTGTTTCCCAGTGGTGTATCTGCCACAGCAGATGTTGTGCCTTCTTTCTCATATGTTTCAGGTATCCTCATCTTCTTTTCTGAACAACTGGAGATAAGAGAGTGTTGAACACTGCTGGAAGCTTTGGCATTTGTTATACATGGGTTTTATTTGAAATGAAGTCCTTCCCAATGGCGTTTATTTCCAGAAGTATTCAGACATCCGTATGTCACACCAAACTACAAATCCCAAAATTGAATCTTACTGGGAATGAGCTCTGCAAATTCATACGTAACACTTAGTGGAGTGTGGTTGCAGTCATTCTCCCCTTCCTTTCTTCATTGTCTTCTGTCTTTTGCTACTCAGAGTTCTTACGTTTTCCACAAAGCTCTTCCTGCATGTAGAGTGCTGAAGAGGGTCCAAATAAGTTTTTCATTCTGTTTTGTCTTCATATGACACTCGAATTAAATGAGATATAAAAAATGGGAACAAGTAAATTCTTTGATTAGTAAAATTACTCTAAATCCATTTGTACAGCAATTCATCTTTCATTGTTAAATTGCATTTAAATCTTGAAGTATGTGTGATATAAAATAGCAATTGTATGTTGACATATTTTTAGTATTACAAACAAAAAATCCAAACAAAACTAACAAGCAAGCCTTGTAATTTATGATGTATTCATTTATATTGTCAGTACTAAAAATGGTGATGGAACACATAGAAGCTATAAAGCCGTAAGGTGTTGAGTCAAAATAACTAGGCACACTTCCTTGTGGGAGGAACAAGACAACCAAGAAACCTGAAAATAAAACCATCTGTGAAAAACAATCTAGGGAGTAAACATCCAAAATGAAGCGCGTCTCTACATGTTCCCTACTCCACTAACATAACGAGAATACACCACTAAAAATGTTCAAAGCAGTGAGCAGGGATTTTTAACTACATCAGTCCCTGTACCAGAGTAGTCCCTCTGGCGTCATAAAGAGGACTCGCTTGAGGATGGCTCACCGGAATGAGATCAGAACACTAAAAATAAATTAAAAGAAAAAAGGTCACAACCATGGTAAAAATACTTAGCAAATACAAAATAAATATCTTTTAAGATGTGGGTTTTCTGTTGCTTCAAGCAGATCTGGATAGGCACCCAGGAAAATCCATTTGCTTGCATAACGACCAAGTTTATTTTACTTTTAAAAAGTCATCAGCGTTCATAAGAGGAGGAGTGCTGGTTTGAATCATGCATGTTGCAAACAGATGTTATGCAAGTTTCCCCAAACAGTCCTGCCAATGCATTGCAATCCTGAGTTATGACATTCACTGTAACTGCTGCAGTCTGGGCCCTTTTTTGGGCCACAGATCGATCTGTTGGTTTTCCCAAAATGGGGATGATATTTTTGTGATGCACACAAAAACTTGAAGATCAACATATTATTTTTCATTTTCAGACCAACAGAATTTGGGCACCATATCTAAGTTACGTGGCCTATCAGTAGTAGAGGAAAGAAATGGGAAAGTACTTTGTCATCATATGATTGTGATACTAATTCTTCTTAGCAAACGGATCTCCTGGTTCATTCCCACAATGTGTTTGGCATGGGCAGTCTCTTGCAGTTTCCTTTTATTCCTACTTTTGAAGGATAAAAGGCAAGTTGTTTCCACATATCATTTCAAAAACCATCATAGGTTTTTAATGAAAAGACTCCTTTGGCCTACAAATGTATGAAATGGCTACATCTTTTCATAACCTTCAAACAAAGAAATGAATAAACAAAGTATATGAAACATAACATAACTAATCTCACTGAGCAGAACAACTGAAAGACCCTGCAGATTCTTGAACAGGAGATAAAGTACTGTTGCTAATGCAGATTAAAAGCTCCCGAGAGTGTTGGATAAGAAAAAGATCACAGTTCCTATTCCCAAATACATGGTGTTTCGGAGTATCTCATAAAAATGAAAATTTGTCACTGTTCACAGTAAGAAAACTTTTGTTTGGAAATCTAAACAGCCCATTTTTTATTATATCCTAATGTTATTGTTGTATATTTTTAGTACACACTCTACCATACTTGAATGTTGAAGATGTGGGAGTACGCAGGTAAAGCAAAAGAAGAGTTTTTACATTTATTGTTATTTACTAAACATTATTGCACTTTCCATCTTTAAACAATAAAAGTACATTGATAAAGCTTGCTTGAGCCTAGCAGCCCGAGCCACGTGATCATAACTTTATTATATATATATATATATATATATTTTTCTAGCAGCCCGAGCCACGTGCTCATAACATTATTTTATATATATATAATTTTTTTTTAAAGAAGCAGGAAGTACTGAAATAAATTGCTGAGCATTGTCAAACAAGTCAGTGTGAAAATTAAAAGGTTGAGGCTTTGTCACCTATGGCTCTATGCATGTATTGGTTGGCTACATTTCTTTTACAAAGCGTTTGGTTTGGGGGCTTATGTGCAGGCACTGTGGTAAGTTCAATCAAGGGCAACAACGTGTGGTGAGAGAGGAGTGATTCTTAATGCACATCAGCAAGAAGGGATTGGATTATAGTTTGTGGATAGTCTGAAAAGCATTTAGGCATCCAATGTACTGTAACACATACTGTTCTTCTGCCTTCTAAAATGAGGTTATTTGATCTGTGATAGCGGAGGGATGCGACAGAAAAATAAGCTTTCCAGCCACTGAGCAATGAGCATCCAATGTGAGTCGCGGTTACCAGGCAAAACACAGAAGATGTTATCGGCGGACCTGTGTGTCAGGTGAAGCAAGGGCGCGCTCCTGGCAGCCGGGCTATCAACGGAGCTTCTTAATAGCGGGACTCACCAGGCTGTGAAATAGCTTTCCACGGAAAATGGTGGAGATCGTGTCCTTGCTCTGTCCGCCTGCGCCGTCCTGTCAGTGCCCGCCCGGAGCGCCCGAGGAGCGGACCGGGCAGGCCCGGGGCCGAGCTCCCGTGGCGGTGGGAACGGGCCCGCTTTCCGCGTCCCCCGGAGCCGTTTCTCCCCTGGCCCCAGCGCACCCTCGGCGCTGGTTCCCCCGGCCCCGCCGCTCCTGAGCGGCCCCGCGCAGGTCACGGACCCCGCGCAGGGCACGGACCCCGCGCCTCAGCGGCCGCCGCTCCCCTCAGCCTGACAGGACCGCGCGCCCCCGCCCCGGCTTCCCGCAAACCGCCCTGCCTGCTGTCACGCCGGCAGGCCGCCGTCCCGCCGGTTGCGCCCCCGGCCGCTCTCTCCCCCGGGGCGCGGCGGGGACCCCGCCAGGCGCCTCACGGCCGCGCCGCTCCCGAGGGACCCGCCACCTCCCCCGGGGCGGACCGCGCCAGGCCCATAGAGCGGCGCCGGCGCCGTGCTAGAACGTACGCAGCGGGGGCCGCCTCGGCCTGCGCACGGCGGCTGCGGTGGCGCCGCCGCAGCGCCCCCTGGCGGCAATTGCCGGGCGTCGCCGCCGGCAGAGGAGAGAAAGGGAGAAGGGACAGTAATGGCGGCCAGTTAGTGCGAGACTGAGCCGAGGAGGCGGCGGCAGCGACGGGAGGAGCCGGCGCGGCTCCGTCTGTGGCTCTGCCCGGCGGACCGGCTTCCCCAGAGGACTTTTTCTCCTTCCTCCCCCTCCCCCCTTCCCCCTCTCCCTCCCCTTCCCCTCCCTACCCGAGCCCCCGCCTGTCCGCCCTCCCTCCTCCCTCCGCGCCGGCGGCGGCAGCGGCGGCGGCAGCAGCGGCGGCGGCCCCGGCCCCCGTGTCCCCCCTCCCCGGGGCCATGGTGAACACCAGGAAGAGCTCCTTGCGCCCCCTGGGCAAAGCGGCGGCCGCTGCGGCCGGAGCCGGCAGCCATTTCATCTCGTCCCGCACCCGCTCTTCCAAGAGGGGCACCAAGGCAGATGCGGCCGGGCTGGAGGAGACGGCGGCAGCGCGGGTGAGGAGCGGGCGGTTCGCGGGGGACGGGGAGGGAGCGGGGCGGGGGGCGGGGGGTGCAGCGGCGACCAGGGGCCTTGGCCGGGGAGTCGCTGGGGACAGCGCCGCTGCCGCCGGGCGCGGGGGGGACGCGGGGACAGGAGCCGCGGGGCAGGGGGTGGTTGCCGAGACGGCTGTCGGCTTGCGGGAAGGAGGAGCGACGGCGGAGCCGGCGGGGACCCCGGGGTGAGGAGGGACCGGCGAGGCGGGGGGAGCGTCACCCGCCGGGTCCCAGCCGGGTTCCCCCGCTCGGCGGGGGGCGGGCGCTCTCCGCTGGCTGCGCGACAGGCGCGGCCCGCTGCCAGGGGCCGGGGGCGGCCGGGGACACGGCAGGCGAAGTTGCTGCGGTGCTGCCGCCGGTGTGCGCGCCGGGCCGGGCCGGCAGGGCCGGCGGGCGGGGGTCCGGGGGGCGCGGGGCTCCCCCTGCGGCCGCGCCCGGCACTGCGCGCCTGCCAGACAAAAGTTGGGAGCTGCGCCTGCAGCAACTTCGCAATCCGCCTTCCCTGCTGCTGGGGAGTTTTCTTTTTTTCTTTCTTTTTTTTTTTCCCTCTTTCCCCAAATGACCCCAGATCGGCTGAAGCGGGTGTTCGCGGCGGCTTCGCGCTGAAAAGCGCTCCCTTTTTAATGCCTCCCACCCCCCCAACTAAACCCCGCAAGGGGGGAGGATGGAATTTTGCCGTCGGGTTTAAGCTGAACGCTTTCCCAGCGTAACTTCTTGTAATAGCTTCGGTTGTGCGCTCTCACGGCGAGTGAGTCCTGCAGCCTGATTTGGAAAACTAACATTCGGTAAATTGTAACTGTGAGAAGGAATTCCGGAGCCTGGTTGTTTTACTTGTTGTCTTTGAACAGATTTGTTGACCGCAGCTGCATTTCTTAAATTATAGGCAGGTTTTTTTGTTCTTCTTCCTGATAAAACTTTATTACTTTAAAGACTAGAACTAGTGGCTATACTCGCCTGCTCTGCGTATATGTTTTAAACACAGTGTAAATATGGAAGTGAAAATTGAGGGTCAAAGTGTTTGCCAGTCATGCACCAACTGACTGTATCCAAGGCTCTACTAATGAGGAACTTCATCAGATAAGTAGAAAACCAGCAGTAACAGCAAGAGGCAGATCAAGATGACACCTGGAATTGTCAGAAGATCTTCTGCTCTATACTTTTAGATTAAAAATACTAACAAAAAAGATAGTAGTGACTAGATATTCTATTCCCTCTGTGCTTCTCTCTCAGTTCTTTCATGCTTCGCAGTTCTTCCCTTCCCCCCACCTTACTTTTCCTTGTTGTCCCCTATTTCTTCCTTGTTTAATTTCGTTAGACTCATGGGGATGCAACAACATGGCTGTAAAAAGCTGTTCTACTTGTTCTGGTGTGCAGTTTCTATTTATTCATATCATGGGTCTTGTGGTTTGTGAGGCAAAGTTTGGTGTAACCCTTACTGGCTTGCTTTGCAGGGAGTTTACTACTGCTAAAAAAAATAGAGGTTGAGCTTCATTCCAAATATTGTTAATCTATTAATTGTATTTTTATACTGCAAATCATTAGTATCTTTCTGTTATTAACATGATGCAAGGAAAGGAGATTGTGCAAAATATTGTCATGAAACCTGTAAACACGTTCCAGGATATTGCCCATGCTTCAAAAAAGCATTTTTTCCTGAAGTTAAGTGTATATTTTGGTGTGAGGGAATGGACTTGTCTCCCTTCACAACAAATATCATATGTTTGAGGTAGATATATATATTTTTAAAGATGTGATTGTGAAAGATGAGCAGAAGTTATCCCCGCTTTCCCCCCCTCCAGTGAATATTGGAATATATGTATCTCCCATCATATTTTAAAGCTATCTTTGTGCAACTGTTTTTATTGTTCAGTTGTAAGAATTTGTCAGCCATACACCATCTTTCTGAGCTCCTGAAGCTTCTTGAAGTAGCGCCAGAGAAGGATTTCGGTGATTAGAACATGAATAAGTGCAGCAGTAGGAAGACAAAGCCTTTGCTTTTGGACGCGACTGTCGGGAGACAGATAGTGGAGCTGCGTTCTGTACTGGGATCGTTCTCATGCAGTTGTATTCTTTTTAAACCTTTGGTGTGTCCCATCAGGAAACTGCCTTTCCGCCAGCAGTTAATGGGGTTAATGGGCAGCGGCAGTTTGGAGCTCTGGCAGAGCTGGGACGCTTCTTATTTGCACTGTGGGACTTGATTTTCTCATGTGGCGGTTCTGACTTGGACTCCCAGAGAAATGCTCTTCTGTGGCGATGCCTGTAATTACCTTTCAGAATGTAATTTGAAAAGATCATCTGTTTATACTTTATTAGCAACAAAAACTGAGTTAGTTATCTAATGGCATCCTGCAAGATGCTGATTAGACCAGATGCGTGCTTAGGAGCTGCCTTCCACCTCTTTTACATCTATTTGTCCACCTTTTCTTTTTTCCTCCTGGCTTTTTCTGGTACACCTAGGGTTTGTTTTGTTTTTTGCATACATGTCCAAGGATAGGCTTGAATCCCTCCTCTCCCAAGAATTTGGGTTAAGTTTCTGGTCTTCCAGTTCAATATTACGTTGAGTTATATATTAATAATGTCCATTTTTGCTTGATTGCAATCTGGAAGCAACACACGTCCTGTGGAAATAGGCCATAATAGTATAAATGCCTTTATCGTATTCCCTGTATTCCCTCTGTAGCTCTCGCTCATCTTGGAGAAAGCAATGACGTCAGTTTGTGAAAAGTAAACTGTTTTGAATTATTGACTGGCAAGCGTGCATTCAGTGACTGGGATCAATACGTGTGCGCCCACTGACCAGAAGCCAGATTAAAATGAACAAAATCCCTCACTAAATGGATCAAGGAGGCAAGAAGTTTATTCTCTGAAATGATGTCATAGCAGAGTGCATAGAGAGGGGACGGGGAGGAAAAACCGGGCTATGTTTTCTTCCTGCTTCCAGGACTGATTTATACACTATTTAATAGAAAATGGAGCTGTCCTTACATAAATTTATATTTCTATCTATATATAAATTCTATGTGTTTTTTTTTTCCTTTCTACCTTTAAAATTCGGGGAGTGTTATGGCTTTATACTGAATCATTCTGACAAGAGAAGTGCATCAAAATCTTCCAAAGTTTTCAGAAAGGTAGAATTGTAACACAAGGTTTATAAATCCAATTGGCTTCATTCACACTATGAAAGAATTGATGATACTGTGACCACAACTGGTTAAATTTGTGCTCTAGACTTATTGTCTGATGTTTTCAGATACCAAGTTGTGATTGTTGGTAACATTTGGCAATTGAAATGGCTTTTCTCAGTCACCTCAAATCAAAAACATCGATCAAGAAAACTAATGAACTTCTTGTGAAATAAACACTCTTAAATCGCTTCAGCGTATTAGTTAGACATTTTAGAAATGTATATCAAGATTAGCTTAATTTAATTAGCCAAGAAAGCATTAGCAGTGCCTTAAGAGCTACTTGAGGGCCCTGTAACACGCGATCCTGGCTAAAAGTAGGACTGTTGGCGTCGTCCGACTTACTCGCTGGCAACCCAGAGCTCTCCATTGTACTTAGTTGCTAATAGGAGCAAACGCGGAGTAGGGGGTTGACACTGGGTGCTGCAGTGTGGGAAGGTATGAAGCTGAGCAGCATTTTTGTGCTTCATAATACCAAAATATTTCAGTGCCTCTTGCTGTAATTTGTCAGCCTTTAGCAGTAAATATTTTTCTGATTTCTGGGTGATAACGCAGCTTTTGTAGTGTAAGCTCATTGCTGTGTTTTGCTCCTTAAAAAGCGTTTAATGGTCAGCTATGGAAAAGGTAGAAAATAAACTTTAATTATTATTATTTCTCTCAAAATTCTAGTTTTAAACGTACCTCTTACAGCTTTCTAAACATTAAATTTTCCTTTATGGAAGAGCCTGATTCATATTAGCCTGTTTTCTTTGTCTTATTTGCAAAGTGTCTTACAGTTTTCTGAATGTTCTGTGGTTTAGAATGAAACTATAGAAAAAGTTAGAGTTTTCTTACGCTAGAAAAATGACGTTTGATGGCCACCCACGTGTAAAGCTCTTCAGGGAAAAAAAATAGCTGTGTTTTTAAAGAACCGCATTGTCTTACCGTTCAGGTTTACAGTAACATCAATAAAGGTGCGGAGGCTAAGGCTTTTACAGTCCTTTGAAATACATCCTGAAATACAGAGCCTTGTGAACATATTCTGAACAATTTCAGTTAAAGGCAGATCCCCAAGAAAGCTCATCTTTTCAGTGCCTAATAAAATGTCGGATTCTTTCTGCTTTAGTGGTCTGCTGCTCTTTTGGGACTTAGCAGGAGAAAATCAGTGATCTAAACCGGATCATGCAGTCTGTTCCTTGGTGGCACGGTATTAATCCATCTGTGAACAGTGGGAAATTGAGCAATTGTTGGAAGCAATTGATGTCCAAGTTTCTGTCAAAATACGGTACAGTCAGCATTTGTAATCCTTCCGTGTTTCCAAAGGGGGTGTCCCGAGTTTGCATTCTCCTTGTGTATCTGGCCAAATGAGTCTGGGCTGCTATCAGAAGTGGGGACACCTCTAGTGGGTACACGGTTTCTTTGGGTGGCAGTTGCGCATCCTGCCCGGCGCTGGTTGTCTCTGCTGTCCCGCTGGTCCGGGGCCTGACGAGGAAACAATCTATGGACTAATCACAGAATCACATAGAATCAGAGCATGGTTGGGGTTGGAAGGGACCTCTGGAGATCATCCAGTCCAACCCACCTGCTAAAGCAGGTTCACCAGAGCAGATCACACAGGAATGTGTCCAGGTGGGTTTGAATGTCTCCAGAGAAGGAGACTCCACAACCTCTCTGGGCAGCCTGTTCCAGGGCTCTGGCACCTCAAAGGAAAGAATTTTCTCATGATAATCAGATGGAACCTCCTGTGCTTCAGTCTGTGCCCATTGCCCCTTATCCCGTCCTTGGGCACCGCTGAAAGGAGTCTGGTCCATCCTCTTGACACCCACCTTGAGATATTTATAAACATTGATGAGATCCCCTCTCAGCTTCTCTTCTCCAGGCTGAACAGACCCAGCTCTCTCAGTCTCTCCTCATAAAAAATATGCTCCAGACCCCTCATCATCTTTATAGCCCTTGCTGGACTCCCTCCAGTAATTCCTTGTCATTCTTAAACTGGGGAGCCCAGAACTGGACACAGAACTGCAGATGTGGCCTCACCAGGTCAGAATAGAGGGGGAGGAACAACCTCCCTCGACCTGCTGGTCACACTTTTCCGTGCCATTGGCTTTCGTGGCCACAAGGGCACATTGTTGACTCATGGCCAACCTGTTGTCGACCAGAACTCCCAGGTCCTTCTCTGCAGAGCTGCTTTCCAGCAGGTCCATCCCTGACCTGTACTGGTGCCTGGGGTTGTTCCTCCCCAGTGCAGGACCTTGCACTTGCCCTTGTTGAATTTCATAAGGTTCTTCTCTGCCCAGCCCTCCAGCCTGTGGAAGGAATGAGTGAGACCTCCAAAGAATACTCAGGAGTGTCAGCTCGTTGATATTTCATGTGCTGTGTTGCTTCCTCCGGATATTTGGCTTGTCCCAAGTAAAATTAATAAAATTTGCTTTTCCCAACTACCATCTCTCAGTTAAAACTTCAAGAAGAAGGCTTAACCCATTGCCACAAGAGATCCCATGATGGTTTTGCAAGAGTGGCGTACAGCTTGGGGTTATGCAAGATAATTAGCTCAGGTAATTACATTCTCATCATCTCCATCCCCCTGTAGTTTCAGTTGGATGTGGAATAGTTTTGCACATCCTGCCCTAAATTGTTGAGTATTTGGTGTACTGTGGAAAAGTTTTCGTTCCGATCTGATGATGCTTTAAATGATTTCTGCATAAAATTTTGTAAAACATTCTCAAACCAAAGCACCCAGCAAGTGGGCATCAGCGAGCTGAAGTTTTCACTGCTCTTGCTTTGTGGCTGTGACTATTTTAAAGGATGCTGATCATTTATTAGATATTTTAGCTCTAAATACATGACTTTGTGTGTGAGTAGTATCACTCATGAACCCACTTATTGCAGAGAGAGCTGACAATATTTTTCAGCCTTTTTCATCCTATCATTTTATCTTTTTTGTATTCTTCATGCTTTGCTGCTTTTTCTAAACAATTTTTCCATCTCTGACTTTACTCTTGAAATATTGTCTTTATTACCTTCCTGATTTTCATAGTTTATTTTAACCATTCATTTTGCTTTAAGTTGTTGAAGTGTTGTTTTGCATTTATACTTTCTTGGACTCTTTTCCTGAATAAATTTAATTTCTTCTTGCTTGGTAGCTATTAAAACAGGCCACTTTTCAAGCAGTTGCAAGATTAATGTATCATCTTCTGTAACCTTTTCCATTTTGCACCACAGAGTATGTGTGTGCTGTGATAGCTTCAGCTCCAGTTGAACTAGGTATAAAGGAGGTAGCTTTAGCACTCCTGCCACAAATACAGAATTTACGAGCTCATCCAAGTTCTGTAGTTTTTGTGGCCTGTTCTGAATGTTTGTGGTTTTATCTTTATGCTTTTCATAGTGTATGTTAATAACCTAAGTAAAGCTTTGGTGAAAAGTTTGTGTCCACTCAGAGCAGACGCTTCAGTTTGGGCGTTTTCATAATTTGGGAAGTGAGCTTTTTGCTCTTCTCCAACCTCCAGTCAATTGCTTCATTTTAAACGGATAAGGAGTTGAACTGAACTATTTAAATAACCTGAAACGAAGAAGCTGTTCTTTCTGTACACGTGGAAGAGATTATTTGGATTGAAATTTGTTGCCATGCTTCAGCAATCCCTCATTCCAAATACTTAATAACCACCTTCTATTGTTCCTCTGATTTCTCTTTCAGGCCTTGAGTGTTGTTTTTATAATGATTTAAATTTCAATACATTAATCTTAAGATTTCATATTACATTTTTTTTTTCTCATGAAATACTGCCCTCAAGTGCATTGTAGTAGAGATCCAGAAGTATTTTTAATCCTACTTCTTTTTCCACACAGAAGACCATGTTCCTGTTGGCTTCTCTTGCTACAGACACTTCCTTGCTTGGTTCACTGAGTCAAGTACCCGGTCATGTCCAAACCTTGGGGAGCCCTTTGGTCCAAGGGTTCTCTCTGCTCTCCTGCTTGCTGTCCTCATTCAGATCATTCTGCTTCTTTATTTAGGTTTATAGTAGCACTAAAAAGGGGCTGCGTCCTCTGGACTTTCTTTGGGATGGGGGTTGTTCAGCGGGATCAAGATGGATTTTTGAGGATTTAGGGTAGGGGAAAAAGGTTCTTGTTTGAATGTTTTGATTTTTTTTTTTCCGTGTCTGAATTGTAATAATTCTCAAATGCTCACATAAATACAAATTTTGCTTTAAAAGTCTTAGTTAACAAAATCTAAAGCTCATGGAAATAGTTAATATGATTCTGACTAAAAATGTCTTGCTTTTAGTATTACTTCAGTGTTAAATTAGCAAGATCAGTGGTTTTAAAGCCTTCCCATGTGTGGATCTTGTAGAAAAACATCTGAGTGAGGTGTGGACCCCTGTGTAGTGAACAGAGACGTCCTCTTGGTCGAGTTGCTCTTCTGAAGGTGTGCGATTCCAGATGTGCTGCCAGCTGTTATCTGTGCAGCCGTGAAAAAGAAGAGACTTGCCAGTACTAACGCTTGCCTGGACATTTGATCAGCTGGATCAGGATCAGGTTTACTGGTCCAGCTGAAACCAACTTACATGTAGCCCATAGATTGCAAGAGTGTTTTGGATGTCAGATCAAAAGCCGTTGAAAGACTCTCAACCTGGATCTGAACAGGTGCCTTTTTCTGTTAGAAATGAGGGGAACGCTTGCGAGTGTGAAAATACACAATAAACAGTGTTGTAGGTAGCGGTTTGTATTTTTTTTTTTTTAAATTAAAAATTTAAATTTAAAAAAATTAAACTTTTCTCAAAAGCTTTGACATTTATTAAATAACCTGAATTCTAGAATAGAAGAGTTCTAGAAAATAAAGTGGAAATCTGTTGAAAGAATGAAAGCAGATCTTCTCATGCAAAAAATATGTTTTTTCACCTGAATGAGTTAGGAAGACTTTATTCTTCTGAAAAACTATAGATGATGGTATTCTCTGTATTCTTAATGACTGCTTTTGATGTAAGCATTGTTTACTGGAAAAAGCCCCACACAAACTGAATGTTAAAAGACTTTAGATCACCCTGCAATTGAGGCATTCTTTACTATCATTATCACCAATGAAATACTGCATTAATAACTGTTTATTCCACGATCATCAAGCACTTAAGCATGAATCTTGTTATTTTTCCTCAACACCTGTGGAGAGCCAACGTTTGGTAAATGACTGTGTGCAAACAAGTGGAAATTAGAGAACTGTGACCAGGAGATGGGTTCTTTTAAGCCAGTTTTGTCTCTTTTTAAGATATCAGTAAGATAAACACATGAGGTCCTTAATGAAGTTTGAAGTTCTTAGTGAGGTAGTTAATGTGCTTTAATCCAAATACGTTTTTTTGCGGCTTCTTGCCATGTGAAGGCACAGTGTGCTTACACAGGGTTTCTAGGACACAAAGGCAGGCGTTTAGTGTGCAGCAGCGCATCGTGTGCCGACATGAATTCAGTCTGCTGGATGACGCCGTGACCTGGAGTTGAGTCATGTTGCCTTCTTGCCATGGACAAGTGTGTCAGGTCTTGCCTCTTCCCACCAGGCAGGTCGTGGAAGAAGAGCTGAGGGCATTTGCCAGGAAAATAGTGGAGTGAGGTGGGGAGGGGAGAGTAGGTTGTGTTGGTGGTGGGAAGAGTGGGCAGAGCAATGTGTCATCCTGAAATCGGGACAGCGTGCAGATGCGTAAGGCAAGGTGTGGTTCCTCAAGTTGAACGTGCTGATGGGAGTATTTCGGCTACTGAAACATTTGCATGGAACGTAAGGACAGTTTTAGTTGTTTGGGTTTTTTTGGGTGAAGATGCTATAAAGCTTCATGAGGGGCAATGGGCACAGACTAAGGCACATTAGGAAAAGTGTGACCAGCAGCTTGATGGAGGTTGTTCCTCCCCTTCTACTCTGCCCTGGTGAGGCTGCATCTGGAGTTCTCTCTCCGTTTCTGGGCTCTTCAGTTGAAGAAGGACAAAAAAATTATTGGAGGGAGTCCAGCAAGGGCTACAAAGATGATTCAGGGTCAGGAGCATCTTTCTTATGATTAGAGACTGAGAGAACTGGGTCTGTTCAGCCTGGAGAAGAGAAGCTGAGAGGGGATCTCATCAATGTTTATAAATATCTCAAGGGTGGGTGTCAAGAGGATGGACCAGACTCCTTTCAGTGATGCCCAATGACAGGATCAGGGGCAACGGGCACAGACTGAAGCACAGGAGGTTCCATCTGAACATGAGGAGAAACTTCTTTCCTTTGAGGTGCCAGAGCCCTGGAACAGGCTGCCCAGAGAGGTTGTGGAGTCTCCTTCTCTGGAGACATTCAAACCCACCTGGACACATTCCTGTGTGATCTGCTCTGGTGAACCTGCTTTAGCAGGTGGGTTGGACTGGGTGATCTCCAGAGGTCCCTTCCAACCCCAACCACTCTGTGATTCTGTGAAAGTGGTGAACTTAAAATAATTGAAAGGGGATTTGCTACATTTCGTTCAAATGACATTGCAGTCATGGTAGAAAAATTGTTTGATCCAGTGACTAGAACTTGGAACCAAATAAGGGGAAAAAAATCTCAAAGAGAATATGAACTCTTTTGGTTTTTTTTAATTGTTTAGTATGCCTAGTCCAGAAATGCATTAGGAAGGATACCTAACTCTTACTTAAGTCTCATCAATAGATCTTTAACGCAATAAATTTGTAGAAGTTAATGTTTAAATCCATAGTTTTTACCTTTGCAGAAACTGATACATAAGACAGCAAGTGGTTTATCCAGAATCACTGGATAGAGAGAGTGCTTCTGGTGTGTTTTATTGGTGTTTTTGAGATGATGTTATAGTTTGAATGCAGAAAAAACAAGTTATTTGTTAACTGAATAGTTATCTGAGGGCAAAGGTGAGTAATCAGCTTAGCCAGTTGGTTCACTGGGGACCTCATCACATTTTTTCCTGAATAAAAGTTTTATTTTGGAGAGAAAACTTTTATCTTTTTATCCCAGCGGGATAAAAGTGTTTATTAAATGCATTAAATATCCCTGGGTATGTATTTTATTTCTTTTAATGGACAGCCTGTTTCCACAAGAACTTTGTGTGAACTGCAGATGTTTTTTTCACGCATACTTCTAAATATTAATCCAGATTATGAATATTCTGGGACATCTGAGAAGACGTTGTTGTTCACAAGATACTTTTAAAATTACAGTAGAAGTAACTGGAGGACCTGGATTTAGTTTCTCCAAAGTTAGTAAAAATAAGATTGAGAGATATCTGAAGTCATTGTTGTCTTTTGGAGTGTCAAATGGAGAGGAAAAAGTTGCTTTTAAATATTAGAAGCTAAGAATTGACCAAAGTTTATGAGTAGAGGTTTTTGAAAACCTGTAGCTGAAACAGATTTATTGAAAGTGTTTATTTTGTTGTTAGTAAGACAAAAGTAAACTCCAAGGTGCTTGTTCAGTGGGTCAAGAAGAAAAACTAATTAAAATAGTTTGTGCTTTTAGCAAAATGTGGAGCAGCATGATTGATCAGTTGAAGATTGAATGTCAGCGTGTCTTAATTTAATGTTTTAGACATGCGAAGAGGTCATAGAAAAGTGAAAAACATAGACGCTGAAAGGTTTAAGACACTGGGTTGAAAACTCTCATGTCTGATTTGTGAAGTCGTATGAGCAATTGCGCTGACTTTCAGGGTGTGGTAGAGTTAGTCACAAGCAAGGTGTGACCCATAAAATGTACAGCAAGGAGAGCAAGTCTGACCATGGTGGAAAACTCAAATATTCATGTCTGCATGCCTGTGTTTTAATACAGCTGAACTTGTGGCAAAGCAGATGGAGTCTTTTTCAGAAACTGCAAGGTGTGGTTGTGGTTTGGATGTTCTGTCACCCCTTACTCAAACACTCGATGAACGTGGAGATGACAGTGATAGAAGATGTTTTGTACTCAGGCTGTGTTACCAGGAATGCTGGGTTGTGGTTGCCTTGGGCTGTTCAGCCCAGCAATGCAGTGAGTTCTGCAGACATTCTCTTCACAGAATCACAGAGTGTCAGGGATTGGAAGGGACCTCAAAAGATGATCTAGTCCAATCCCCCTGCTGCAGCAGGAATAACTAGGTGAGGTTACATAGGAATGTGTCCAGGTGGGTTTGAATGCCTCCAGAGTAGGAGACTCCACAACCCCCCTGGGCAGCCTGTTCCAGTGTCTGTCACCCTCACTGAGAAGAAGTTTCTCCTCATATTTAAGTGGAACCTCTTGTGTTCCACTTTGTACCCATTGCCCCTTGTCCTGTCATTGCTTGTCACTGAGAAGAGCCTGGCTCCATCCTCCTGACACTCACCCTTTACATATTTATAAACATTAATGAGGTCACTCCTCAGTCTCCTCTAAGCTCAAGAGACCCAGCTCCCTCAGCCTTTCCTCATAAGGGAGATGCTCCACTCTGTTCATCATCTTCATTGCTCTGCACTGGACTCTCTCCAGCAGTTCCCTGTCCTTCTGGAACTGAGGGGCCCAGAACTGGACACAATATTCCAGATGTGGTCTCACCAGGGCGGAGTAGAGGGGAAGGAGAACCTCTCTGACCTACTGACCACCCCCCTTCTAATACACCCCAGGTACCATTGGCCTTCCTGGCCACAAGGGCACAGTGCTGGCTCATGGTCCTCCTGCTGTCCACCAGGACCCCCAGGTCCCTTTACCCCACAGTGCTTTCTAATAGGTCGTTCCCCAACTTATGCTGGAATCTGGGGTTGTTCCTGCCTAGATGCAAGACTCTTCACATGCCCTTGTTATATTTCATTAAGTTTTTCCCTGCCCATCTCTCTTGACCAGGAGATTCAATTTGCTTAAAAAAACCCCCAAAAAACAGAAGAAACAAAGCCCCCTACCCCCTCCCTTCAGTATGCTGGAAGTAGTCTCCTTTGTTGGTTGTTCTAAGCTCATTTGTTGGCTGGTTTGACTCTCCCCTGGCTCACCTGGGGAGTGATCTCCAAACGGGACTGTTCCCTGGCTTCATAGAATCATAGAATAGTTTGGGTTAGAAAGGCCCTTTAAAGCTCATCTAATCCAACCCCTGCCAGATCAGGTTGCTCAGAGCCCTGTCCAGCCTGGCCTGGGATATCTCCAGGGATGCGGCATCAACCCCCTCTCTGGGCAACCTGGGACAGTGTTTCACCGCCCCCAGTGCAACAAATGTCTTCCTCATGTTTGGCCTGAATCTTCCCTCTTTTAGTGTAGAACTATCCTTTCGTTTAAAACCATCACACCTTGTCCTGTCACAAAAGGCCCTGCTAGAAAGTCTGTCCCCATTTTGCTTGCATACAGGCCCCTTTCAATTATGGAAAGGCTGCAATAAGGTCTCCCTGGAGCCTTCTCTTCTCCAGGCTGAACAATCCCAGCTCTCTCAGCCTGTCCTCCCAGCAGAGCTGTTCCAGCCTCGGATCATTTCTGTGGCTCCTCCAGACCATCTCCAGCCTCCCCAGGGAAGTGGTGGATTTCCCAATGTTGGACACTTTTAAGATTCAGCTGGACGGGGTGCTGGGCTGTCTGTCTAGACTGTGCTTTTGCCAAGTAAAGGTTGGACCAGATGATTTCTGTGGTCCCTTCCAACCTGGTATTCAGTGATTCTCTGATATCATGCTTTAGCTGGCTGGTCCCTGTGATGTGCCTGAAGACAAAGCCTTATCGGTGAGGACTCCTTTGGTCTGTGTGTCCTTCAGTCATGCTGAGAGACTGGATTGTTGTAGGCACTTCTTTGCTAAGAGGATAGATTGAGAGGAAAGAAGGCAGTTTTATTCATTGAATTCTAGTTTGCTTTCTTCCAAAACGTAAGGACTTGTTTCTAAATGTTATAAATACAGCTTTGTTAGTATCAAATTATTATTTTGAAATTTACGGATGGGTAGCGGAGAGACTACAGGTAATATTGTATATCAGTATTTTTTGTAGCTTGTTCTTGAATGTATAATAATAAATGTTTTTTCCATCTTTCTCCTTTTCATACATAGCAGAGAAAACAGAGAGATAAGTATGCAGCTGTATTTATTTTATTGCTTTATTTACTTATTAATTTTAGATTGGGTTTCTAGATTTATCGCTACCATCATTCGGCAGGTTTCAGTGAAGATATGTTGCCTGAGTTTGCCCCATTGCCTCTGCAAGACCCTCGCTGTTGAATCTTAGCTCAACAGCTGATTTGCAGTACTCATTCAGCTGTCCCATTCTGTTTTAATCTTGAATCCAAAGATAGTGAAGACTAAGTTTTGCCAGTCTAGACCACAGATAGTAAGTATCCTGTTAACTTATTTCCTTACTCGTTCTTATTGAAAGTGCTTTCCAGAAGAATCTGTGCTGGATTGGTTGTTCTGGATCACAGCAGGAGTTTGGTGGGTCTTTCATTTCTGTTAGATCAATAGAGTTGTGCTGAATTTTGTTGACCTCTTTGTACTTCCTGACACTGTGTAAACTCTTTTTTTTTTTTATTCTTCTGTGCTTGCTTTTTTCTTTTTTGATTTGATATACTTTCAGGCAATTTCCGATGTGATTTAAGGTTTTATTAATTTGTATTCTGTGCGTTCTCTCAGCATGTGAGTGGGTTTGCTTCAGTGCCAGTGTTTCCTTAGGAGCTTTGAGTTCAGTGCATTGGTTCCTACTTCTGCAATTGCATTATTAATTTCTCAATTTTTAAGTTTAATGCTGGTATCATACATTTCTTTTTCTAGTCCCAGAACATTTTTATGGTATGTACTGTTAAGTTGTAAGTTTCTGGGTTGAAACTGAAGTACTATTTTTAGTCATTAGAAGGTTTAAATGGTTTGAGACCCAGTTACTTGAGGGAGCAAGTTGAGTGCAGTGGAATTGTTAGACCTCTTTTGCTATAAATGGGAGGAAGCAGTGGGTAGACTGTTCTCTGTAAAGGCTTCTTAAATGGAAATTAATTTATTTTCTTGTTCTAGCATATCCCAGTTTGACTAATCTCTTGAGTGTAATGAAAGCTGCATCTCCATATTTTACTGTAGGTAGGTGAAAGTTCTGGGTGGCGGTCTAGGTGTGATTTGATTCCCTAGAGCTTGAATTTTCAAGTTTGTTAACTGAAAATGGAGCTTGGATTCTTGTTAATATGTTTAATATTTCAATGATTTCTTATTGTAGTAGCTTTGCCACTACTTCACGGTAAAACATTTGGTATGTTAGTGTATCTTCTACAGTAGGTGTAGTAACTTAAGGTAGTATTTGGACTTGAGTGTGTTAAAATTTAGACTTGCTTTGTACTTCCTAAGTTACTGTGTAAAGTTAATGTGCAAACAGATGAGGCTTAACTGAAAAAAATGTCCTAAGCGAAGAATAACCAGAAATTATTGTCTCTGCTAAGTAAACCACTGCATTGCTAGTCTGGTTCCTTGGGCAACTGCACTGATGTGCTCACGTTAAATGTTAACCTGCCCTTCCAGTTTTTGAAGCTATTGGCCAGTATCTGATCTTTTGACAGTATTAGAGATCTCATTAAGCTTTTATAACTTTTGTGAATATTAGTAACTCAGTAGCAGAGAGAGACCTGAAGTAGCAGATTGTGTCTCCAGATTAATCGTCATTATTTTGGTTTACCTGCCAGCTGACCACGTGGTGTGCTCATAGCTCAGAAACAACTACGTGGCCGTGTTGCTTTTGACCAATAGTCAGGGCAAATGAGGAATACAAGCTGATTTTCAGACTTAGGACCATAGGAAGGAAACTGGTGAAAATGCAGAGAAAGGTGGGCATAGGACGCTTGGGAGGAATTAGGATTTTTTGCACAGAAAGACATAGAGATGGGGTTGTAGGAACCTGTGCATTATTAATTTCACTGCTTGCAAAACAGCTTTAATGTTAGCCCTCATAAAACTTTCGTTACATGCTTGTTGCTCTTTCTTAGCATGATTTTCTCTGTCTCGCCAAGCCGGTTTAAAACTGGTTCTGTGGCTTACCTTGAAACTCTGCTTCTATCCTGCACAGGGTGGCTGTTGTAATTTCAGAAAGTAGTTACTAAAATTGACTTAGCAATGATGTGTTTCTGTAAGTCCACAAATAAACTTGTGGCTGACTAAAGGAGAAAGTACAGAAATGCTTATGGTATTCAAAAGTGAATATGCAGGCTGTTAAAATTTTGTGAAAAGTTGGTATTTTGTAGTTCCAGAGTGTTATGGAAAACAGCTGGGTGGCTGCACATGCATTTTATGGTGCTGTGCAAGGTGCGGGTGTTTTACATGTAGGAATGGTGGTAGCTGCCTCTACTATTACTTTGACCAGGTCTTAGTTTTAGATCCCAGTTTCTGCTTCATCCAATTTAAAGTTTTAATTACGATCTTCTTGTGTAGGTATTTTTTGAGTTACGTTGATGTATTTCCTGAAGAAGTGAAATAACGAGGAATTAATAAGGTTAAATGACTCCTAAGGCTGAATCTTAATATAGACCTCTTCCTTTCTCTGGATTTACCTTGAGAGGTTAACAATTATTAAAGTTGAAAGTACTTTTAAAATGAGACGTGAACATAGACTGGTTAGCATTTAATACTGGCGTGTAGTATTTTTAGTATTATCAAAAGTATTTGCAAGTATTTATAGTATAGATGAAAATCACATGTAACATATTCAGTAAATAAGCAATATCATAATGAATACCATATTTATTTGACAAGTAGTATTATAAGAATTTAATATTAATATGTATAAACAAATATGTATTTGTATATAATTTTTAATATATTTATACATAATATATATAAATGTTAAGGCATGATGTAGTCAGCCGATTTCACTCAAGCTTTCTATTCCTACAGCCAGTGGTCCCATCCTCACCTCATGTTTTTTTCTTGCATTATCTTTTGTACTTGTCTGATCCCTCATTGAGATCATTGAGTTGATGCTGTGGTTTAGCCCCAGCTGGTAACTAAGTACCATGCAGCCGCTTGCATACTCGCCTTGTCCTGGTGGGATGGGGAGGTGAATCGAGGAAAAAAATTCACAGAATCATAGAATGGTTTGGGTTGGAAGGGACCTCTGGAGATCATCTATTCCAACTCACCTGTTAAAGAGGTTTATCCTGTCTTTGGGCACCACTGAAGTGTCTGGTCCATCCTCTTGACACCCACCCTTGAGATATTTATAAACATTGATGAGATCCTCTCTCAGCTTCTCTTCTCCAGGCTGAACAAACCCAGCTCTCTCAGTCTCTCCTCATAAGAAAGATGCTTTAGGCCGCTAATCGTCTTCGTAGCCCTCACTGGGCTCGCTCCAATAATTCCTTGTCGTTCTTAAACTGGGGAGCGCAGAACTGGACCCAGTACTCCAGATGCGGCCTCACCAGGTCAGAGTAGAGGGAAAAAAATAGGTAAAACTCCTGAGCTGGAATAAAAACAGTTTAACAGGACAGCAAAGGAAGAGATCAACAACAACAATAATGACAATAATAGAATATACAAAGCAAGGGATGCACAATGTAGTTGCTCACCACCCAGGAAACCAACGCTCAGCTCACTCCCGAGCAGTGATCCTGTCCCCTCACCAGCTCCCCCAGCTTATATACTGAGCATGATGTCGTATGGTATGGAATGGTTGTAGCATGGAGGGTGTTGGTCTCTTCTCCCAAGTAAGAAGCGATAGGATGAGAGGAAATGGCCTCAAGTTGCGCCGGGGAGTTTTGGGTTGGTTATTAGGAAACATTTCTTCATGGAAAGGGTTGTCAAGCGTTGGAACAGGGTGCCCAGGGAAGTGGTGGAGCCACCATCCCTGGAGGGGTTTGAAAGGCCTTCAGACGAGGTTCTTAGGGACATGGTTTAGTGCCATTGTTAGGTTATGGTTGGACTCGATGATCTTGATGGTCTCATCCAACCAAAACGATTCTTTGGTTCTGTGCATATCCCTGTGCCTTGTTTGGGTCAGCTGTCCTGGCTGTGTCCCCTCCCAGCCTCATGTGAAAATTAACTGTGTCCCTGCTGAAGCAGGGACAGCTCACTAATGAGGCAGAAAAGCTAATCTGACAGAAGGGAACTAGTGAGGCCATAGTGAGCTGGTTTGGTTGAGGGAACTCGAGGGCTCGAGGTGCTGAGCTGTCCTGTTCAACTGCACCTGGACATTGGGGTTTCTTCAGGATTTGCCGCTTTCTAAATACTGTGCTGTTTTTTCAAGTACATGAGACATCATGATGTTGAATTGTCTGGAGTGCAAATCTGATTGCAGTTAATAAGCCTGATGAATAAACAGGACTTCCGTGGCCATCTCCTTGCATATAAGTAAAATTATCTTTTCTTCTCAGGCAATTCCTAAATATTCAGAAATTCGTTACTTTGTTGTTGCCAGAGAGAATGTTTAGGTTTTTAATCAAGTCTGTTTCCATGAGCTAAAATTTGTGGTTTATATAATCTTGAATTTTTTTAGTTTTTGTGGTTCACCTGACAGGAGCAGATCCTCCCAAGTTTGCTGCCTCCACTTCTTATGTACAGCTCTGAAGGAATCCCTTGCGACTGCCTTGGAGTTTCTATCTACATAAGGACAAGAGAAAAAGACACTCTCCAGTAGCGTTTAGGTGCTTCTTAAAGGCCTTAGGACTGATGTTGTTAGTGTGTATAACGCTGTTAATGAACACTTCACACAAAAAGTGCCCTAAAAGTATAAAGTCCATTCTCAGTTACTCGTGGCTGTGTGTGACAGTCCGAAGAAGAGAACGAGGTGTTGCAAAGCTCTTACAAGAACGAAGAGCATAATGTGACTGTTTAAGCATTTTAAAGATAAATATAAAGTCAGTAGCATAAATTCATGTTGTGTTTCTAGGCATCTTTGTTTGCCTCAGTCTTTTTTTCTCTTTATATGTACTACTAGTTCTTTTGCAAGTAGGGGAAGAGTGGCAAGACATATAAAAAATACAGTGGGTTAGAGAACCAGAATGCTTGTTCAGAAATAAATGTAAAATATATAAAAGCTTGTTTAAAACTAACTACTTTCATGGTTTCCAGTAATGTTTTTGGTGTAATAATTTTTAATATTTCACACAAGCTGTTTACTAAGAGTTTGATAGAGACTTCCCTTTCACTAATCTTAAGATTCCCCTTTTTTCTGTAAGGACATATGCAAATGAACCCATTAAGCATGGTCTGATGCTTTCTGTCTTTTCAGAAAGATGAAGGTAGTGATGCTAGTTTGAGTGACAGCCACATATCTCCTCCCGCCAAACGTACCTCAAAACATGCTGATCCTGTGTGCAAAGACAAATCCAAATCACGCAGTTCTGGGCAGCGAGAGGAATGGAGCATCTCAACTGGACAGTCCAGGTAACTTCACATCAAGAGAAAACTGAAGTCTTACCAATTTTTCCTGTCTCGTTAAGCCGCTTACGCTGTTTCTGCGGTGAGGTGCAGCTCATGCTCAAGACTGTATTTTCAAAGCTTGTTATTTTAATACTGTTTTCTTCCAGTTTAAGACTCTGGGACCATGGGTTACACCAATCTTCTAATCTCTTTTTTTTTTTTTTTTCCTTTCTAAGCAAATTTGTGCAAAAAATGGAAAGTGATTTTATTTGGAGTGCAGTCTGAATTCTAGATTGCCGATACATCCAAATTTAGTGATTTAACTAGTATTTTTATGTACTCAAGATATAAGGAGACATGACATTTGAATTAGGAAATCAGTATTACAATCTTTAGGGAAAGGGATAGTGGTCAAGTTTCTTTCTTTCCATTGTTGTTTTCAGCCTCTCTATCCTGATTGGTTATGAGGACTCAAATTACTGTATTTTATTAAATAGAGTCTCAACCCTGCCACATTTTTATGACTTGAAAGAGGAGTAATTTGTTTCATTTTATAACTGATTAATAACTTTTTACAAAGTGTTCTTGTGTTCATAAGATTCTTCATGTGATTACAAGTAATTAGGGGACAGTGTAGACAATATGTTCCTGGGACATGAACTTTCAGTTAGTACTGATTCTTTTGTAGATACATATTTCATATTTATGTACAAATCAAAGTAGTTCTTGCAACGCTTTGTATTTAAGAGTGACTGTAATTCACTATGGAACTGCTGTCTGCTAGGATCAAGTGTATTTAAAAACTATGTAAATGTTAAAATAGATCTCTTTTATTGTTTGTTTTTCTCTCTTAAAACAATGAATTAAGTATAGCATTTTATGTGCCATGGTCATCTGGGAATGCATTGGAACTCTTGCACCTTCTATTTCTTTTCAAGTGTGGTCTTGTGCTGTACCTGTTAGAAATGCTAAGAAATAAAAAAAGAAGACATTTAAGGTGGCTGGTAGAATTTAGATCACTGGGTCAAATGAAATTTGGCCAGAATACTGAAACTCATGTAGAACCCACTGTGACATGTCTTTGCATCTGAGGTTCTTTTGTTGTTTTCTGCCAAAGTCCAAAGCTCTGGGCCTAATAGCGATCTTGAGTTGCTAAGACTTTTCCCAAAAGTTTTTTTGCTAAGCCTTTACTGTAATCAAGTTTCACTTCTTCAGTTGTGGTTTCCAAAATACTTAAAATATCTGACCAGAAAAATGTTATTGGAAAGTTGGATGTGGACATGATTTTTGTAAAAGTGGTTTTCTGTGTTGCTACCCAAACCGTGCAAAAATTACAGAAGCACAGAATGTCAGGGATTGGAAGGGACCCTGAAAGCTCATCCAGTCCAATCCCCCTGCTGGAGCAGGAACACCCAGAAGAGGTTACACAGGAAGGTGTCCAGGCAGGTCTTGAATGTCTGCAGAGTAGGAGACTCCACAACCCCCCTGGGCAGCCTGTTCCAGTGTCTGTCACCCTCACCGAGAAGAAGTTTCTTCTCAAATTTAAGTGGAACCTTTTGTGTTCCACTTTGTACCCATTACCCCTTGTCCTATCATTGGTTGTCACCGAGAAGAGCCTGGCTCCATTAATGAGGTCACGCAAGCTAAAGAGACCCAGCTCCCTCAGCCTTTCTTCATAAGGGAGATGCTCCACTCCCTTCATCATCTTCGTTGCCCTGCGCTGGACTCTCTCCAGCAGTTCCCTGTCCTTCTGGAACTGAGGGGCCCAGATTGGACACAATATTCCAGATGTGGTCTCACCAGGGCAGAGTAGAGGGGAAGGAGAACCTCTCTCGACCTACTAACCACCCCCCTTCTAATCCACCCCAGGATGCCATTGGCCTTCCTGGCCACAAGGACCCAGTGCTGGCTCATGGTCATCCTGTTGTCCACCAGGACCCCCAGGTCCCTTTCCCCTACACTGCTCTCTAATGGGTCATTCCCCAACCTATACTGGAACCTGGGGTTGTTCCTACCCAGATACAAGACTCTACACTTTCCCTTGCTATATTTCATTAAATTTTCCCTGCCCAACTCTCCAGCCTGTCCAGGTCTCTGGATGGCAGCACAGCCTCTGGTGTGTCAGCCACTCCTCCCAGCTTGGTGTCATCAGCAAACTTGCTGATAGTGCACTCTATTCCCTCGTCCAAATCGTTGATGAGTATATTGAATAATTCTTAGATTACCTCTGTTTTATAATGATTTGATATCCATTTCTTAGGAAAATAATAGCAAAGCCACATCATCTCATCTGTGCCTCCGAGTTGAACTCTTTGTAGTCTGTTGAACTCTTGATCATGTTCAAGCTCAGATTGCATTTGGAATTTTTAAGATTTCCCTTGATTTTTCTTTTTCCCATCAAACTAATTTTAGTTTTCTAGCTTGAGAACAAGGAGTTTGTCCCTATCCAGAACTCACGTGTGCTATATAGAGTTCACTTTTCCATGAAGTACTTTGTGTTTCTCAGGGTAGAAGAGAGATTTTAAAAATACTCTTTTTCCTTCTGCCTGATTTATTTTGTTTTTTTGCAGAGCGATGTTGGCCAATTTTAACATTTTGTTAGTGGTTGTAGAGTTTTGGTTTGCTTGTATTCTAAGTCGTCTTTTAGTAAAATCATGTCTAATAAAGAATAATATTTTGAATTTTGTAAAGATAAAAAGTGAGTGAAGAAACAACGGCTCATGCAGTAAAGTGGCAGAAAACTCTGGATTCTGTTTTTGTGTTAGACTATGAAGTAACAGGAGTTAATTTTCCTGGAAGTTAATTTAAAAAGATATTGAAAAGACCCGATGGATAGAGAGCATGAAAATATTTTTTACTCATTTGAAGTACACCCGGCATAAATTAATCCCATTCACCTGAGTTGGCAGTTTTATTAAATTTATTCTTTTTCTGGGAGTACAAACCAGCTTTTTGTGCTTCTACTGGTTTATCCAGAGTCTTTCAATTGTAATTGCCTGGAAGAACTATATCAAAATCCTATTCTGAAACTTAGGGGGAGAATTAATAGTAGAGGGAACATTGGGGGGATTAAGAAGAGATGTTTAGGTAGTTGAGGGGGTTCATATAATTGATAATTGGACAGTTTTGTCCTCATTGCGGTGTTGGGCATGAGGCAGGCTCTTCAGAGGCCTACATGTCACCAGGGTGTTGAAGTCATAGTGAGTCGTGTAACATTCTATGTTTAAAGTTCTATTTTCGCTGTGTAACTCCTGCTTGGCTGGGGAGCGTTAACGTGATTTGTGTGTCTGATATCATTGTTTCCTAGGTTAACGTCTCAGCCTGGTGCTACACTACCAAATGGACGTAGCTTATGTAAGTGTCTTACAGCAGACCTTGCTGTATCTACTTCTACATTTAACAGTTATTTTGTCACTGATTTTCAGTTGCATATATTTTTAATACCTTGACTGATTACTCTGACCATTTTGACCACAAAAGTTATAGTTTTGGCTCAGTTTTCTTCTGTCAACATCTTGGGTGCTCTCCGTGGATATGGGGAACATTCTGAGATGAAATTCAATTCTCAGTTCAGACCTCTTAGCCATGATCTTGATGTTTTCCTTATTTCCCAGATTTCCTGTTATGAACTTCCAGCTGGTCTCTTTAATTTACTTACTCTGCTCATTTGAGATTTGGCCTTCTGCGGTTCTTCATGTTAGTTAAATCTACTATTGCATTCTAGAGACCTGTCTTGTCTGTAGCTCCTGCTACCTTGAACACTTCTCCTATATGCTTAAACCCTTCCACCTTGCCATCTCATTGCATATCTCAGCTAAAACCACCTTTTTTATCTTTCATGTCCCTTTTTCATCAATTCTATCTTGTTTAGTTCTGTGCTGACCCTGTGTAAACATTAATCCATTAAGTGTGTTTGGTATTTTCATTATTTATTGTCGTGCCGAAGGAGCAATCGGAAGGGGGATCCCTTTTTGTTTGGCACTGTACAGAGTAGCTGATGCAGATTTGCTTGTAAAATCAGTGTTGTATCTGACCTTTTGATGCTGTATTTGAAAGAGGAAGAATTGAAACTGTGGGCCAAGTGTGCGTTTTAGTATTGAAGTTAACTTAAAAATATGGAATGTATACTTGACTGCCAAATTTTTGTCATAGAATAAGATCTTCATGTAAGGAAACAAGCTCAAGTCTGAAGAAATAGCCTGTAAAACAACTTTGATAGGAATTTAAAAAATAGATTTCTTCAGTGAATGTAAGAGTGCTCATACTGTGCTCTGTAATAACTTTTGCTTTATTTTCCTTGCTAAGTGTTCTCTTATAAATTCTTGTTTGTGAAAATGTTGTTTCCTGCATTTTGAAGTAGTAATACAAATTTCTCTTAGCTCTCAAAAGCCATCCCCTTCGAGGGGAAAAAAAGGGAGATGGGGACCATGCTTGCATAAACGGAGATATAGAAGTCAGAAAAAGTTGTCGCTCCAGGAAAAACAGATTTGAAACTTTGAATCAGAGCTTATTGTTTGATCAGCTAGTAAACAGGTATGTGGGGATGCCTCGGTTGTATTCGCAAAGCATTTAAATGATTTTGAAAAGATTTTTCCAGTGCTGTCTGTGTGTTTGGCTGTGGGAACGCGTGATCTGGGACCAGCTGGGTGGTGGTGTGAGCGGCCGGCTGGTCCTGGGCTGGAACTGCCTCTCTGAGCCGCGCTCTGAATGCAAAGCAGCTCACCAGCCTTTCATCGAGGTGTGAGCTACTTTGTGTTTACACCTGGGTGAAGTTGCATGTGTTGGCCAGCGTGCTGTAAATCCACACCCTAGCTTGTCTCTTAGTAACCTGTTTATGTACGATACTCTAAACGTGATGTAAATTGGGGATTAGCAACAATGGGTGGAAGCTTTCTAGAGTTTGTTTGTATGATTTTGATCATAAAATATCAAAAGTTTGCAGCTTTTTTTTTTTACCATTTGTTAGTAATTCACGTAGGGTGGGTGTCACTTTTTGACATTTGCTGTGCAGACAAAGTGGGTCAGAGAAGGAGGCACAGACTGGTCAGAGCACAGGAATGGGAGCCAGAAATACTTTTAGTGAAATATTATTTCTGTGTGACCCTGGATAGGACACTTAATATGTCTTGATTTTTCCCACCTGTAAAATGGGTTTTAATAGTCACATCTGTGAGAGACTGCTTGCTCTAGTGCTTGGAAAATTATTTAAACATAAACACTTAACTGCCAAGTATGATATTTATTGTTAAATGTATTCTGTTGAATCTTTAATTTTCTTTTTCAATTTACTCAGTAACTACTTGGTATCAGTTTACAAATTTATATTGAGTTACATTTATTTTTCTAGTTGCAGTCAAATCTCCCTCTTATCAACAATAGGAAAAAGTCTACCATGAAGATTGTAATTTGATAAGATCATGGTACTGAAGTCTGTATATGAACTTACACTGATAACAGTGTGTCCCATAATCACTGGAGGGTTTTAAGAACAGGTTGGATAAACGTCTGTCAGGAATGATTTAGGTGTTGTGTAGTTTGTTCTGGCCTGGCAGAGCAGATGGACTTTTCCAGGTCCCCTCCAATCCTGTTTTATTTCACAGCAAACTATAGCATGATTTTACTTGAAGGGGCCATATCACACATCACAGATATTTTAGAATCGTTTGAAATTTAAGGGGATGCTCATAATGAAATCTCGACTCTACTGACTTCTGTCACCAGAACTTGCATTGACTTATAGGCAGCATTTCACCCTTTAGATTTACTTCTAAACAGCTTTAAAGAAAGGAAGTGAAAATTTCTGCCCTTTTACAATTATTATACAGTTATAGTAGAATTCCGGTGGAAATCTACCATAATTGCCCTAGAGAGCAGAAACTTGGTGCTCAGGACAGGTGGCCAAATAATTGACTTGGCCTGGCAAATACTCTGTTGTTTTCTCCTGAAGCGGCTCAGCCAAGGTTGTTATTTATACAGCACCATTGTTTTGACATCTGTTTACAAATACTTCAGAGACTGAAAATGGAGACTAATGAAATAGTAGATGAGAAATGGTAGTGAGGTCAAATAATGAATGATGAAATTCTAGGTGTTACTGATGTAACAGTTAAAAAATCCTTTATGTATTAGCGTCTGTGAGGCCGGGGTAAGAAGCTGTAAAGCTTATGGGGTGGAGGCATTAATTGCTTTCCCAATATTATAATGATGTAGGTAAAAAGCTTTACTTTCTTATTCTGCAAACTTAATCTTATCTGACATCTAAGCAGTTATAAATTTATATACTACTATTTACACTGAATAATTTTTTCTTTTAAATGTTACCGCATAATTTTAACCCCAAGTTTGAATAGCATCAGCATTTCTTCTTTTGCATACTCCTTAGTTTATATTCTAGGTTCATATTTCAGTTTTCTTTGTTATGGTTGATTTTGTCGTTAATTGATAGATTCAAGTAGCTATTCTAAAAAATTCAGATTTTAATTCATTTGTATATTAGTTGACTTGTAGACCTTGGAGTAACTGTAACTGTACAATTAGTTATGTTAAGTCGTTGGATGCTGTGTAAAAAGTTATGCATGCCTGCTATTTTAAGAGTGAATTTTTTATATGTTAACTATTACATGTATTTTAGCACTGCTGAAGCTGTCCTGCAGGAAATGGATAATATTAACATCAGGAGAAACAGGCGGTCTGGGGAAGTAGAACGGCTACGAATGTGGACAGACACAGAATTTGTAAGTGCACAATGTCTCAGATCTTGGCTACAAGTAATATCAAGGGGGAGTATGGCTGGTTTTGCAGTCTCCATACATTTGTCTGTAACTGTGTCAAAAGGTTGCAGATTCTCGTCCATGGATAACGTTAAAATCTCAAACTCAAATTCAGAACAAAATTCACAGATAAATACTAAATCATGTTTTATCTATGGATGGATTTTGAGTGCCATCCTCTCGTGATGTCCTGGTTTGCTTCTTCTTTGGTTTAAAGCATGTCCTGCCAGTCTGAAAACAGGGCCTGTCATCTGCTTTGTTCCCTAAACCAGCTTGATACTGATGTTAACGATGGATTGGGTGGACTAAGTACTATCTGAGAGACTTATTTTACCATCTATTAAGTGAGACTATTTTTGTAGCCTCCGTGTGGAGGCCTCTGTTGGAAAAAGACTTGGGGGCTAAAGATGGTGTGGAATATTACTTAAGGAGCTGTGGACTAACACTGAGTGACATGGGACAGTACTGATGGGAGTGTATGTGGATTTTCTTCCAGGAAAACATGGATATGTATTCTCGAGTGAAAAGAAGAAGGAAAACACTGAGGAGAAATAGCTATGGGATTCAGAACCACCATGAAGTGTCCACTGAAGGGGAAGAAGAAGGTGTGTGTGGTAAAGAATAGTAAGGGTTTGTCTGAAATACTTACAAAACAAAGCTCTACTCAACATAAGATAGCAGTATATTGCACTACAGAAAGTAATTTAATTTTGGATCTGAAGGATCACCAAAGGATTCCTCCTTTTTAGATGGAGGAGAAGTTTTACTAATCTCTACATAGTTTTCTTAAAACAAAAGCAAATTTATCTGAAAGTAGGAGAACAAAGCCTGGTTTCTAAATGTCTATATACCATGTTCCCTTACTCCTGTTTTCTGTAACACTAAGGAGTTGGACCTCTTCTTACATTCCCTGTAACAATCCTCTGGTGGAAGCCAGGACGTGAAGTGTGTGGTCTACAGCTATACATGTTCCGAGTCGCTGTTTGTCATATGCTGGGTGGCAGTTACCAGAAAGAATGTGTAATAGTCCGTTCTGCATCCTTCCTTATGGGAAGGTATTAATTAAAGTATCTGTTTTCTGTCCATCCACTGTATTTTAGAAGGCTTGTAGACATACAGCTGTATTTGAAATTTTACCTTCCTGTAAAAACATGGATGAAACTGGTCAGTGGGTTCAAAAAGTATCAAGAAAGAAGGAATTATGGCTGACTTGGGCATAATCAACGATATGCATGCTTGGCTTCCTTAAGAAATCAGACACAAACCTTGGGGATCCAAACAGGATCCAGCATAGTGTATCTCAGTTTTGAACTGGAACTACTGTAGGAGGTGTGGTCTGTCCCAAATAATAAGAAGGGAGTCTTAATTCTGAGGATGGAAATACTGATCCTGGTAATAGATGGACCTAGTTGGTACCTTTATACAGTGTGTTTATTTACTTTGTGTAAAAATTATATTGTGAATTGTAAAGTTGTATTTATTTTCATGCTGTGTCAAATATGTGATTTTTCTGAGGCTCCTATGGGAAAAGAGTGAGAAGAAAGGCAGTATTTTTATTTTGAAAGATAATTATTGAAGGAAAAAGGTAGTGAGTAGAAGTGATACTCGAAGTGCTTTACAACTAAAACTAATTTGACTACATTTATTTTTCTTCCTGTTACATTTCCAGACCTTCTGTGGGAAACTAGAAGGAAGTTTGACAATGTGCTGTAGATTTATCTTGATTTTCAAATTTCCAGTGATTTGCCAATTAATTTTCATTATTAGGAAGGGGAATAATTCTCAGTGCCCACTAAACTGTTAATTTTTAGGACAAAGATAGTTCTGGCATCAAATAGAAGTATTCTGATAATATTTTGTGCTCCCCAACAGAGTCTCAGGAAGAAGATGGAGATATAGAAGTAGAAGAGGCCGAGGGAGAAGAAAACGATCGGCCATATAATCTCCGACAGAGAAAAACTGTGGAAAGGTACCAGGCCCCTCCAATAGGTGAGGAAACAGACAGTGCTCATGTAGTTCTGCTCTTCTGACCTCCAAGAATACCATGGGTTTGGGAAGGGAGAGGTTGGATGGCTGCTCCTCATCCCTGACAGGGTTCCTCTGCCTTTCCTCTCGCCTCTGGTTTTGTTCACCTTGTCAATGTGACCACTGAGACACCATCTGTCAGTTTGTCAGTGGTGGTGGCATTGTGTCGTCTCATCTGACTTTGAAAGTACTGCCACGTGCTGGGCTCTGGGGTGGAGGTGAATGGGGTTTTGGTCAAGGAACAGTTGACAGGAGTTGAATTCAGAAAACAATCTAATCGATTAGAATAGAAAAAATAGTTACTGTTTTGCTTGCTTCTCCTCTTGAGTGGTAAGCCTGATTGATAGATAAGCTGCATAGCAGCAGTTACCACTTTTTGACTAGATGAGAAATTGAGATTATTTCAGTTGGAAGGGACCTGCAATGATCATCTGGTCCAACTGCCTGACCACTGCAGCGCTGACCAAAAGTTGAAGCATGTTATTAAGGGCATTGTCCAAACGCCTCTTAAACACTGACAGGTTTGAGACATCGGCCACCTCTCTAGGAGCCTGTTCCAGTGTTTGACCACCCTTTTGGTAAAGAAACGCTTCCTAATGTCCAATCTAAACCTCCCCTGGTGCAGCTTTGAACAATTCCCATGTGTTTTATCACTGGATCCCAGAGAGAAGAACTCAGCACCAAACTCTCCACGTCCCCTCCTCAGGAAGCTGTAGAGAGCAAAGAGGTCACTTCTCAGCCTCCTTTAGTCAAAATTAGACAAACCCAAAGTCCCTGAGCTGCTCCTCATAGGAAATGCCCTCCATGATCCCTACAGGATTCAGAGTAGTGTCTCTTGGTTTTGAACCTCTTAATACTTCTCTTTACAATAGTGTATTCTGTGCATATCTGTTTTAGATTACAGTGGTATTTGTAGTGTGCTGTATCTTAAGGCAACTTTGAAATTAAGACTCTGATAGTCAAATACTGTGGTTTATTTGTCAAGAGGAGTTTCAAGATGTCTTGTGTTAGCAGCTGCGCAGAGGTTTCTGTATGGAATTTCATGTCCTGCAAACAAACTGAAAATGCTGGTACCCTAGACAAGTCACATTCTGTGCCATTATAGCCACAGCTGTGATGATTTCAGGAGGCTGAGGGTGGAATTCCCATGACTGTATTGAGCCAAGTATGGTGGTAGTGAAATGCAGAGCATAAGAGGTGTGATTTCCTTGCACCCCCCAGTTCTTTCCTTAATTTGAGCTTTTGGAGAAACCACTGTGATAACAGAATTGATAAAACAATGTTCTAGCACTTCTGCGCTGCATTTAGATTAGTTTCTTATTCTTTTGTAAGTGATATTACAAACCTGTAACTTCTCTTACACAGTGCCAGCTCATCAAAAAAAGAGGGAAAACGCACTGTTTGATATTCACAGATCTCCTGCGAGAAGAAGCCACATCAGGTAAATGTCAGTTGTCTCGTACATAGTTGTTTGCCTTCAGTGTGTTTCCATTAGCTTTTGATTTTCAAAAGGTTCTTGAGTGAGCTGTACGCTTCATTCACGCATGTGCGTGGGTCTTGAATTGTATCTTAGGTTCAGATTCTGATCAGCATACAAAAATGAATTCATAGCATTTCGTAATCCCAGTAGAAGCTTTGCGATATAAAGAATGGAAACAGGTGTGCTGCAAGTACTGGAAAGAGAGTTGGACATTGCACGCTGTAGCTTTTTCTGTAAGAGTGTATATTTTGTGTTTAAATTTGTTTTTCTTCCCATTCAAATTTCATCCAAATAGTACTAACAATGTAATAAAATATTTACCAGGCATCATTTTTGACTCTTATCTATTGTGTCAAAGAAGTCTGGTATACAACAAGTTGTCTTGGAAACTGTTGATAGGCTTTATTTAACAAAATAGTTGAGATCAGAGCTTACTACTTTTTTTAAAAAAAAACATACTCAAAACTTCAAAAAGATAAATCTGGCCATGAACAGAATCCGAGTAAATGAATGCTGGTCTCAGCTATAATTCTTTTTATTGCTTAGTGTGATGGCATAGGAAAAAATATGACAAATATATAAAATAATAGCGGAATCTCACGGTTCTGTACGTTTCTGTGTAATATAGAAAAAAAAAAGTTTAATTTTGAAGAGTTTGGGTTTTTTTGCTTTAACTGCATATGACATTTTGTTGGATAATCTCAGGACTTGTACTTGCTAGTAAGATAGAGAGTGTGAAAGGTTTTATCCTTTTAGTTTTAGCGTGCTCATTGCTTCATTCTCATTTTATCCCTTCTTGCCAGGACACTGTCATAAAACTTCTTCCTAACTGCATGATATATACTCTCTGATGTGTTTTAAAATGTATCTAATTTGTGGTCATCAAACAGTAAAATTGGTTGGCTGTGTTATGCTTTGGCAAAAACCAGCTAGTTTGGTACATGAATTTTTACTAGTAGCAAACTTTTATCGAACTGATGTCAAGCTGAACACCTTTTTGTACAGGAGATGTAATGTACATTCTGTATTATTTCTGAAATACTTTTCTGAAATACTGTCAAGCTAAAATAAGAAACAGTTCATGCAGTCTTTAAATAGTAGTTTTACTTAGATTCAGATCAGAAGTTAAATTACAGTACAGGTGTTTTATGAAACTGTTTGGCTGTTCAGAATTAATGACCTAATAAAAAGAGACCATACCTTTTAGCAAATATGGAGGTTTTTTTTCAAAGAATATTCAAAAAGAAGCATCAAACTGAGTAAGAAGATCTTGATATTAATATTTCTGTTATGTTGGAGGGGGCTAAAGTGGTTGCAGGTTTTCCTAAGTGCAGATGCTGTCTGATGAACTTCCAACTGCATATTGATTGTATACTCAGTCACACTTGCTGAGATAACGTGGAGCAGAGCGCGTATCTTACAGGGATCCACTGTTCTAGTAATGTTCGTGTTGAGATCACATATCTCTGTGACAGTAAAAGGTGCTGTTCGCCTTCCAGATTATTTTGATACTTACTTAATAAGACTAAAATTTGCATTCATCTTAAACCTGAGCAGTACTGCACTTGCTGTTTCAGTTTTGTTTTTATAGAAGAATCAAAATGTGCCGTCCTACTGAAAAAAGGACTGAGTTTTATGTTTATTTTGCCACTTCAACAGGAGAAAGAAGCATGCCATTCACAGCAGTGATACAACCTCTTCAGATGAAGAACGCTTTGAAAGAAGAAAATCTAAAAGCATGGCCAGAGCAAGAAACAGGTATCAAAACATTCTGTAATGTTCTATCAGTTCTGCAGACTTGTTTGATTCTGCCAGTGATTACCTGCAGATACAGTATAGGAGGATTGCTGGTTATGTATTAACATAGATGTTGAGGTCTTATGAGTAGATAGTTAACAATAGTGATAAAAAGTTGGAAAGATAAGAATATCTGTTTGGTTCAGTTGGGCTATAAGACAAACAATTTCATTTAAAATGGATTTTTATTCTTAGTGTTACTTGGTCCCAGTTAGTTCAGTTTTGCTTCCAGTGCCAGCTCTTATTCTGTCTTCCTGTGGTGTAACAATATGTATCTTCTATACACCCAGCACATATTTTTGATGTTATATTTATTCACCAGTTGTCTACAAGTGGAAGATCTGTAAGGTATATCAGTGTATTACTGTCACAGATACTTAGTTGGAGAAGCAAACAGAAAAACCCAGGACATTTCCTCATTTTTCTTTTCCTGTCTACCACACCATTCCTTCTTCCACCTGAGGAATTCCAGTGACATAATTCCAGCTACCAAAAATGTAGTTGCAGATATAACCTGTGTCTTACTGGTACCTTCCTCCCTCCCTTGATCTGTGTATTGCACCTGACGTAATATCTATGTAGAGGCTTAAAGCTGCTTTCTATACGCTAAGAAGCTGAAACAGGTGGATGTGAGTCATAGCTGATCTGCAAGAAATATTTTTATTTCCTTTCTTTGGAGCTATATTGTTAAAAATGTTATTTTCTTTGTTCTGTTAATACTTTTCTTCCCACACTGAAATTATCCAGTTTATCACTGCTGGTTGAGAGTGTCCTGTTCTTCTGGTCAATATTGTATCTTTTGTGTTTAATTAAAATAGTCTGTTCACACTAGTTCTCCAGACTGAAATATTTGTATATATGCATAAAACTATATTTAAGGAACTTCCAGATAAACAAGAATAATGACCACAATAAAAGGTTGGTTTGATTACCTTATCAATCCAGGATAATTCTCTATTTAGCTAGTACAAGGCATTTAATGTCTTGTTTTGTCCATTCCAGCAGAACGATCAAAACAGAACAATATTTATTTGGTGTGGGTTTTTTTGTTGTTTAACAGGTGCCTACCTTTAAACTTCAGAGCAGAAGACTTAGCCAGTGGAATTCTGCGAGAACGTGTGAAAGTTGGTGCGAGTTTGGCTGATGTTGACCCTATGATTGTTGATAAATCGGTAGGTTTTGAGAAAACTCTTCGTTTTCCTTCCCTCAATTATACAGAAGCAGAATTCACCACGGCCTCTTCTTAGAGTTGAAGTAATTTCATAATAAGCTCACTGATCTGTTTGATTTTTTTTTTTTCCAAAGCTGTTGTCTGTTTATTCCTTTGGACTACAGAGCATTTGCTTTTGGCCTGTGAATAATCAACAGGCTGCGTACATCTTAGCAGTGCAGGGGAAAGGGACCTGGGGGTCCTGGTGGACAACAGGATGACCATGAGCCAGCACTGTGCCCTGGTGGCCAGGAAGGCCAATGGTACCTGGGGTGTATTAGAAGGGGGGTGGTTAGTAGGTCCAGAGAGGTTCCCCTTCCCCTCTACTCTGCCCTGGTGAGACCACACCTGGAATATTGTGTCCAGTTCTGGGCCTCTCAGTTCCAGAAGGACAGGGAACTGCTGGAGAGGGTCCAGCGTAGGGCAACAAAGATGCTGAAGGGAGTGGAGCACCTCCCTTATGAGGAAAGGCTGAGGGAGCTGGGGCTCTTTAGCTTGGAGGAGAGGAGACTGTTTACAAATATCTAAAGGGTGAGTGTCATGAGGATGGAGCCAGGCTCTTCTCGGTGACAACCAATGATAGGACAAGGGGTCATGGGTTCAAACTGGAACACAAGAGGTTCCACTTAAATATGAGAAGAAACTTTTTCTCAGTGAGGGTGACAGACACTGGAACAGGCTGCCCAGGGGGGTTGTGGAGTCTCCTACTCTGGAGACATTCAGAACCCACCTGGACACCTTCCTTTGTAACCTCATCTGGGTGTTCCTGCTCTGGCAGGGGGATTGGACTGGATGAGCTTTCGAGATCCCTTCCAATCCCCGACATTCTGTGATTCTGTGATCTTGTAAATAAGCCAAAATATCAATTGCCTAACCACATTTCTTGGTTTAGATTCAGTTTGTGATTACTTGTAATAGTAGAAGCTGGGATATGCTGGGCAGTGTAGAAAACTGAAGTACTGACCAGCTGAGTTGGTCATCTCAGAGCTGACTCTCTGGGTGTTGTGTCTGTGCAGAAACAATTGTTTATAGCTTAGGAAACTTTAGCTTATGGTATGTTTTGTGCAGAAGCTGCTGAATTATTACTAGGTTGGAACTATTT
Source organism: Columba livia (assembly GCF_036013475.1). NCBI lineage: Eukaryota > Metazoa > Chordata > Aves > Columbiformes > Columbidae > Columba > Columba livia. The sequence goes on from NC_088604.1 coordinate 8,497,987, forward strand.
TCTAGAAGTACTTGGACTATATACATGTTATGTTGAGCCTGAGCTTAAAAACGCTCTCTGACTAAGGCTGGGTCTCTGTAGATGTCCAGGCATCCCTGGTGTGGTTAACTTGCGATCCAGAGAAATCTCTGTGTCAAAATTCAGGGAACTCTTCTTGATCAATGCCATGATGTTTGTAATTTGTTTTCAGATATGTTATGCTATAAGTAAAGGTACTTTTGTGGAAAGCTTTTACAAGACACGCTTTGTTTTTTTCTTTTTCTAAGGTGCGTTTTGATAGTATAGGTGGATTGAGCCATCATATCCTTGCACTTAAGGAAATGGTAGTGTTTCCTCTTCTTTATCCAGAAGTGTTTGAAAAATTCAAAATTCAGCCACCAAGGTAAGTGTGTTTACTCTCATTGTTGTATTTTCATTTTATTAAGCTCTAAAGAATGCTTCACTTAAATATATAGGAGATTTATTCTTTCCCTGAAGTATTTACAGTTCGAATAGACTTAGATGTTTGCTACCCTGCTTGTCTATTAGAATGTAATAAGCGTGATGAAGAGTTACAAAAATCTAGTTTATTGTGGTAGGAAGGTGAACTGTGATTTGGTCAAAGAAAGAATTCTCAAGTGTTGTATTAAGTAGTACCTTGCCTTTTTTCCGTTATGTTATCAAATATTTTACTAAATCAAGCTAAATGCTGATGTTTTTTTGATAGAAATAATCTTGATAATGTTATATTATGGTTTTAATATTAATCAGGCATCTTGATGCATGATGTAAATGGGTGCACATTAAGTAAATTGAAGCTGATTCAAGTATTATCTAAGATTTTATATTTGAGGAGGTATTTAACAATCCTTTGGGAGCTTGATATACCTTTGATTAATGTTCTCTACAAAGCAAAGATTTACTTATTTGAAAGCATAAAACATTAGATTTTATGAAATAATGTTCAATACACTAAATAATAATACTAGAACTTAAGTCTTCTCCAGGCTCCCTGTCTTCATTATAAAATTTGACTTGGAGTTTTTCAGGAGACATAAAATAAGTTTGTGACTGTGTTGATCCATTTATCTTCAGGGGCTGTTTATTCTATGGTCCTCCTGGAACAGGTAAAACCTTGGTAGCTAGAGCTCTAGCTAATGAATGCAGTCAAGGAGACAAAAAGGTGGCTTTCTTTATGAGGAAAGGAGCAGACTGTCTCAGTAAGTGGGTCGGTGAATCCGAACGGCAGCTTCGACTCCTTTTTGATCAGGTTAGAAGAAAATATGTATTTTTTTTCGTATCATTTCTCTGTATGTTGTTTTCTTGGGTGTTCTAGACCTCCAAAATTATTTGCAATTGAAATGAAATACCTGTAAGTTTCCATAGATTGGGCAGAATTTGTCCATATTATATCTTTAGGCGAATAAGTAGAAGAATGCTGAGAACAGTTCTTCTTGCTCTGGAAACTAAGAAGTCTCTTGACTTGTCCATTAATGTGGCAGACAAAGTCATTTGAGTACAAATTGTTAAAAATATTTAAATCAGCAAGTTTGAATTTGACTGGCACGTTCAAGATAAATGCTATGTAGAGGAGGATGCATCTGTTGGGTGTATATTTTAGTATCCTTATTTGACTTGGCAAATGATGGACAGAAGGGAGCGTCACATAAAGCAGTGAAATGTAATTGCTCAAAAAAACCTATTTTCAGACACAGTTGTCTAAACAAATGGGTTGTGAGCAGCTAAGATACTGTTTTCTATAGCTGAGTATGAGGTGTCTCAGCTTTTGAATCTCTCCAGCACACAGTAAAACTGGTACGCTGGTGCCATCTTGCTTATTCAAAGGAGAATGCAGTCTTTTGCTTTGTCTGAAACACTCCTGTAGTTGAAAATTCAGTTTTGTTTTCAGACTGCACGCTTTTAAATAAAGGTATCTTAGTATATGTTTTATTTCAGCATGTTAATGCTTTGTGATAAAAACTGTTTTCAATGTTAATAGATACATTATGAATTAACAGTGATTTTTTTTCTTTTGCATACTAGGCATACTTGATGAGACCCTCTATAATCTTTTTTGATGAAATAGATGGCTTGGCTCCAGTCCGTTCTAGTAGACAAGATCAGATTCACAGGTAATATTTCTCATATGCTAGCATTATCTTGGAATATGCTACATAATCTTGGTCAACTCTTAAGTGTAATTTTACTCAGTTCCCAAGAGAGGTTTTAACTTTTGCATAAACACACTTAAGCTAGAAGGGACAGGTTGAGTTGTTTTGATGTCAAAAGTCATATTTTCAGTGCTTCAGACAAACTGTGATTTGCTGGGAATTGACTTGTAGTGGTGATCACCCTTCAGCCACATTATTAACTTCTAGATTTCCACAGCCTCACCTTTGCTTGCTGTTTTTGTATGAACAGATTTCTCCTTACCGGTCTAATAAAATAACCAGCTGCAAAAAAAAAAATAAAAAAATTCTAAAATGATGAATTGTAATGTTCCATGACCGAACTGGACACCCCTATAATTCTTATTCTGCATGATGTGGTGTACAAACTTATATTGTTCATATTGGACTGCAAACTGGCTGAAGGGAAGAAACCAGAGGGTCGTGGTCAATGGGGTGGAGTCCAGTTGGAGGCCAGTATCTAGTGCAGTGCCTCAGGGGTCAGTACTGGGGCCTATATTATTCAATATATTCATCAACGATTTAGACGAGGGAATAGAGTGCACTATCAGCAGGTTTGCTGATGACACCAAGCTGGGAGGAGTGGCTGACACACCAGAGGCTGTGCTGCCATCCAGAGACCTGGACAGGCTGGAGAGATGGGCAGGGAAAAATTTAATGAAATGTAGCAAGGGCAAGTGTAGAGTCTTGCATCTGGGTAGGAACAACCCCAGGTTCCAGTGTAAGTTGGGGAATGACCCATTAGAGAACAGTGTAGGGGAAAGGGACCTGGGGGTCCTGGTGGACAGCAGGATGACCATGAGCCAGCACTGTGCCCTTGTGGCCAGGAAGGCCAATGGTACCTGGGGTGTATTAGAAGGGGGGTGGTTAGTAGATCGAGAGAGGTTCCCCTTCCCCTCTACTCCGCCCTGGTGAGACCACACCTGGAATATTGTGTCCAGTTCTGGGCCCCTCAGTTCCAGAAGGACAGGGAACTGCTGGAGAGAGTCCAGCGCAGGGCAACAAAGATGATGAAGGGAGTGGAGCATCTCTCTTATGAGGAAAGGCTGAGGGAGCTGGGGTTCTTTGGTTTGGAGAAGAGGAGACTGAGGGGTGACCTCATTGATGCTTACAGATACATAAAGGGTGAGTGTCAGGAGGATGGAGCCAGGCTCTTCTCCGTGACAGCCAATGATAGGACAAGGGGTCATGGGTTCAAACTGCAACACAAGAGGTTCCACTTAAATGTGAGAAGAAACTTCTCAGTGAGGGTGACAGACACTGGAACAGGCTGCCCAGGGGGGTTGTGGAGTCTCCTACTCTGGAGACATTCAGAACCCACCTGGACACCTTCCTGTGTAACCTCATCTGGGTGTTCCTGCTCTGGCAGGGGGATTGGACTGGATGAGCTTTTGAGGTCCCTTCAAATCCCTAACTTTCTGTGATTCTGTGATATTGAGTTGCTATTGTGTCTTTTTTTTTAAAAAAAAACCCATTTTTTTGCAGCAGTTTACTGCTGGCTGAAATTTCTCCTGGCTGCTTTCAGTCTCAGTTTTGCTGTGCTTTCTATGGCACTGCACTTGTGTCTTTCATTCTATAGGTGGTGGCATTTGTGTGTCCATCTCCTTCCGCTCAAATGCTGGGGGGACAGAGGGAAATTTCGGGGTAAGGAGACGAGGAGGTTGTGAAAACATGTGGCTTTGTCTTGATGCACCTTTCATGTCCCTGGTGACACTGTTAGTGGAAGAGAACAATGAGAGCTGCAATGAATGCGTTCCTGAGCTCACGTGCCCCAAAAATTTTTAAGGAGAAGATTTGAATTTGATGTAATCTTTTCTGGAGTCATGATAAAAGTACAATATAGCTTATATCAAAAGATTCCTTCTTGCTTTGAGAGTTGAAACAGTTATTCAACCGTTTGTTTTGTTGTGTATTTTTTAAACTTAGCTTTTTGCTTTGAAATTATGAATGTCACAGTTGAAAAAGTGAAGATTCCTGCCATGTTCCCTATATTTTTTTGGTTTTTTTAAACTCTTTTTAGCTCTATAGTGTCTACTCTTCTTGCCCTCATGGATGGATTGGATAACAGAGGTGAAATAGTTGTAATTGGTGCTACAAACAGATTGGATTCTATAGATCCTGCACTCAGGAGACCTGGTCGCTTTGACAGGGAATTTCTTTTCAACTTGCCTGATCAAAAGGTAACACCTACAAAAGAGATGATTAAGAAACATTTCTAGGATCTTCAACATTTGAATGCCTGATAACCAAGCTTATGAAATAAAAATATGCATTCTTACTTTTAAGAGTGTTTAATCGTAGGAATATACTTTTAGTAAAAACACATTGTGTACATAAGTTGAATACAACTTTGAATCTTCCGAATATAGTTAAAACTAAACAGAGGTAAATTGTTCATGTTAAATTGAATTGCTTGTCTAAAAACTGTGGGTTTTTATGGATTTGTGTAATGAGCCCTAACTATTGGTGTTTCAGAAGTTATGGTAAGAGAAAATAGCTTTAGTACCATGTAGACTGCAAAGCACATAGAAATTGGACATGTAAAGCCAGATATTATTATATTGGCAACAGGAACATTTCAGTTCCTTGTTGTAGACTTCTGTAAACTCAGCCACAGTATTTGATCACTTTATACTTAAATTTACTTTGCATATTGATAGGTGTATTTGGATTCTATAGAATTTTACAGTGAAATAGTTTTGGAATTCTTGTGTATGTACTGTGCTACTCAGCAATAAATTAGTTGGTGAGGCATTTGACATTAGAAGCTGTTAATCATAAGTGCAGCAATTAAAAATTAAATTATAGAATTATGATAATTCCTAATAGAACGCGAGTTTTGATCAGTTAATGTATAATGTTGTCAATTAGACAGCAATTAAAATGTGTAACTGTTATACGGAAAAATTACTGCTTACATATGAAATTAAAGAAGGAAAAACCTTTGCTCTTGTGTGATGTTTAAGTTCTAAGTTCTATATTATGAATCTCAGTGGCCTGTCAAAAACAGGTAAAATAAGTTTAAATTCACATGAATAAATACAATTTTTATCTGAAATATTATGAGATGGATTTGGCTTGTTAATTTTGATATCTCTCTTTTTAAAATCAGGCACGAAAGCACATTTTACAAATCCATACCAGGGATTGGAACCCCAAATTGTCAGATCCTTTCCTAGGAGAACTGGCTGAAAAATGTGTTGGTGAGTGTTATAATGTTTATGGTTTTACTATAGATGCTTTCTCTTGTGTGTAATACTTTGAAAGTTGGTTAAATGTTAAATAATATTGTTTTTACCTTTCTGGACTTCTTTCAACAACACTTATTTGTAATAACAAAATATGCTTCTGTTTTAGTAAAACAGAAAATGAGTAGCTAGTAGTCGTTTGAAAATAAAGTCACATTTCCTTTCTGAAACATCACTAGAATAGGGTGCATACTGTGAAAGAGAAGCACATTGAAGTGGGAGTTGGAATCTTTAGGTAGACTTCCCATTAAATTTGTATATTATAGAAGAGATAAGGAGACTTGGTGGTTTTTTTCTGTCTACTTATGGAGCGAAAAAGCAAAATAAGTACTTCTGTGGGATTGTTTGTTTTGTTTTTACTGAGTGGCATGTTCTCCTCTGACAGAAATCCAGCAAACTAACCAGTCTTTCTAAAGATGAGTTTTCTTCCAGATCACTAGCCCAGAACAACCCCAAAGTGTAGATGTAGTGGGGGGGGCAACAAAAGCACCACAGCATGAATACATTATAAATACCTTTGGAGCACCCAAAGACCTGCTGTACTGAATGGAGGATGGTTGTTCAGGGTAAACCTGCTGCTTAAGAGCCAATCAGAAATAAACCCTAGTATTTTTATAGTGAATTTAACAGAGGAAGTGACCCTAGAACACAAACCACAATCTCTTCTCAACAATTTGTCATCTGTCAGTCATCTGCTTGGATGAACACTGAAGTTCTCAGAAAAAGGACAGTCTCAAATATCTGTGCACTGGAATCCGTCATCAGAGAAATAAGAACTTTAAATTGAACATCAGTCCATTCAGTCAGCTACAGTACATCCGAATTATCCTCTTCATTCACAGGGACATCTCTCATCGAAGCAGCATCCCCTCTGCTTTTGATGCACAAAGACCTCAACCTCTTCTGGTGAGGAGAAAACATAACTATCCGGCCAACTCCAGTTTAAGCTTTGCCGGGTATAAGACGGCATGTGCTAAGCCCATTTCATGTAAATTCTGCTTGATTTGTGCAAAGACATGGTGCTGCTTAGTGGGAGAGAGGGGAATAAATGGGATAAACCCCACTTGTTTCTCTGAGAATTCACCATATCTTTGTGTTGAGAACACAATTACGTGTTTTAAAATTTCAACCTCTTGTAGGTTTGATTAGAAGACATTCTTTGTGCCCAGTGCTTCTTGCCAGTTCTGTGGAAAAGTCAGCTAATGAAAAGAAATACCCTTTTCTATTTTCTTTGGCTTTCCTATTGTCCAACTATTGTTCACTTGATTGTCTCCATTCTGCATTTTGGAACTTAAACATTTCCATACATCCACAACTAAAACCTTGTGACTGTTACAAGGACTTTTTTAAAACAGCTGAAGTGAGGCCGGTTCATCATCTTCATCTTGAGATTGCCTCATCATTTCTAGAACTGAAACCTGCAGCAACCGATCCTTTAAACAGACTTCCCATATTCTTTGTGGCCGTTGCAAATTGGACTCATTGGCACTCTCGTCATGTTGATACAGTGTATACTGATTTGCTTTTCCCTCTTGTATGCAGGTTTACTTTAAAAACAAAAACCCAATATCTCAACCCCCAAAACTACAACCCCCCTTCCCCAGGTAAAAGCTGCCCAGGCTCACCAGGTTTTTTGCACGTGGTTTATACCTCTCTCCAGTTCAGCAAACTTGGCAACACTACAAGCATATGGATCCTAATGAAGAAAACTGCAAAGATACTACCCAAGTAAATGACTTTGGGGAAGCAGGTGTATATGAGACTCAGAACTTCTCTTCTTTAAGATCCAAGGGTGTAATTATAAAGAAATTAAAAGGGAAAAGCCCCAGGACATGGAAAAAATTAGGCTATTTCCTGAGGGTTGATTTTTGTCCCAGCTGTTATGGATTACATACCTTTTAGGAGATTTCAATGTATGTGAGAATCAAAGAACCCGCTTCACTGAATGTGGCTGCGATGTGAAACGAAGTGAAGCAGCTTGGGGAGAGCGTGGAACTGCTCAGAAGACCACACCGATGGCTTATTAGTACCTTCAATAAGCACAATTAACCGATGGCTTATTAGTACCTTCAATAAACACAATTAATTCTGTTTTTTCTCCTTGTTGGAGATGGACCCCAGATACCTGAACTTTAAAAGTGCTTTCTTATCTCTTGTACTTACTTCATTGTTCTGAAGGAAAACTTTCTGTAGGTAGATAGTTACCTATTCACTCCGTCTTGTAGGAAACAAAACATATTAGCAACTAAAAAAAGTGTCAATTCCTCCATCTGTCGTCTTGCAGATGAATCTTTTTACAATGTAATAAGGGTTATTTAAATAGGGTTAAATAGAATTGTAAAGAAGCAAACTCATCAAGCTCAAGATGCTTGTTAAAAATGCTCTATTCTGTGCTTATTATTGCAGGAGCATTTTGTGGAAAAATGGTATCTTGTTAGTTTTCTTTCCCGTCCTAATGTAATGGTGGAGGGGGAGATCTTTGCATTAGTGCTCATGCTTTTTGCAGTTTATTTTATTTCAAAAAGCATAGTTATTTTTCATCTCTGTCATCATGCCGAGTTGTTTGCTGACTCCCTTTCCTTGCAGTCCACTTGAGGAGCTATAGGAATTGTGCTACATAAATCAGACCAGCGGTCAGGATCATTCACCTAAACGTTCAGTAGCAGCTTATAGGTTTTTTGGGGCAGATATTAGGCAAAACAAATTTTAAAGAGGACATAATTCCTGCTCAGCAGAGGTGGAAGATTGTGGCTTTAACATTTCAGTGTGTTCTTTGGAAACCTCTTTGGGAATCCACTTGTTTGCTGTGCTGCTCTTTAGAAGTTGTACTTTGAAATGGTTCAGCAGAGTGTGGTGGTGATGGGTAGAACAAAATCAGCTGCTTGACAAGAATACTTGTTTTATGCCAGTACATTTTGCCTGCCAAATTGAATATCCATTGTGAGATGCTTCAAAAGTGGAAGCAAATGCACTGAACCTAAGGTTTATATTTTAGTGTCCATTTGGGTGAGAATAACTTCAGTTTATTTACTGCTGGCATGATGCATTTTATTTTGCTTGGACAATACTCATGTTTTTCTTCCCTTAATGAGTGTACATTTACTTCTTAGAAATAAAAAGCTCTTTAATGTTTCACAAGATAGAGGATTTTTGCAGTTCTCCTGTCGCCGCAATGGATGTACAGTATGCACAAGAGAGTCCCTCAAAAAGAGACACCAATTATTACTCGTCAAATGTAATTGCTCCTGAGAAATGAAAAGTAGAAATGGAGACTAATTGTATATCTGATCACCTGAGAATTTAATTTTAAAAATAGGCTACAGGCTATTATTTCCTAATTTTGCAATTCTTTGGAGATGTACAAGCGGTGATTAAAATGACTGTTAGAAAGTGATTTTACAGCATTTATTAATAGAAAAATTGGAAAGGATATAGCTCCTGAGCTCTGAGTATTTTGTCACACAGATACTATACTAATTTTAAGGTGACAGGCAGTCAAGATGCTGAATATCTCTGGCACATCTTTGATTTAAGCTTTGGCTTATTTCCCCCCCGCCCCTCCAAGTTTTGTTTGCAGTGGACCAATTTAACTTGAAATGTGGTACTTTATATTGACAGAACAAAGCAAAATTTAGAGGAAAGACCTTGGTTTTAATTTCTGTGATGCATGTGTAGCTGTCTGATGGGTTCCACATGGTTGATGGAGTGTGCCTGCGTAATTTTGATTTCCTGATAGGGTTTAGTGAAAAAACATAAATATAACCTTAGTGCTGAAAATAATTGGTTGCGTATTCATTAATATAGTGGATGTATTTGAACACGTTTCAAATGTCACGTGTATTTAGTTCAAGGTAACTTGTGAATGTGAATTGCTATGTGCTTTTAAAATGGAAGTCACAATGTGTGCTCATCAGGTTTACACAATTATGGCTACTGACCTTTTTCTAAATTTGGAAAGCTTAGTTTAAAACTTGCAGGAGTCCGATATTTATGGTGACCTTCTATCTGTTGTGTTATTTGTTTTTTTTAATTATTTTCATGTATAGATGAGAAACTCAGGTGGAATTTGAAATCTCAGCCAATTTAAGTCATCTTTATAGCCGAAAAGTTGGTATCTCTTATTATCATCCCCCAAATTTATACATCCGAAAGATGGGGGTGGAAAGTTCTCTACCTTCCCTGTTAATTGCTTCCTTTTTTGATTTGCAACACTGTGTATGGAATCAGCTTTGTTCCTTTTTGCTGCATTGATCTGGTAAAAATGTGGCTGCGAGCAGCACTGAAGGAACATCAGAGGATCAAGGGAGAGAAACGAGGCGGTTTTGGGACTTGGTGCTGCCAAAGGACCGACGCAAAACTCGAGCAGGAAAGGTGCAAATGGTGAAAGGCCTGTTGGGGAGGAGGAAGTCTGGTTAAAACCTGTCAGAGAATAATTTAACTAAAGAAAGGATTGATTAGCTTCTATAAGCACTTTGTTGCAAACCCGTGAACTTTTATGTGGCAAATCCTCAGCACAACGCGTTTTCCTATAGTGACTATAATTCTCTAAAAGGGTTTTCCCACTGGGGTAATATTTTACCTCTTTTTGAAAGATGGAGCTGTGGTGCCACAAAATCCAGTGGCAGGTTTAATGTCTCTTGCTGAGAGAAATAGAAAATTTGAAATCTAATTCCTTGCCCTTGGGAAAAACCCCAAACCATTAGCACTGCGAAAGACACAGAGGTATTAAGTCTCTTAGTGCTTCATAATTATCAGATCTGTGTTTTTCAGTAATGATGATTAAACAATTATAAGTAGGCACCTCTGAATATTTATGAAGCTAGGCTAAATGAAAATTTTAATGCTTTTTAATATTTTTTTCTACTCTTTCGGTTATATTAGTAAAATGATGACATTCTAAGAAGTGTGAAATGCTTTCCTTGGTAGCAAAAGTTGATGTTTTTCTAGGAGTCCACAGTAGCTTTTTTAAAGTTTTCATCTGTTCCATATTCTGCTCATGAAACAGTTTTCTTTGTGCAGCTCCTGTTCTCAGTCTGTAAAAGTCGGTGATGTTCATCCAGCATAAAAAAATTACTTTGCTATTAAAAAAATGTATTCATGTAGAGATATTAAAGTAAAAAAAGGAGGAGAGGGGCCAGCCTGTTAAAATTACACGCACACTTTGGACAATATTAAGGAAGAAGAAAGCGGGATGACAGACCAACAACCCTGACTGAAAATAAACTATATATTGCACTGTGTGTTGAAAACATAAGTCACTTTAGCCTCAATGTTGAATTAATTTCTCTCCTATATTTTGAAATACCTGGATGTGATTTTTCGGTACACAACACTGTCCCTGGGTTATGACCTGACACCTGTTAGCAGATGCTTTGTGGACCTCAACAATTAAGCGTTACTGATCGTTTTTAGCTTCAGGCATGTTTGAAATCTATGTAGCACAGCAGTGCTGTTTCATGGAAGATACTTGTTTTTGTGTGCCCTAGGATACTGTGGAGCTGACATAAAAGCACTTTGCACTGAGGCTGCCTTGATTGCCCTGAGACGACGCTACCCCCAGATTTACGTGAGCAGCCAGAAGCTACAGCTTGATGTTTCTTCAGTAGTTCTCAGTGCGCAGGATTTTTACCATGCGATGCAGAACATTGTGCCTGCTTCCCAGCGTGCCGTGACTTCTTCAGGACATGCGTTATCTCCCGTGATCAGACCACTCTTGGAACGTACCTTCGCTAAGCTGCTTGAGGTTTTACACAAAGTGTTTCCTCACGCTGAATTTAGCCAGGGTGACAAAAGTGAAGGTATGTGGGTTGGGTTTTTTTCTTTCTACTTGTTGCAAATCCTGTTTCAACTTGGAAAAATTTCAGCTGTCTTTCTTGTATTGCTGGCGTTAAACCTCATGTGTATTTGGCTCAGTGTTATGTTAGAATGTAAATACAATTTGCTTGGATGTTGCTTTATTATTTTTGCTGATTCCAACTTCCTGTGGAATTTAATAAACTAACCTGTATAGACCAAGATCCCATAGGTGTGAGTCCTATCTGAAACAAAAAGACCCCCAAATAATTTACATTTTAAATGCAAGAAATAATGGGGCATAATCCTATGATGGAAAAAAAAAAGTGAGACACTGTTGCTCAGCATGTTAGGACCTGAAATTGGTGCTTGTGTCCTGAGTGTCATTAGCTGCTCCCAGTCCTTTCCTTGTTGATAGGACAAGGGGTGATGGTTTTAAACTAAAAGAGGGGAGATTCAGGCCAGACATGAGGAAGAAATTTTTACACTGAGTGTGGTGAAACACTGTCCCAGGTTGCCCAGAGAGGTGGTGGATGAACCATCCCTGGAGACATCCCAGGCCAGGCTGGACGGGGCTCTGAGCAACCTGATCTGGTGAAGATGTCCCTGCTCATGGCAGGGGTGGCACTGGATGAGCTTTGAAGGTCCCTTCCACCCCAAACTATTCTGTGATCCTATGATGGCGCAGAAGCCATTTGCAGAGGAATGCTGTGGGGAGGTTGCAGCTCAGCAGGTGAGACCATGGTCAGCTGAGATACCTGAGCCCACATTGTGGTTGTCTGCTGGTAATCATAGAACCATAGAATCATTTCAGATGGAAGAGACTCTCAGGATCATAACTTAAGTCTGGCATTAAACCATGTCCCTAAGAACCTCATCTAAATGCCTTTTAAACACCTTAAGGGATGGTGACTCCACCACTTCCTTGGACAGCGTGTTCCAAACCGTGGCAACTCTTTCCGTGAAGACTGTTTTCCTAATATCCAGTCTAAATCTCCCTCGGCGCAACCTGAGGCCATTTCCTCTTGTCCTATCACTTGCTACTCAGGAGAAGAGACCAACCCCCTCCATGCTACAACCTCCTTTCAGGCAGTTGCAGACAGTGATAAGGTCTCCCCTCAGCCTCCTGTTCTCCAGGCTGAACAGCCCCAGGTCCCTCAGCTGCTCCTCATCACACTTGTGCTCCATAACTTGTGATTCTGGAGAAGCTCCTGAGGCTTCCCTCCCTTTGAAATGACCTGATGCATCCTTGGTCCTCTGAGTTGATTCTGCTGGCTTAGTAAGTGGAGAAGCATTTGCGGTTTTGTATAGTTAGGTTTTTGCCAAATTAGTGAGTAAAATCAACTCACTAAGGGGTCAGACGTGTGCCAGAACCCCGCTGCAGTGGGAGCAATGTGAATGCATTGGGGAAAGAGGGAATAAGAAGGAATGCGACTGACTGTTTTGATTGGCAGTGAGTCAATAGGTGCTGGGATTTTTACGCCTATGTTCTCTGAGACTTACTTTAATAGCCTGGCCATTTATTGCAAGTTAAATGTTGAACAGGATACCTTGGTTTTGATACCTGCTTGTTCTGGCGTACTGTTTTCTGCTGTTCTTATCTGGGATCACCCTCACCCCCCCAACTTTGTTAATAGTACTGGTGGTTCTGTGTGATTAACTTGAAAATAGCCCAGTCATAAAGCAAATCTGTGACAGCAGTGATGTTTTTGTCATCCCTACTCCAGAGCACGTTTTCAGGCTGCAGCCCAGGCAGCTTAAGCTGATCCTCGTGCTGGCTGCTGCGGTTCCTCCAGCCCAGCTGTGCGGTTTTGCTTTATCCCTTGCACTTATTTAGTATGTCAGGCCCTTCGTTAAACCATTTTAGCCAGAGAACTCATCCAAAAATGATGTATTTTTGTCGGGTTAGTTTTCTGCTGACTGTGGGAGAGCTGGAGGTTTAAATAAGTGTTGGAGTTGGCACGAGATGGGGCCTTGGGATTGTGCGGTGGTGGGTTGGGGTGCAGATGCAGTTAGGGTCCCTCGGCTGTATTAGGCCCTCAATTATTTAAGATATTTAAGTCTCCCTATATACTATTAACATGTCGGTAATGCCCAATTTGAAGTTTGTCGCTGTTGTTGAATAACTGAGTTGGGTGTTCCTGTCTTTGTGAAGTTGTAGTTCAGAACATTTTATTTTGTTAAATTCAGAGAATAACAGAACAGTTGGGGTTGGAAGGGACCTCTGGAGATCATCCAGTCCAACCCACCTGCTACAGCAGGTTCACCAGAGCAGATCACACAGGAATGTGTCCAGGTGGGTTTGAATGTCTCCAGAGAAGGAGACTCCACAGCCTCTCTGGGCAGCCTGTAACAGGGCTCTTCTTTACATTCCCGTTTATTTCTTTCATTATTGCTAACAAAGTGAATTTGGATGCATTCATTGATTTAAATAGTAATTTTATTAGGTAACTCTACTGCTATGGCAGCTTTTCGATGTTTGTAGGCAGTTGATTTTGAAGATATAAGAACTAAGGTTTCTTTTGAAGTTTCCTCTGTACCTTAGTTTTTCTTCTTGCCCCCTTAAACCCAAGAAAATATTGAATAATAATCTTAACCTCTGTTAAAAACAGCAAAATCCACTCTCACATACAATGATTTTTAAATGTAAATATAGGTTACACACTAGAGCCTCAGTTTTTCTTGAGTTCACAGCCAGGTATGTGGCAGATGCTTACTGGTGTGCTTGCAGTCTGCAAATCTTGTTTTCTGCATGTATTTGCAGTTTGCTAATGATTCCTGTGTGTTGTAAGCAGTGGCTCAGATGCTCAAGCATCCACCACCTCTATGGGGAACCTGGGCCAGTGTTTCACCACCCTCAGTGTGAAACATTTCTTCCTCATGTCTGGCCTGAATCTCCCCTCTTCTAGTTTAAAACCATCACCCCTTGTCCTGTTGTAACAGGGCCTGATAAAATAGCTGTCCCCATCTTACAGGCCCCTTTTAAGCACTGAAAGGCCAAAATAAGGTCTCCCTGAAGCCTTCTCCAGGCTGAACACCCCAACTCTCTCAGCCTGTCCTCCCAGCAGAGCTGTTCCAGCCTCAGATCATTTCTGTGTCTCCTCTGGCCCCTCTCCAACAGGTCCATGTGTGTCCTGTGCTGAGGGCTCCAGAGCTGGACACAGAACTGCAGGTGGGGTCTCACCAGAGCGGAGCAGAGGGGCAGAATCACCTCCTCCACCTGCTGGACACGCTGCTGGTGATACAGCCCAGGATACAATTGCCCTTCTGGGCTGCAAGCGCCCATTGCCGGTTCACGTCCAATCTTTCATCCGCCAGTATCCCCAAGTCCTTCTCGGCAGGGCTGCTCTCAGACCCTTCATCCCCAACCTGTACTGGTACTGGGGGTTGCCCCGACCCAGCAGCCGTTTCTCTAAGTGGCCGTGGGCTCCTGTTGGGCTGTCTGGTTGCCCTGAGCAGCTGTGACTCCAGCTGCTCTCAGCAATGCTGTCTGTCCATCACGGAATGTTTTGTCCCTCAGGAGACCTGGCCCTGTGCTGCTTTTACTGTACAGCCGGGTGGCTGTGACCATTTTTATCCCATCCTTGCAGACTGGTTTCTCTATGGGCATGAGTGGCTTGCTTAGGGTAACATCAACTAAACTCCTTTCCTGGGGCAAATAAAGATCTTACAGCAGGTATTTTTCATTATCAAATCACAGCAGTCTACTCTGAATCCCGTTGCAGCTCTGGTAGCTGATTTATCTGTATCTGATTTTCAACTATCCGTTGCCTATTTTCTTTCAGTGCCGTATTTATATTTTTTGCAGTTGTTTGTCCCTGCAGTCTGTCTTTTAAATGTGATCATTATTGTAGTGTTCTGTTTTTGAAGGTCTGTATAGAACGTACTTCAGTTCATTATGCTACTATATTAGCAAAATAATTAAAATAGGTTAAGGTATAGTATCTGAACATGGAATGAATTGTACAGATTTGGATAAAAAGTAATTCGATATTCTTTGGCAGTTTATCAGAGGGTGGAAAACAAATTTCATAAACATATATTGTCTAGGTAGTCATGCTGAGAATAATTTTGGAAGAAGTGTACCTGTAAAAATTTGGGGCACTTAGCACAAATACATGAGTACAACATTCTAGGTAGTCTGAGGGATTACAGATTGTATAACTTTATCCTTGAAAAACCTCTAGCTGTGAAATAAAGCCAAAGGAAGCATTTCATAACAAGTTAAACATTTGTCATATTTGCGAAGTTGTTCTGCTTGATGGTTTAAAAAAAATAAATTGTGATTAGATTTCTACAATATTTAATTTGTTTTGGATTCTGAAGTAACAAGTACTTATTTTTCTGTATTCTGATGTTTAGACAATTTTAACTCATGTTTTCTACATTTGAAAATGTGTTATAATTCACATGGAAATGGTTATGTCTTGTTTGTTGTGCATGTGCTTAGAAGTGATAAGGTTCTAATTAATATGTTTCTTGGAACAGATGTACCAAGTCTAATATTAGATGATAGTGAAGATGAGAACGCTTCATCAATTTTTGAGACGAGCTGTCCCTCAGGATCACCAAAGAAACAGTCATCAGCTGCTATACATAAACCCTACCTTCATTTTACAATGTGAGTGTTTCTCCAAATGCATATAACCAAATAGATAAAACTGTTCAGTTCTCACACTGGGACAGGTAACGAAGATGATCTTTTGCTTTGTGGTGGCAATAGTGTTCTGTAATAGAAACATGTGAGTGTCCAGACAAGAATTGTGAATGGTCCTTGGAAAGACCGCATCCTGGATATAGTCGTCAGAAATACTTTGGAACAACAAGTGTAGCTTTGAAGTGAGGATGTTAACAGCAATTCTAATGGTAATTCTAACAAGCCCAAGTTTAAGAACTAGGAAGAGAAGTGTGTAGGAATATTTTGGAGGGATTGTTTGCTTTTTCTTTGTCTAAAGTATTCTTGAGCTTCAGTGTATGCGGCTTTTTGGATGCATTATATATTTAATGCATTCAGCATTTCTAACATCTCGTTTCCATTGTTTTTCATGGAAAGTTTTTGGAAAATGGGAATTTCAAAAGCGTGAAATTTGGTTGAGTCTTTTCTGCATGATTTGGACTGGCTACAGTAATTAACAAAATAACTAACCTTTTATTCTGTGTTAAGACTAGTTTTAGGGTGCTTTATGTGATGAGTTCTGCAAGGAGTTTGCTGAATAAAGAAAATGAAGTTAGGAAAGCTGTTCAGTAGTAGTACTGTTTAGTAGAGCCATCTTGTGGAAAACTGCTTACATTTTTGTGCTGAAGAGTGATGCCAGAACAGCATTTATGGAACATTAAGCTAAAAAGTAAGGATTTAAGTTCAAATAGTTGGAGGTACACAGTCAAGTATTTTAATGCTGAACTTAAACTTTAGTTATGAGGGTGGAAGAAGGAACCCAAAATCAAAATGATACACATCTGTGGGGATATGTGTCTAAATAAAAGGAATTTAAAGAGTGTGTTTATTTTTGTGAAGTGTGTAAGCATCCCTTCATCTATATTTTGAGTAATTGTATTGCTGTCTGTGTGTGCGACCAGCGGAACTGAAATCCAAAGGTCAGCAACGTTCATAGCTGTTAAAAATTATTTAACCTGAAATAAAACCAGCCAGTCTTGTTTCACTGCCCGAGCTGATTGACGTGCAGGTAAAAGTGCCTTCATGAGAGAAAACGCAAATTAATTGAAAAACTTTCTTGTTTCAGAATGAATTTTCTTTACATGGAAAAGAATTTTAATGGGAACAACTAATGCTTCTCTCTTCACATCTTGCTTGTTGCCAAAACAGGGCGAAAACCCACAAAACAAGCACAAAAGCTCAAAAATCCTTGTATGGGGTCATTAGGATTTATTCTCAACAGCAAAAAAACAAGTTTGCCTTTGCAGTTTTTCATTTAAAATCTTCTCTCTGGAAATCTGCTGAATAGAAGTGTATCGATATGCTAGAATAGAATGTTTTAGTGATTTTATTCAATTCTAGTTCATGCCGTATTTCTTAAAGTATTGAGATGTTAGGTGGTTCTTGGCACCTGGGGTGGCACTTCAAGGGATGAGTGGATTGACCTGGGATTCCTGAGGCTGCTGAAAAGATGCTTTAGTAGTTAGGACTGAACTGGATGTGATTAAATAGATGGACTTTCGGTGAAGGTATTAAGTCTTTTTGTATGATCAAGGAATTGATTTTGAATAAACCGGTTATAATAAAAATTTTGATGAATTTAATATGTGCATTGCTTTGCACAGATGAGTTTGAATCACTCATCACTTTCTATGATTACCTGAAGGGAAGTTCTAGCCAGGTGGGGATTGGTCTCTTCTCCCAGGCAGTCAGCAATAGGACAAGGGGGCATGGGCTTCAACTCTGCCAGGGGAAATTTAGGCTGGATATTAGAAAGAAATTCATTGCAGAGAGCGTGGTCAGGCATTGGAATGGCTGCCCAGGGAGGTGCTGGACTCACCGTCCCTGAAGGTTTTTAAACTGAGATTGGACATGGCACTTAGTGCCATGATCTAGTAAACGGACTAGAGTTGGACCAAGGGTTGGACTTGATGATCTCTGAGGTCTTTTCCAACCCAGTCGATTCTGTGATTCTGTGTGAATTAAATTGTTGCGAAATCATAGAACAAAGCTTGAGCTGTTGAGACGTGGAGTAGTGTTGAGGTCGCTGAATTTTTTTAGGCCATTACCCGTTTCAGAAAGTCTTTTGGTTTCTAAAATATTATATATATCCATCCAATGTTAAGATATGCCTATTAATTGTATTTTGTAACTGTTATTCTGTCGCAGGTCAGCTTATCACCAGCCAACCTCGTACAGACCAAGGTTACTGCTCTCTGGAGAGAGAGGTTCGGGTCAGACTTCGCACCTCGCTCCGGCGCTATTGCACACTCTGGAAAAATTCTCTGTACACAGGCTAGATCTGCCAGCACTTTATTCAGTCAGTGCCAAAACGCCTGAAGAATCATGTGCACAGGTGACTTTTCGGTTTCTCTTGTAATGAGTTAATTCTGTAATTCTGGCACAGGTTGGTTGCATCAATATAAAGGCAGCTAAATGGAATGGTACTTAAAAGCCAGATTTTCATAGGCTCTTTCTATTTTCATGTTTAGAAGGTCATGGAGTTCTTTCTGCTGCCTGTGAAAGTAATTACATTTTCAACTGCCACCTCAGTCACATTTGTTATTTGGTTCCTGGTATTCATTTTATTAGCTTGTGTATGAGTTGATGTGCTGTGGTTCTAGGTTCAATTACTTAGTTTTAAACATTTTAGATTTCGGAACAGCTTGTGGTGGATTGTGCATGAATTGCAAACCTGTTTAATTTTGGTCTTGATTTTTCAGTCTTAACAAGTTTTAAAAATATGTATGATGAGCAGTTGTTTTGTAGTCTCCCCAGCCACATTGTTGTAAAATAATTGAATTATACAGATAACAGTCACAAGCGCTTGTTTAAAAAGCTTTTATCATTAGATAATTGTATTTTACTGGAATATTTGTATATAAAATACCACAAATGTGTGTAGTTTCCTATTCCACAAGAATTTTGTTACTCACAAATGATAACAACAGTTAGTTTCTCTGTTTAAATACCGTTGTTTCTTTTAATTAGATCTTTCGTGAAGCTCGAAGAACAGTACCAAGTATTGTTTACATGCCTCATATTGGTGATTGGTGGGAAGCTGTCAGTGAAACTGTGAGAGCTACTTTTCTAACTTTGCTGCAAGATATACCATCTTTCTCCCCTATATTTCTACTGTCTACCTCCGAGTCCATGTATAGTGAATTGCCTGAAGAGGTAAGTTTATTGCAGAAGGCGGCGTTGTCAGGGAGCAGTGTGCTCTTCAAAATGTTTTGATATGTAAAATCATTCTCCATTGCAGTGGTTTTTGAACTTAAAATAGGTCAAATTGAAAATGTAACGCTAATTAAGTGTTTGTAATTTTCTTTAATGAGGGATGATCCTACGTATTTCTGATTTTTATAATCTCCACTCATTTTGTCAGTTGCCCATTTTGACAAATTACTCCAGTGTAATTAAATGCAGATTTAGTCTAAAGGCCTTACCTTTAGCTCCACATCTTCTAAGGTTTAGGATGAGGTTCTTATTCATTCTTTGCAACATATTATTAATTTTTTTTTTCTCCTGCCCTTTATCTTCTCTTCAATGTAGAGATGGCCATTGTTAAGATGATGGGATACTACAAGTCTATTTATTATAGCAAATTCAGTGAGAATTACATGTATTTGCTTTTCCTAGGCTTTGTACACAGCTTTGTGTGGAGTTTGCCATCTTCTGTAGCTAATTTTGAAAAGTTTGTGACTAGTGTTTAAATATGGTCATTAATAATGTATTTTTGAGTGGATGCTCAATTTTCCTGTGTCTGTTTGGTTTTTTAGGTGAAATGTATTTTCAGAATCCAGTATGAAGAGGTTTTTTATATTCAAAGACCAAGTGAAGAAGACAGATTGCGATTTTTCAGAGGCTTAATTCTTGATGAGGCAGCAATGCCCCCACCAAGAAGGAAACAGGCTGGTAAACTAAGTTACAGTAAACCCAATAATAATAATTGATCTGAATGTTTTCTTTTGTGATATTTCCCTTTTTCACAAGGTGTGGGTAAATGACACTCAGTATAATTAGTATTTGGCAGTGCTAATGAGTGCCCAGAAGAAATTTTGTGCATTACATTTATCAGCTTTGGAAAACGGAGAGCTGTGGGGTTGAGAACACAATGATGGTTAGATTGATAAGGCAGATTAAATATACCGTAAAATTTGGAGTGGCTTAATCCCAAGAGCCCCTGTGCTGTTAATATTTATTTCCATTGTCTGACTTCCTGTTTTTTTTCCCTAGCTCTTCGTGCTCTGGAAGTTCTTCCTCTTGCACTGCCGTGTCCTGCCCGTGAGCTGTCGGAAGCAGAAAAACAGCGGATGGAGGACCAGGAAGAGAACACGTTGCGAGAGCTGCGGTTGTTTCTCAGGGACGTTACCAAGAGGCTGGCGACAGACAAACGCTTTAACATCTTCAGCAAACCGGTGGATATTGAAGAGGTCTTGTTTCAGTAACGTGCAAACAATGAAGTTGAAACTAGTAGAAAAAGAATAGAAATTAAAGCAAGGAAGTCGATAAGTTAATAAGAAAAATAGATGTTTGATCCATGATCATTCTAATCTAAAATGCTAATTTTTAGCTGGTGAGGTAGTCACAGCCTTGCATGGAGGGTGTTGATCTCTTCTCCCAAGTAGCAAGTGATAGGACAATAGGGAATGGCCTCAAGTTGCACCAGGGGCGGTTTAGATTGGATATTAGGAAAAAATTCTTCCTGGAAAGGGTTGTCAGGCATTGGAACAGGCTGCCCAGGGAAGTGGTGGAGTCACCAGCCCTGAAGGGGTTTAAAAGGCACATAGAAGAGGTTCTTAGGGACATGGTTTAGTGCCAGAGTTAGTTTATACTTGGACTCGATGATCCTGAGGGTCTTTTCCAACCAAAGTGATTCCATGATCTGTGATACAAGGAGTGGAGCGTGTTCTTTGGCTATACCAGTGACCTGTTGAAAAACCTTGTGCATTGCTGACAATTTTATAACTGAAATCAGCATTTAAAATGCCATCACTCCTATCCCTACCAGTGCTCTTTTAAGTATTTGAAACCATAAATATAATTCTTTAATGAAAGCTTTTACAGCATTTAAGCACAGGCACGGTAATATTGGAAAAGTGATCCGTGTTCTGTATTGTATCAAGCATTAATAGTATTGCTGAATAATTTCAGCAGTAATGCTTGTGGCTGCCATGAATCACAGTGGTAGCGCATTATAAGGCATTAACTGGTCGATTATTGAGTGTGCACGCCTCAACTGATGAGACAGGTTGATCTGCAAATGTGTTTTCAGGTGCTGGTGTATGAATAGGTTTGTGTTTGGCCTGACTTTGAGATCAAATGCTGGCCCTCTGCAGGCTTGCTAATTAAAAAAAATAAAAGCTTAATTGCTTGTGGAGAGAAGCATCTCTTTCGGAAGACATAATAGTTGAATATGGGACATTGGAGAAAGCAGATTTGCAGTCTTAAATTCCATGCAGGATGGTACAGGCATCTTTTATAGACCAATGCATTCCCATCTTCGTTTGAGATTTTCATAGTGTTCTGTAACTGACTGCTTTTGAAAGACTGATAATAGCTCTTTAACCTGGCAGCTTACAGTGTGAGCATGGTCTGAGCAGCAACTTTGATTTTTTTATGTTAGTTTGTTTTTGTTTTGTTTTTTTTTTTTTTAATTAAACTGCTTGGGAGGTCCATTTTTATAGGAAACTTAATATTCACAGTAAAAGCAGTTTCTTCACCCCAAGAACTTGCAGTGTAAACTTACATGAATAAGAGCACGTAAAGAGAGAATAAATCACTGTCCTTGTTTTGTAGATGGAGAATTGAAATGTGAACTTGTCAAAAATACATCACAGCACTAAAAATTAAATGTAATCCTCTTCATCCCACCTGGTGCATTTAAGCACAGGACTCTCCTTTTCTCCTAGAGCCTGTCTGCTTGACTTTCTGCGAAAATGTGTTATGTTCATTCCACTCCTACTTGCCTTGCAGAGAATGCTGCTATGTGACAAGTCAAGGATTTTCCTGACTAATTCGGCAGCAATATTTAGTTTCCAGTGAAGATTCTCTCTGATGTGTTAAAAAGAAAGCCCATGGTTTGGCTTTCCATTCACTGCACTAGTTATCCTCATGGTTCCATAGAGGGAGACAAAAAGGGAATTTTTACCATTTTAGTTTTTCATCATAAATTTCAATGTGTGTATTTAAGGAATTAGGTCACAGACTGTGCTCCACAAAAGTAATGCATTAATGTTAGTATATGTTATAATATATTTTTATATGAATGTCTACAGATACTTTATTAAAAAAACCCCACAAACTTATGGAGCCATTATGGCTTGATCTCAATATGTAGTTAACTTTAGTGTTTTGGCAGCCACCATCATATGTGGGTGATTTCAAAAGAAAAAATGCAGTACTGTTTCTGAGGCTGTCAGTATTTTTAATTGGTTGTGATCTTAATCACATTGAAACATTCAAGTATAGGGATTTTTTTCTTAAAGTAAATAACAAATTCATAGATATTTTTTTGGGGAAGTATGGTACAGCAGCTGTGCTGATGCATTTGACTATCAAGCTTGAGCCCCTTATGGTACCATTAATTAAGTACTTTTTAATGTATCCTAGTGGATGGTAAATCTCCAATTATGAGCTAAGCTCATAGTCAGCAGTGAACTCTTGACACAAAGCTTTTTCTTTAGGCCGTCCTTCTTTATGGTCAGTCTAATGTCTTCAATCAATTAAACCTGATGGTTTTTGTTGAATGAGTGATCGAAGGAACTATTCAATAGAAGATATATAAAAGCTGATAATTTGAGCCTTTGGTGTAACGAGAACTTTACCTATAAGGTGCACAAAATATAGTTTCTCTAGTTTTCTTTTGGGTTTTAAGTAAGGCTGTTTGGTTTTGCCTTTGCGACCCAAGACGGTGTTATAACACTGTCAAAAAAACCCAGTCTAAATAAAATTAAAGATACATTTCTGTTAAAATGATTTGCCTCAAAAATACCCTGAAATTCATTTAGAAAGATAAATTGGTGAGCTACTGAAGAAAAAGCTTCTGAAGTCCTGTGTTTTATTTGGTCTGATAAAACTTCCTTTTTCAATATAAAGTGGTTTAGAAATGAAAATGTTTAGTGAATGTATTAGAGGTAAGCATGTGGAATGAATAAGAATCTAAAGATGTGAAACTGGCAATGTTCAAATGGAATGCGTATGGTCCTGTGTCATTTCTATATGCTGTTTGCTTATAGGTTTCAGATTACCTTGAAGTTATCAAAGAGCCAATGGACCTGTCAACAGTAATAACCAAAATTGATAAACACAACTACTTAACAGCCAAGGATTTCCTAACAGATATCGACCTGATCTGCAGCAATGCTTTGGAGTACAACCCAGACAAAGACCCTGGGGGTAAGGACCGACTTAGTTTTGGCCTACCAAAACCCGAGAGCCTGGGATTTAATCACGTATTTGGTTCCTATTCAGGCATTTAAATAAACTGCATGCTAGGTGATAATTAGGATAAGCAAGCCCTAAGGGTCTGTGCTTTTAGTATTCCGAGGCTGTGGTGCACTGGGGGATGTAAAAAGAGCAGGAGAAGTAGAGCATTCGGAGTTGTTTTCTAATCAATTAGGTTTTATAGTTCCTTTTCAAATTTGCTAGCTCCTTTTCAGGGAATAGACTTTGTATCTGCAATGAAACCCTGACGTAATTTGGAGAGCTCTGCAGAGACTCCTGCACACGGTCTGGCAGTGGCCTGCTTTTATTTCCACGTTGGCTTAGAACATGAAACACACACAGAAATTAAGAACTGTGTGTGTGGGGATGGAAATAAAAGCGGATAAATCATCAGGCAAGGAAGTCAGTTGCAGCTGATTAGGCAAGATTATGCGGTATTGTCTTGACGAGGCGTGATGGGATGCTTTCAATTAAAATGGAATTTGCAGATTGGAATGCACCGAAAAGCTGGTCACACTCAAAACTAAGGGAAGAACATGTTGTGTACTCTTCACTGGGGTTGTCTTACAGTGAACGTTGCCAAAACAGCCTTTCCATGGGCAGCTTCCAGAGCCACTGATGAAACAGCAACACAAAAGCACCCTTTGAAATCAGTTGTATTTGATATAACTAATCCTTGGAAACCTGGGTCCATCTGCAAACACAGTCCAATGTGTTAAAATGTTTTTCGTTAGATCTTGTGAAACCATTTTACCAGGTTAAAGCCTGATTTTCTGTGTTTTTCTTCTCAAATCTTTTATTTTCTGAGACATTTGCAAATGTCTCCTATGGACTACACACAGTATAGTCTGGTCAGGTAGTTACGCTTGTTTTTCACGTTTGCCTTTTGAACATACCGCTCGTTCTTATCTGTAGAAAATAAACTTTACTGCTTCAACTTTTGATATTTTGTTTTACAACTAAAATTACATGGATAAAATATAGCAAAAGGTTTTCTGTCTTCCTCATAAGACACTTTTGAGGACTTTTAATGTGTAATTGAAATGAACTAATCAAAGGCCTTGATGGGCACTTGGGATTCCAAGTGCCTCTGAAGAGTGCGTGTTCAGAAGATGAGAACTGTGAGACATACCTCTTATTTTTAGGCCGTTTGGATCTGTGGGCTTGGTTTAATTCTAGGAAATGTGGTCGAAAGAGGTTTTTTTATAAGTTTTAAAGCAGATATTATGGGCCTATAGACTTCTAAGGTTAGATCTGTTCAGGATAAACAACAGGAGTCACAGATTCCATGTGGCAGAAACAGAACAGCAAAGACAGCTTGGGGAACGTTTAGTGGCAGAAGTTGTCACTGAGCTCATCCAAAGACAAACAATCTGAAATATATGTAGGGAACAAAAAAGGGACATTTTGGTTTTCAGGACTGAGCTGGGATAAATGGATCTGGCTAGTCCTAGGTTAAGTTTTGGGCTGAAGTTTCTCATCATTGCGTAGGTAATGAGAAACAGTTCTGTCCTCTGCGTTGCGAGCAGTTGATGATGTATTGTTCTTCTGGCATGCAAGAATACTTGAGCTTTTGTATGAATACTGTGCTGAAACAGGACATCATGTCAGTTCTCAGTAAGCATTACATGCGTTCAGATGCGTTAACTGAATATTAACCTGTAATGTTCACATTCTTTAAAGCTGGACGTATATGGTCGCCTCTGCTTCATGCTTGAATCTGCAGAAGAATCACACTCTGCCTGCTCCTGTCCTGTTGGTCAGTTGGAAAGGCAATAAGAGTATCAGACCAGCCGGTTTTATACGCAGTACAGATATTCAAAACTGGCTTCTTTGGGGTTCTTTTCCTGGTGCTTTGCTTTAAAATTTCAGATAAATTATATAGTAAGATACATTGTGGGGTTTTGTTCGTGGTTTGTTTTGTTTGTTTCTTTCCCTCTGATGTTTGACCAGGAAAGACGTGGAAACATAAAACATAACCAGTCTGTGTTAGTCATAATAGTGTAATATTTCGCACAGACAGTGTGTCAACGAGGCAAAGTCTTGCCCATCGCAGGCTGTGAGGAAAGTGGTACATCAGTCAAATACTCTTGATTTAATTTCCCGCCCCTCCCAACTCATTTTTTCTTGTGAGGGCATCTTAAACTTTATCTGACCAACTTTTCAAAGTCTAATATCACAAACTAACATCTGCAAAGAACGCGGTATACTTTGCGATCAGAAAACATAATGCTTCACAAATATATGTGAGTAAACATATTTAGTTTCTGCTTGATTTAAGTGGTGGCAAATTTCCCCAGGAAACATATGTAGGACTCATTTGAGCTGGATATTGGATACTTTTTTTCACTCAGCTGTAAAATTTGCTGTTTCTAGAATAATAAACCTTGTTTAATAAATGTTCACTGATATTCTTAATTGTTGTCTTTAGTGATTATTAAAGCAGATCAAATCTACTAATTGTATCATATGTTGTAGACATTAATGTTGATATTTGCTGTTGAAGTACCTTCATCAACTGGAAAAAGTAATTCAATATGGATGAATTGATAAATTAATGTTTGTACTAAAAGCCAACAATGAGTGTTGTAGGTGTCGTTGAAAGGCACCATTGTAGGTATCAATTTTTCCCCATATAGGCCTACTTATTAAGTTACAATTACTTTTCAAATTTCAACAGTGTTGGAGTAATTTCTTCTGTGTATTTCAAAGGTATGGGAACTGGGCTTCTCTGTAAAAATGTTTGTTTCATGAGTCACATGTAGGCTTCCACTGTGGGCAGTGTGTTTTGTCCTATTCCCCAAATAGAGATGAAAACGCAGCAAACTCGACGTTTGTTTCTTGCCAGTTTTCCTGAATGGATTAAAATGAAGAATAGCTATTCAATATAAAGAATAAAGTAATCTTTTAGCACAATTCGGAATTTTCTACCAGTTGTTAAATAAAAATTAAACAATAATTTAAGGTTAAAAAGCAACAGGGAAGGAATATGAGCAAGCTGGGCCTATGTTACAGATTCAGGAGACATCCGGTATGATTTTGCAGGCAGTATAATTGTGTGAATATTCCTCGACCCCAGTGGGTAAATTCATTCCTGGACAAGTCTCTTGTTACTCCTGGGACTCTACTTCATTATGCTGGGTAGAAACTGGCTACACCTGCTGATTCTAGCGAGTTTCTAAGGGTTGCAAGTTGATTTAGGTGTGTTCATCATTCACTGTTTGTTTAGAAATGCCTCTGTTGTTTAAAGTAACAATTCATACTTTGAAAACTCCTATATCAAATAGCTGGGTTGCGATTTTTGAGTGTGCTGGGGTATTGATCCATCTACTTTTTCATACATTTGTAATATTTCTGAGTTACTTCTGTCTATATCAGTGGTGTAGTATACAATATGTAACAAGATAGAAATGGTAAAGAATTTACGTAATTGTGATAAAATTAACAAGTGTGTTGTCCTGTTTTCTAGATAAAATAATTAGACACAGAGCTTGTACTTTGAAGGACACTGCTCATGCTATCATTGCTGCTGAACTGGATCCCGAATTTAATAAGATGTGTGAAGAGATCAAGGAAGCGAGAAGAAAAAGAGGTATGTTTAACTTCTTTTAACATAGCATATATGGGATAGAAAACAAAACCTACAAATGCCCATAGAAAAATTTAAGATGAAATACAGAATGGGTGTCAGACTCAGGCAACACATGTTAAGGGGTGACTGAGCTTGAAACTTGTCTACTTTTCCCAACTATGCGAGCTGGTCCGACAAGGCACCGTTGTTTATGAAAGAAGGATGCGTTGGCTGTTGGTACAAAAAGTATTGGAGAATATGGTGAAGAGGTGGGTGTTGGCATTGCTGTACTAACTGAAGATGTGGTGACACAAGAGCTGTGTGCTAAAAATACCGTAAAATAACAATTATGATTAGGGAGAATGGCATTTAAAACGGTGGATTTTCAGTTCAGCCTGGCATGTGCACAGTGTACTTTGGGTGATAATCGGTTGATTTTTTTGTATTGAGAAACAGTATTACATTCACATGGAGGGAAGTGTGAGACTGACATTAGTCCAGAATCAGGAAATATAACCTCCTACATTTGAGGACATCACTGACTCTAGTTTTTGTTTAAATTAGTGCAGTTGTTTTCAGCTTGGAGTCCATAGACCTCCAAGTCTGTCCACAGCTTCCGAAGTGACCACCAAAGGTAAACAGAAGGCCAAACGTATTCCCAGTAGTGCTCTGTTCACGTGAAAGATACTGTACCTCTATGGGAAGTTTTTAAAGTTCTGAAATTGAAAAAGAAAATTGAAAATCACTGAACTATAACATTAGAACAAAATTTCGTGCTGATTTGGGGATTAATGATTTCAGTAATTGCAGCTCTGCCTTGGCGTTTCCTGCTTTTGAAAAAATAACCTACATGATTGTATTTCTAGGTTGAATTTGGCTGGTCTTAAGTTACAGCTGCTGGTTCTTGAAATACTTCAATCAGTAGACTGAAGACCTTTTATTAATAAATTTCTTTGAACTATGCAAGCATCTATAGGCTTTCTCTTCTTCAGGTTTAAACAGATACAGTTCCTTTTATTTTCCCATTCAGTCATGCTTTTTTTTGTCTATTTCTCTACAAGCTTCCAATGTGTGTCTGGAATTGTGGATAAGAGAACCAATTGTAATTCACTGTGGCTGTAAAATAGAACTAACATAATGCCTTCATTTCTCCTTTGTACTTTTCTATTAGAAGTATAAGAATATTCACAATTCTGGCCTTAGTGCCACGCTGAGAGCTGTGCTCAGTTAATTATCCGTTATGAGTCCCCCACGATTGTTGAAGGTTCTTGCTTCTCAGGTTAAAGCAACAGTTTATAAGAGATTTTTGTTAGAGAGTGACTGGGTAGCTTCTAAAAACCTCCTTGCAAGAACCAGCTGGAATGCTGCCCCTTTCTTTGTGGCAGTGGCCAAGTAATAGATATTTCTGGGGGCCAAAATCTGCAGTTTCTGCAAGAGGTGGGTTTTCAGAAGTTATCATTAAGGTTGATGGTGTCACGCAATGAACTTGTAGAAAAAGAAGATACTGTTGGTGTCAGATGCTGGTTAGCAGACCTTCAGATGTAGGTAACTAGCAGTACCAGTTGCTTGTGGGTGACAACAGGTCACACACAGCGATGGACGGGCTTCAAAGTGCATTGTGCGCAGTGGTGTGGAAACTGTTAGGGTGTCACAGATACCTGCAAGTCACATTTCAGAGATGCTCGTGCTTTTGGACCACATCGTGGTGGTTTCAAGAACAAATGTGCTCTGCAGTTTGTCCAGCTGCGGAGTGTGGAGGGCTGGGATCACTTACTGGATTAGCAAGGACAGAACATTTGGAATGCATGGAAGAGGCTGTTTTAGATTTAACTGGTTATGAATGAAGAAAAATTTATCAGGCTCTTGAGAGCTGAGGAAACCTCATGTTTAAGGCAATCACAGGGGAATATTCTAACCCTCGATCAGGAGTTATGGAAGATTGTGATGTAGAACATCAAGAAGATGGGACTTCAGGCCCATAGTCTTGGCACTGGTAATGGATGGAAAGGATGTGAATGCTGACCAACCTTCCCATTACTCCCATTTTGTTCTGCAGAATATGCTCAGCAAGACAGCAGATCAGCAAAATCACCATCCATCTGCTGGTCTAGACTTTGACATGTACCCTGTTTTGTAACATTTTGGAAGAGGGATGACAAAGGCGTATACTGGCCTCTTCTTGTTTTGACTGGATATCCACGAGGTTATTAAGGGATTTCTGGTTTCTTCTTTGGATTGATGACCAGATGATCAGGTGTAGAAGTAACCCTGAGATCCTCCTTCCTCCCCTCTGCTTCATCAGAGTATATTTTGAAATAATAGAATGTTTCAGTGAGGAGGTATTGAGGAAAACTGTGTAAACTATTCCTTTTGCTGTCCGAAAGCTTTGTGCAACTGGTCACCTAAATGGAAGAGTGGTTGCTTATACTGGCTGTTTTCCTCAGTGGAGCTTCCTGATGAAATCACGCAGAGTGGGGCAGCCAGCCTTGTTATCTGACCAGTGGATGAGACAAAGTGGTGGGGGATTGAACCCTTAAGTACTTCTTTTTAGTATCAACAAAAGGTGGCCAAGCAAGACCTTAAATGAATGTTGATGCTGAAGTTACAGCGAGTGGGCTTCATCGCGTGATGCACAACAGGCTTTTGTTCAGCTCCAAGTGCCCTAAGCTTCTCTTTTCATCGTCCTTTCAAAGCACTGGACTAGTGTGTATAAAGTCTGATGGGGAAGAAAGCCAACTTGGTGTCCGCATTTCTCTGCACATACCCTGTTTCCCTGAAAATAAGGCAGGGTCTTATACAATTCTTGCTCCAAAAGGTGCTTACTTTTTTACATGTGTAGCTGCCTAGACACTACTTAAATTGACTTTTTAAATTAACTGTAACTAGGGCTTATTTTTGGAGTAGGGCTTATATTTTGAGCATCCTCAAAAATCCTGAAAATATATGCTAGGGCTTATTTTCGGGGCAAGTCTTATTTTCAGGGAAACAGGGTATGTCTGGACTCAGCTTGACACAGGATCCTACCATCAAACCTTACCAGCGTTAAAATTCTTAGCTTGACAACAGAACTCTTGTGGAAGAAGAGCAATAATGCAAACAGTGGACTATGGGCAAAAGAAAAAGAAAGTCCAGGTTTATCTTGCAAAGCTACTAGTGGTTCTTGGACTGAATATAACACTTGTATTAATACCTTCTCAGAGGAGGTCAGGGGAGTGTTTTGGTCACAGATTGGATCAGGTTTTGGTGGCTGTGGCCATCCGAAAGGAAATTTGCCTTCTGACAAAAGCAATGTGCCCTATACTCGGATAGATTTTGGCCAGCATTTTCTTGGCTACGTTTGGAAAGGCTCCAACGTGAGATGTGGATGGAATTGAGCAAGCTGATCTGCATGAGGCTTCTAATAGGTTCTCTGGAAATGTTATCCAGTGTTTCTGTCTGGAATCCCAGAGGAGTCTGGAAAGCGAGGGACACATAGTGTAGGCTTTTTAATCTTCACTCAGTTAAAAAGCCATTGATTTTCTGATTTGTGCCACGTATTAGCTCTTAATTTATTTCCAGGATGCTGAAGATGAGGGTTAAGGCTAAAAAGCTCCATATCCATTTTCTTCACAATTCTCTTGGCAAGTTAGTTAGCAGTCTTACACAGGTTTAAAATGGAAGGTATTTTCTGCATCACTTTCTTTTTCCATGACTTTTCTGTTTTTGTGATAGATCTGCCTTTTTTATTTAGTACTGAGACTGGTGGCCAATCTCAGGTTTAAGAGAGTGATAAACTGCATGACAAAATTATGATAGTATCTAGAAGTTAAACTAGAATTTATTGTTCTTTTGTTACTGAAATGAGGTGCTGTTATTGAAAGACTGCAGACCTAAGAATAACAAGTTCTAAATTGGTAAATTAAAGAAAAATACTAGATTATTGAAATTTGCAGCGTCTTGTTGAAACAAGCAGCTAACAAGGTGGAAGTGGTGGATGTTTCAAGTAATAAAGGAGATTTGATATGCAGTTTAAAATACACATAATCATGTCTAGAAACTTGTGCTGTAGCTTTTAACTGTGAGGTGAGAGTTTCTTTCTGAATCTTTTAGTTTTTGCATCCCTCAGTTTTAGTGGTTCTTGTCAGATCTTGGTCACTGGGCTCTGGTTACTACTGGAGACACGATAGGACATTTTGAAGACACTTAGTGGATGGATGGGAAACTCTAATTCACGAATATGGAAGTTCAGAGATCTGTTAATGGCTTTAAGATGTGCTTAACCAATATGAAACTTTTCATTTTTTCAACTTAATTAAAAACCATTTGAAATAGTAGAAGCTATGAGATGAACTTAGATTACAGAAAGCAAACCAGACTTTTTGTTAAAAGCAGAATCACATCATATTGACTCTGAGATGGATCCGTTTTACATAACATAGATCATGGTGACAATCCAGATATTCTTTTTGATGTGGTGTGCGATGGCATTATGAATTGCCACTTATTTTAAATCATCTATTTAAAATTAGAAGAAAAAATGAAACTGTCAATAAGAATTTGCTTTATAGAGGAAATACAGATAGAAGGATGCAATCTTTGGGTCCCCAAGTGTGAGAGCGAGTCATATTTTTCTAAGCCATCAGAGCTGACAGTTTTAAGACCATGTAACCGGTAAGTTATTTTGTCAGTACAAAACAAATATTCTTGATTCTAATCTTTGTTTTGAATGTCCAACTAAATATTAACTGATGTGTTCTGATTGCAGCGTGGTATTCCACGTTTCTTTTAGAATTCAATAGTTTTATGCTGCTTGGTTTATTTAAATAGGTATGGTTATCTTCTGTACGCAGGCTTATCAGTAACAGCAGAACAAGTGAATCCTCACGGTTCCGCTGTACGGAAGACAGAAGCCAGAGCCGAAGAGGCTTTTCGGAACAAAACCAAACCCCCAATGGCGGTGTGGCCCAACTCTGCGAATAAATGTGCATGTGAGTACCTGGGTGATAAGTGTGCAAAATCAGAGGTGTTTCCACTGACAGACATTTAAAAGGTGTCTCTGCTACTGTTTACTTATTATTTCCAGAAGTAATTTTAGGCATGAAACACATGAAATTTTAGGAATGATTCTATGAAATACTCTTTTTCTGACCACATGAAGTCTCTGCACAAGTAGTTGTAAAGAAGCAGGATTTCTGTTTTTGTGATAAACTTCTTTTAATGTAATATGAGTTACTTTTTCTTTGTAAAAAAGTATTTTCGGTATGACTTTGATCCAATGAGAATATTGCTTTTATCTGCTTAAGTGTAAAAATTTGTTTACTCTGTTTGTGTATTCACAGGTATATACACCTACACGCTGCTTCATACTCCCTCACATGCACTATAGTTATTCATCTCCTATCCTCAATATATAGAGTATCACATGAAAAGTTAGAAAAGAGATGACAAATTTAACTGTTTTCCTTTACGGCACCTGGTTTTCAATAGTCAATACCCATTATTGGAGGGTGTTAATATACTCTCCCTGTAGTCTACTGGATTAGTCCAATTGATTAAAATCTCTAGATTTGTGAGGAGTGACTGTTTAACTGTGCTGAGGTAATCAGAGGCACTGCTAATTATTTCTAGAGGTACGTTGATTAGAAGAGGTAAATGCACAACAGGGTTTTTTGTTGTTATAAACAGAATAAAGACACTAAGAGGAAGCGAATATGAGGGATATACCGATAGTTGTGCACGGCTTTCCTGCTGAAGATGTGGGATCCATTATCGATATATTATTAATAGCATTATCAATTATTGCTTAGTAGGCGAACTGATAGATTAGAGCTGACAGATTTCACTGCTGCTTGTGCTCTCCTTCATGGTGCTTTTCCTTGATGAGAAAGTGTTTTCAAGGCACAGCGGTAACTGTCCAGGGATGAACATTGTTTATATATGAATGATAGTGTTGATGTCAAATAGTTTAATTAATTAGAGGTGTGTGGTTTTATTTCCTGAAGCTGTAATTTCTTCTGTTAAAGGAATTAAAGTCAATTGTACAGAGTTATGGCTGGAATAAATTGTTACATAATAAATGGATGGTGTGGATCTGAGCTGCTCTCTATTCATTTGGCAGCTTGTGCAGAAACACGGAGAGGAGGGAAAGAATTTGCAACTTCCTTTTAGTTTTCTATGCAACCCAAGGTGGATGTTCTCACTCTGGCTCATCTACAGAGCGCTTCCCTTGCTCTGTGTGCGGTGCAGCGCGTTTATAGATGTCCAAGCTCGACATCTCTTGGGAAGAGAGTGACCCGTTACTGGTGACTTGTATTATATACATAGAAGCTCTGGTGCCTCTGCTGTCTTCTCCACCTCACGATGGAGATGCGGTGGCCATCATTGGAAGACTAGAGCTCATGAGGGAAGCTGCCAATGTTTCTTTGTGGCCAAAAAGAAAAAGAAGTTAGTGTAAGGCACTGTTCCTGCTGGTATTTTGGTGATTTAGGTTAAAAGGCTAGAAAATCTGAGGCTTGGTGGTGTTTGGGACTATGATCAAATGAAAATCCGCCGTTTAATGCTGAGTCTGGGTAAGGTAGCGAGTCCAGGGGGATGTGACGCATCAAGTAATCGAGAGAGAGAAGCAGGAGTTGATGAGCAGGTAGAAATCTGCAGAAGAATTCAAGTAGTCTATGAGCACACTTAAAGATTGATGTGCTAAGTACAGGAGAGACTGGAATCTTGGAGGAGATAGAGACTTGGATGGGTGTTTGGAGGAAGGAGCTTTTGAGTAGGTGAGAGCAGAACTGAGCATATTGTAGGGAGCTCGAATAGCAGCAAATTAAAATACATGGTGAATTGGGATTGTATAAATGAAAGAACCAAGTTCAGTGAAGGGATTTCTGAACAGAGAGAATTTTAGAGGTACAATGCAAATTTTTTTTATGGTCAAGAACCAAGGTTTGTTGTTTTTAAGACTAAAATGTATTATATCAGCAGAGTAAAAAGGACAATGATTCATATATTTTAATTACGCAGGATTAAAAACTGTACTTTCCAATTAATAATTCTGAAAATCTTCCAATTTTTCTGCTGTTTGAACTTGAATTAATCTTTTTCCTTAGATAAATCTAAGGAAAGAATCGCACATTAATAAAATCAAAACATCTTACAGGTCTTTTCCAACCTAAATGACTCTGTGATTATTTTCCTGATTAAATTATTTTTAGGAGCTTTGTTTACAGTATTTTTAGAAGATAGCTGCAGAAAGGTCTGTTCAGATGAAACACTTGAGAACTCTAAAGGGAATTATTGTCAAGCATCTTCTCTCAAAACAGAGTGAACTCCAGGCAGTGCAGGAGCCTTCCCCACGTTAAAGCCCTGTTTAGTGGTCAGGACCAGTACAGAGAGAACAGGAGTCGGTTCATCGTGAATTGGTTTGTTTTCCGAGGTTATATATTTTATATGAAGCTTCATCTAGGTTTTAAGTTGCTTATTATTTTGTGATTTAAGTTTTCTAATGTATTTTAGATTTTTTTTTTTTTAAATTTTATTTTATTAGGCCAGATGGGCTATCAGAAGTGTGGTACCAACCAGTTGTTCTCTTTGAAGGCACAGCGATACACGTTCCTGAGTTAGATTTAATCAGCAACTTCCATTTCCCTTGCTGAACGTGCGCCTGCAGTGGATTGTGTGCAATATATAGGATAGATGAGTTTTAAAAGTATTGCATTACTAGAAGTTGCTGAAAACGCGTTTGGGAGAGTTCTGCCAGCGATAATTTAAAGAATTTCCATATTGGCTGTGTATTTGGGGAAAAGCGCAAGTGTTCTGGTGGGAATATAGAACGGGACGTGGGTCAAAAGCCTGATATATGTAGTTGTATGATCACAGCATCACAAAATCACTCTGGTTGGAAGGAACCTCTGGAGATCTGATCTTCCTCCTTGCCTCTTGTCACTGGGCACCAATAAAGGGTCTCGTTTCACCTTCGTATATATATGTGTGTGGAAGAGAAAACTCCCAGCAACGTACAGTTTGGTGTGTCTGGTAAATTAACGATTACTAAGTGGTTTTAGACACACGTAGGGCATAAAACATGAGCATCTCTCTAATTATTGAGATACTGTGTAGTAAAAATCTGTCCTACTGCTCTATTTTGCCAGTAGATGGAGTATGTTGCGTATTATTTCACTGTCTTGCAGTTGCTTCCTCTAATGTTACATATAAGTAAGCTGCATAGGGAAGATTTGGGTTTACATTCTTGGGGTTTTTTTTCAGTTAACAATAATAATTCAGTTAACAATAATAACAATAACAGTTAACAATATATTGTAGTCATAGACTGCAGATTTTATGCTTTATTCATAGAGAAGATGTCTGTTATGCCAGATGCTAAATGTGAGAGCTGTGAAAATGCCATTCGGAGCAAATAAAAATATTAAAATATTTTGTTTATGTGAAGTGTTAAAAATACAAGTTTTATACAAAAGTCATTTTATGAAATATGAAGTAAACACACTGCTGACTTTTCCCAATAATTGAAGTGATTAGTGATGTCTGTAGAAAGAACTGTAGGGAGATTAAGCAAGGGTATTAAAAACTGCTGCAGAAAATCTGGTTTCTAAACTAATGATGTTTGGTCATACCTTTTTCTGTGGTAGTTTGGTTAATTTTTGTTTTCTAAATCTATTGTATGCGTTTCTGCTTTATAATCACAGAATCACAGAATTGACTGGGTTAGAAAAGACCTCAGAGATCATCAAGTCCAACCCTTGGTCCAACTCTAGTCCGTTTACTAGATCATGGCACTAAGTGCCATGTCCAATCTCAGTTTAAAAACCTCCAGGGACGGCGAGTCCAGCACCTCCCTGGGCAGCCATTCCAATGTCTGACCACTCTCTCTGTAAAGAATTTCTTTCTAATATCCAGCCTAAATTTCCCCTGGCAGAGTTGAAGCCCATGCCCCCTTGTCCTATTGCTGACTGCCTGGGAGAAGAGACCAATCCCCACCTGGCTAGAACTTCCCTTCAGGTAGTTATAGAGAGTGATGAGGTCACCTCTAAGCCTCCTCTTCTCCAGACTAAACAACCCCAGCTCCCTCAGCCTCTCCTCATAGGTCTTATGTTCAAGTCCCTTCAACAGTCATGTTCCTCTTCTCTGGACCCGCTCCAGCACTTCAATGTCTTTCCTGAACTGAGGGGCCCAGAACTGAACACAATACTCCAGGTGTGGCCTCACCAATGCAGAGTACAGGGGAAGGATCACTTCCCTTGTCCTGCTGACCACGCTATTTTTGATACAGGACAGGATACCGTTTGCCTTCTTGGCCACCTGGGCACACTGATGGCTCATGTTGAGCTTCCTGTCAATTAGCACCCCCAGGTCCCTTTCTGTCTGACTGCTCTCCAGCCACTCTG
This sequence comes from Columba livia, assembly GCF_036013475.1. Taxonomy (NCBI): domain Eukaryota; kingdom Metazoa; phylum Chordata; class Aves; order Columbiformes; family Columbidae; genus Columba; species Columba livia. The sequence continues at coordinate 8,534,244 of NC_088604.1, forward strand.
TGCCCAGCCTGTAGCGCTGCAGGGGGTTGTTGTGACCAAAGTGCAGCACCCGGCATTTGGCCTTATTGAACTTCATCCCACTGGAATCAGCCCATTTTTCCAGTCTATCCAGATCCCTCTGCAGAGCCCTCCTGCCTTCCAGCAGGTCGACACTCCCTCCCAACTTGGTGTCATCAGCAAATTTGCTGATGATGGTCTCAATCCCCTCATCTAAATCATCAATAAAGATGTTAAACAGGACTGGAAAAGAGGTTTTGGCAGGAGTATTTAAGAAACTACTTTTAGAAAGAAAAAGTCTTTTGTTGATAATCATTCTCAGAAGCTGTTTTATTTCTCCATCTTTGTCTGATTTTCATCCGTTCAGTCTCTTTTCTTTGAGCTCTCTTAAACTGCTGTCAGTGTTTGCTGTACTTGAGGCATTTAATGCCGTGTCAAAGGACATGGCGGACCAGATGCCACATGGTTTTGATTATTTTAACTGTTTTCTGCCTTTTGGACTAGTTCTGAATTTGGATTCAGAATTTGGCATATTAACATCCAGATGCTAACATTAAAATCCTCATAGCTGCTGGTGTTTTGTCACAAATCCTACACTTGCTACTGTTTTATTTTCTCCTCCTGCTCTCCAGAAAAGGGGTTTGACTTGACTTGATTCTCACTTGAGACAGAGGCAAGTACTGTAACTTTACGAACAACATTAAAAGTCATTTTTCTGGGTTTTAAGGACGTGTTTATTCAGAGCTGAGACAACTGTCTCTTTATTTCTTTATCATATTGTTCATTTATCATTTTGTATCATTTTGTTGCGTAGCATTTAGCATCTGGGATGAGAGTAGTTCCCCCTCCTGTGTCTGACTGGGCCTTCAACCAGATGCTTTAAAAGAAAGTTGCAAACATTTGAGAATTTTCCTTTTTTTGCCTGATTTTGAAGGAAATACCAACTTGGCTGTTTCTGAGTTGTTAACAGTTCTTTTAGAACCTGTAGGCTTTGTCATTCTAACTTAAAATGCCATTTAGTGAATTTGTGGGAGTTGCAATAAATCCTGACTGCCGGTTCCTTTTTGGGATCCCATCAAGCTTTTGCATTCGGTGCTATCTAGTGGCAAAGAAATCTTCGTTCATCATGATTAAATACTTGCCTCTTGAATTAACCCAATGTCTTTTTTCTCTGACGGGGGGCCAAGAGGGTCCTACAGTTCACCTAATCAGTGACTTTTGAAATATTCTCTTGTTTTTCATCTCCTTTCTAACTCAGTAATGCAAGATTGCTCAGCCTCTCTTAAGGAGGTTTTCCTGAAAGCATTATCACCACCGTTCTTATAAATATGGCAAAAAGAGAGATTTTTAAGACAAAGTTTTTTTTTAATGAGTTCTTCTATTTTTTTCCTCTTAAGTGGTGCATACAAGCAACGTAATAAAGTTTTCTGACCTTTTAGATATATCTTATTCCTTCTCCCCTTTGAAAATTGTGGCAATATTTCCTTTAAATGGTGTAAGGACTTGGTGTCAAGGTTTTGTCTGCAGAAGCTGTTGATGTTCTTGTGATTATTACAAATTTCTTAACCTCAGTTTTCTTTGGTTTTTAAGAATTTTGCCGCCTTGACACAGAAACTGATGGGCAGCCTTGAAGCTTTCAGCTATATGATATAACTGAATGCTGTAAACCCTATTGAATGTCACTTTAATTAGAGCAGGAACATCTTCTCAGCTTGTGAAGCTGCAGAAGAACGTTGTGTTTGCTCGTGGCTCTCTTGCAGCAGGGAAGATGTCGTTCAGTCGTCCCCAAGAGCCGTCTGAATGTACCAAAAATGTAAATAGCTGTAATAGTTGCTATTGCAAAGAGCTCCCTAGCAGAGGGAAAATTAGCACATCTATAGAGGTGGAAAGTCTAAAATTGATCTCCACAGCTGGAATTAATCTGATTGTCTCTTCTCTTTTGACTTCATTTTTTCTCTTTATTTTTTCTATGTGGCTGTCTTGTCAGGTACCTTACTAACATAATTGCTCTGGTTTCATGTAAATGGTATTTTTAGCTTGGTTTCCCAAGAAAATACCACCATGCTCTCTGTCCATCTTGCCTCCCCTAATAACTTCTGAATCATTTCGCCAGGCTCAGGCAGATTTGACAGGAGCTGAGGGCTGAAAGATAACATTTCTGCGGGTTTTGTGAAAATTGGTAGCCGGATAAATCTACGAATCTGCTGAAGCAAAAGGTTATAGATTGAAAATGGTAGTTACCTATTAGAATCACAGAATAGTGTGGGTTGAAAGGACCTTCAAAGCTCATCCAGTCCAACCCCTGCCATGAGCAGGGACATCTTCACCCAGATCAGGTTGCTCAGAGCCCCGTCCAGCCTGGCCTGGGATGTCTCCAGGGATGGGGCATCCACCACCTCTCTGGGCAACCTGGGCCAGTGTTTCACCACACTCAGTGTAAAAAAAAAAAGTCTCATCATGGTCTACAGCTTCCTCACAAGGGGAGGAGAAGGGACAGGGCCAAGCTCTTTTCTTCAGTGATCAGTGACAGAACCTGAGGGAATGGCAGGAAGACGTGCCAGGGGAGGTTCAGTTTGGACATGAGGAAAAGCTTCTTCACCCAGAGGGTGCTGGACACTGGAACAGGCTCCCCAGGGAGGTGTCACGGCCCCGAGCCTGACAGTGTTCAAGAAAAGACTGGACAACGTCCTCAGACACATGGTGTGAACTGTGGGGTTGTCCTGTGCAGGGACAGGAGTTGGACTCTGTGATCCTTGTGGGTCCTTCCAACTCAGGACATTCTGTGATTCTGTAATTCTTTGTCTAGCCCGAATCTCCCCTGTTCTGCCTGCCCTTGTTAGCTGATGGGTTAAAACAGTGTGCTGGCCATCGGGGTAAATCTGTTAAGCTGTTCAGCCAAGGTAGGGAGGAACAGCAGATACTTGGAGAGTTTTGTGAGAAATACTGGGAAGAGCTTGAGTTGAGAGCATTATAGGGATGGTAGGGAAGGCAGGTGACTGAGGGGAGAAAATTCTGGGGATACTACAGCCAAGATTATTTTTTTTTAAACACACTTCATCTTGTCTTATGGAACTTCTGTTTGAGCACAAGTGCCCAGGTTCTTCAAGTAGTTGTTCATATCACTTGTTATATATGCTATATATGTTAAGTTGTTGTGTACATTTTCTAAATATGTTTGTCAGGTCTGTGCCTTAATTGCCTTCTGTCTAGGTGAATAAAATGACACGTCTTCTAGGGGTTATTTCCACAGTCACTTCAAGCTGGTGAGACTGCAGGTTACTACTAAAGGTGCCGTCTTGCCTTTTCGCTGGCTGCATATTTCCACCATCTCCACTGTGCCAGCACCATTTTTTGTGAGTTGGAAAGCTCAGTTGGGGATCTGAAGATGTTGAAAACTAACCCGGAAAATAAAAATGTATATATATGTAGTGTTTCGGACAGATTTAGTTCCCTTATCTGTTTTACTGCAGGAACAGTAGTGCTGGCAGAAATGAGGTGGTGAAAACGCTATAGCTGGCTTTGGAGGGAGAAATGGCTCTGTCTGTTAGTGGAAGCTGGCACCTCGTTTTGCTTTTTAAGCCATCGTGGAACTGTGCTCTGTTCTTTCGTGCTGCTTATCTCTGGCTGCAGTTTGGGACTTGGTGGCTGGAAACTCCAGAGACTTTCAAGTGGACTGTTCAGTGCCCCTTGGTAAGGAATGTGGAGCTACTGGAAACAGCTAAATTACTGTAGCAGAGATACAGGTATCCTGGATGCTGCACAAGAGAGTGTGAATTGCTGGTAATAAGTGCTTTCTCAAGGCTTTTGAGTTGCTTTACGCACAAGACATCAGAAAGAGGTGTAGGGTTTTGATCATGGAAGAAAAACTTAAAACAGGTGCGTTGCTTCAAGTGGTTCTTGATAATACTGCAGACACAAAATCTAGATCTATGGTGATCTTGCTTTCCATGAGAATCTCCTTTGGATTTTAACCCCCAGGAGTTCTTCATGAAATAGAGGTAACAACAGAGAATCTACTGTTTGATGGATGTGAGTTTTATCGTTTAATGACAGAGGATTCACATTCTCTGGTGGACTTTCAAGCAGTGCAGAGGCATGGCAGGGTCTTCTTTTCTGTGGCATAAAGTGAACTTGTTAGTCCCCACTAATACTGTACTACACTCAATGTCCTGGAGTAGTCAAACTACAGAAATGGCGAGAGAAACATCTCTGCTTTGACTGCTACATCTTCTCGTTAGACTTCCTCCACATTAAGGCAAGCAGACTTGCTTGTTAATGATTGACAATCTTTGGATCTTCCTATTATATCTGCTTCCTTTTCCAGCTGTTAACTTTATTTCTGTACGGTCTGCACTTCTGTCACTGTACGGAGGGATCTGAGGGACGGCAACAGCGTGTTCCTCAACTTCGGAGCTTCTGTACCATTCCCCAATGTTTTTGAGATCTACTTTGTGCCAAAAAAGAGACAGTTACCTCCAGATCTTGCAGAAACACTTCAGGAATGTGGGGAAGATCTGTGATTTTGTTTGTATTGTTTTGGATTTTTTGACCATCACTGTTCTTCAGTATCCAAGAACCATACTCTGCTTTGGATGGGGTTGGTGTGCAGCCCTAGGTAAGGGTGCTGGTTTCACCAGAAGATGTTGTCATGACTTGGGAGTCTTAAGGCAGAACCTTCCAGTGGGCTAGAATTTCTGAAAGCCTGCTAGAGGTTTAATTTCACTTAACTTGTGCCTGGAGGGCTATTCCTCCTGAAGTGAAGTGCAGGATTTGTATTGTTTAATTGTGGGAGGCAAGTGGGGGGAAGTGCTGTCTGCCTGAAGTTCAGGGATCTTCCAGCCGACTCTTAAGTGTCTCAACATAGGAATGGAAGAATTGAGCAACCTCGCCGCTTAACAAAATCTAAACTAAATTTGTGCTCAGTGATTAATTACGTTGTATTACATCTCACTTTTTAAAACTGCTGTCTGCAGAGACTCTGCAGCTTCGGGGAAAAAAAGACCGGAGCGAGGAAGGGTTGTTTTTGATACCAGCTTCATGTGAACCCAAGTGAAATGTTATGCGTGACTTGTGGTCTAACAGGTATTTATTGCCATTAAAAGTTCTGAATAATGACTTACAAAGGAGCAAACCAGAAAGAAACTAGAGCTGAAGTGAGGATCCCTTTGGCAAATCTGTAGAGGTTATGTGAAGATGATAGTGAGAAGAGTTCAGCAATTCAGAAGGCAAGTGAGTGTATTCATGTGTGAATAATTGGTATTATAATAGTTTGAGTTACAGAAAGTCAGTTCTATAAAGCAGGATTCCTCTGACAATAGTATTTCTACTGCCTCTGGCACAAACACTGCCAAAAGACTGGATATCAATGGGTAGATTTCAGATGAGTCGTTTTAAAAGGAAAAACTGAAAAGGTGTTAAGGTGTTAACTTGCAATTGTCTGTACTCTGTTAATTTTTTTTAACAAAGTTAATGTGAAGTTTTTCCCTGTAAATAGCTGTCCCATGCTGTTACTTACTGTAAACTTTTGTGTGTCATGAGTCACCCTGACCATAAAATAAAACATGTGGGATTCTATTCTTGCTAGTTTACAGTCTTAAATTGACATTAAGCTAGAGACAGGGGAGTCCAGATTAAGTTTATTTTTTTAGTAGCAGTCTATTATTGCAGTAGCTCCTGCTCATTAGACCTTTAGTTTTGCATCAGTTATACCCTGTGGTAGCTCCTTTTTCCTTTTTGGATCATATTGTCTTGGAGGATTCAGCGATAAATTTTACTCTTTCCTGCCTAATGTGACAGCTTCTCAGGTCTGTGTTATTCTCTCACTAGTGCCTTTTTCTTTCCAGTAAATATAATCAGTCTAGGTGATGAAATCTGGTGCCGACTTCTACATTTGGCCATTAAACATGCTGCATTAAACACCTTCCTGCTTGTGCCACTCTCTCAGCTTTACTGGGGGAAGTGGGCAGGACAGACAGACAGACCGGTGGTGGGTTTTGTTTTTAAATGTTGGATTCCTTGCTCAGCTTTCCCCTCTTCCTAGAGGCTTGTCTGGCTGGATAAAAGGAAAATCTCTGTAATGATATTATGGGTGCTGATGATCTGGAACCAAAATTTCTTCTCGTATCCCAAAGGACGTTCCTTTGCACAGAGCAGAAAGGTGTCGCTTTGAGGGAGCAGTTTAAATGTGAGGACTACAATTTATTTTCAATATGATCAAGAGCATAAAAACTGATGAATGGGCTCAAAGATACATTAGGTGGGGGACTAAGGATCTCGCCGAGGCCTTGAAAATGATGTGGGCAGTTTTGTGTTAAATTCAAATGAGAGATTTAGGTGGGTTTATGAAAGTCTGCAAAGACAAGGCTTTCATGGCTGGGATGGGGGAAAAAGGTCAATTTTTAGAAGTATACAGACAAAAATACCAGGATTTTTGAAGTGTTGGTCGCTTGTTGGTTACAGGTCTGGGTGTCTCAGGTGATGGTGGTTCTGCCTTAAGAAGTCGTAAGAGTCTGGGATGGGAAAACTTTAGCATGAACTGAATTTTATCAACTAAATGTGGCTGAAAGCCAAAAGTAGCTAAGTTATTGCTTCTATCAATACAAATACAGTTAAATATTAGGAGGGCATGTTCTGCAGAATCTGGTGATGAAACTCTGTTCTTTCTTAAATCTCAGGGTTTGGTTGGAAGTATCAATTTTTTTAAAATACTGTGACATAACACCCATTTTATAATAATAGCAGCGTTTCAACCAGAGCTCTGTATGTGTGCATACTTGAATAAGGTAGCTGAACATTTTCTGCTTTTACTGGTTTTGATGCAGTGTAAACCTCAGAACTCCTGGGTGGGCATCTTCTGCGGCACCTTTTGCGGTTGCTTTGTCCTAGGTTTATAATTTAAAACAACAAAACCCAGCATGCACAACATATGTTCTGATACTACTGCGTAAGATGAGAGTTCAGCCGGACTTGCTGTCATTTAGGAGAACTTGAAGTTTAATGAAATGTGTAATATAGGATTAATTTCATTTTACTTTAATGAGATTTCTCGCACACTTGGGAACTTTAGGGGATGCGCTTGTGTGTTTAGGCAAGTTGTGGGTTCTCATCCTGAGAAAGGCTCGCACGGCGGACAAAAGGAATCCACTGGTAAAATGGGCATATTTGAAGTGCAATTCATTGATATAATAAATGTCATATATGTTTGACATTATAGGACTCTTACAGCAAAGTCGGTCTGAAAAGCTAAAATCAGCGTACCTTTAAAAAATGAAACTTTCTTATTAATTTATACACTTTAGGACATATTAAATTTCCTTTAAAAGACTTTTACATTCCTTCTGTGTTTTATTTGTTCATCGTTGCAGTTGACCTGAGGCTAAACTCATTGCCTAATAGGGGGATTTTTGTTTTGTCTGTAAGTTAATATCTCCCTGTTTAGTTTCGGATTTGCCACTTCTGTTGTTAATGAAAATCTCTTGCACAATCTAGGGAAAGATTATGTGAACTCCTGAAGATTTACGTGAGCAGGTTGTAGTTTTTCATCAATAAAACAGTGAAACAGGCTGTAGAAACCACAATCAAATCTACAAAACAGCTGGAGAAAGGGGGTTTTCCCCTTCAATCTTAGAGTTCTCAGCGAGGATTATTTGTAACAATAAATACACACTCCAAGACTGGCTTTATTGCAGTGTGACTGAAGATTTAGATAGCTTTGAAAACTAAAAGGTTAAGATTTATTTGTAATGTAGTAAACCACCTGCTTACATACACTGTTCATGGGGAGGAGATGCCGAAGTACAGTTGTGCTTCTCTGAGCCTCTGTGATTTAATCCTCAACACTTGTCCCTGCGTAGTGCTTGTGTATTCAAAGCAACTTAATAAACACTGGTCTTTGTGACTCAGTGTGAGGTTGGCAAACAGATCTACGGCTTAATATCCTGTAAATCAACCTACGTATACCAAGAACATTATGGAGGTGCTCAACACGGGAGTTCCTTTCAAAATGGAGGAAAATTTGTTAATCTCCATTGGCTGTGATTTTCAATTCTAATCACTCGGCTGCAACTTCAGCACTTCTGCAAAAATATGAGCAGTCTGCATCATTACTTGAATTTCAATGTAGAAGTTTCTGTTTTACCCAGTTTTCTCATTAGTCTTCTGCGCTGTGTCCTATTAGTGCTCTGGAAAAGGGCATCGACAACATTATTAGGTTTGAATGGCAAATGTACACCGCAAAATCTCTTTGAGATTGGTGCCTTAGTTGTATCTTGTTGCAAATAGGTTAGTAAAGAGAATTTCCTTTCTGAAAAAAGTTCACTGTGGTTTTCGTTTTGTTTTGTTTTTTAAGGCACAGAAAGCACATGTAAGAAATAGGAAAAAATGAAACAAGTAAGGATGCAGAAGTAAGGAAAAAGGATCACATGCCCACGATGCTTCAAGTTGAGTTGTGTAGTATGGGGGAAGACATTGGTGATGAGGGGCTGTGATTCCCTTTCTGCTTATAGACTCATTGCACACATGCAGATGTTTGTCTTGCTGTAGACAGGGTTGCTAGAATGGTCTGGGTCAATAACAAAGATCCTCATTTTATTAAAACCACATTTTATCAGTGCAGTGAACTTGAAGACAGAGGTGGGAATGAATGGGAGATTGAGCTGATTTAAACAGTGAAGATATGTTTGAATTGACAACGGACATGAATTGAAAGAAGTGGGAGGTGCTGACTGGATATAGGGCAAAAAGCCTTTTCACCGTTAGGACAATCATGCGTTGGTGCGGGATGCCCGTGGATGTCGTGTGGTCTGTGTCCATGGGAGTTACCAACACGTGGCTGGATAAAGCCCTGAGCAACCCGCTTTGTCCTCAGAGCTGCCCTGTTTATTTAGTAGCTTGGACCAGAGACTTCCTGATGTCCCTTCCAACCTGAATTATTCCATAAATCCACGGATTGCACTTTATTTGTTTTATTTTATAGCAATTTTGAATTACTGAGGTTCTAAAAAGGGAAAATGAGAATAACTGTGTATAGAGTGTGCATTACCCAAATGAGATTGACTGATTTCTGTGTCATTGCTTAGTTGTTTTCTTTTAGTGTTTTACCTACGAATGGGTATATCAAATGCATTAAGTAGGAAAGGCTAGCAGGTCTTCCTGATTTCCATAGTTTAGAGTAGGAATCGTGTCCACGGCTGAGCATTCACCCCTTGTACTTCTAAAAGTCCTCGGTATCTGTAACAGGCTCACATGGAAATCATCAGACAGCTTGCTTTTTTCCTTGAAATGTGAACCCATTTGATTGCCTCACACACTACAGCATATTCTAATATCCTAGTGTGTTTACTGAGGAGTACCTGTGCATCTAAGTGTGGGTGGTTTTTTTTTCCCCTCTCGTTATAATTCAGTTCGAATAAGGAGAAAATCGAGACGACGCTCACAGTGGGGCAAAGGCATTATTAAGAAGAGGAAGGTCAATAATCTAAAGAAAGATGAAGATGATGCAAAGTTTGCTGATGATGAACATCACGGAGAGGACAGTAAATTGCTGGAAAATGGAGAGCTGGAAATCAGTACTGACTGCATTGAGGAGAACGGAGAGGAAACAGGAGATCTCTCTATGACAAATGATGAATCCTCTTGTGATATTATGGATATAGATGCAGAGCAGAGGCTTAACAATGGGACATCAGGAAAGGAAAACAATTTTGCATCCACAGAAGAAGAGAGCTCAAATGAATCTCTCTTAATAACCGACAGTGTTACCCTGAGTGCTGAAAAGGAATTAAGGAAGGATTCTGCATTGAAAGGGGACTGTGTGAACGGAGAGACATCTGCACACAGCACGGAACGTGTTGCTGCTCTAGCGTGTCACAATGGGAAGATGGAAACAGTCGATGCTGTTTCACCCTGTGACAACAGCGATAGGTCTAGTAGCAAACAAAAATCTCCGTCTGAAGATCAGCCAAAGGAGAAAATGGAAGGTTCCAGTGAAAGTCAAGGAGCTGATCCGGTGAAAGCTGACTTACCACATTGCAGCAATAATGAGAAAACACTACAGAGCACAGACATTGAAACTAAAGATGCTGAAGCAGATAAAGAAGGTATAGCTTGTTTTCAGTGTTTCTGTCCTTAGTGTCCAAGTTAGTAAGTGTGTTTTTAATCTGAATATATTACAATTATTATTATATGATAATATTTTATGAACTGCTCTCTAATTATTTGAAACTTTCAGTGTGTTTACAACATTTAATTCTGCATAGTTAATTTAGAGGTCCATCCTTGACCTGCGGTAATGTTATCTTAGGCAAGTAAGTATATATCCATACTTAAAATACTCTGTTTATTTTTGTTTGCTTTATAGGAAATACTGAAAATGCAAGATAACATTTAAACAGTAATTGCAGAGTTAAAAATATTCTCAATGCAAATACATGTATGTTTTGGCCTATATGTTCTATCTGATCTGTATTTTGATCTTTATTATATATTTTGATTTGTTTTTAGAGATTTATGATAACAGTATCATTGGTGTTGCATGAAGGACCATGGAAATACAGAATGCATTCCTTTAAAAATATTTGCTAGTAGCATAAATTAAAGCATTTTAACTAATAGCAAATGTCAGATAAACCATTGTTTATCTAATGGAGAAGGCTTTGGAGTCAGTCAACACAGTAACAGTGCAGCAAAAAGATAAGAGAATGAGAAGGGAGATCCTGGTGTTGCATGAAAGAAGGGGCCATGTCCTTTGAAGACAAGAGACACGGTTTCCTCAGGGAAGAGAAATAAAAGCCTTATGCATGATTGCCTTTTTAATGAGCTTTTCAGAATTATCTAAGAGAATGATGAAATCTTGACTTCAAAAGTTAGTGCTGAGATTTGCCAAGTAAATGAACTTTAATGAGAGATCAGAATTCTGAGAATATCACTGTATACATGTTGGCTGTGTTTGTACATACGTATTTTTTCAAAGGCTGAGGAGAATCGCAGAATCATAGTATACCAAGTTGGAAGGGACCATGAGAATAGTAGAAGAAAGTTCCTAAGAATATCAGAAGAGTATGATGTATGATAAGAGCCTTTACATTTCTAAATGTAATTGTTTAAATTTTGTGTATGTTAAGGATGGTTATAATGACAAGGGGTCCTCAGAAAAAAATCAAATGAGAATTTGATTCACTTAGGCAGAAAGATTTTAAGTGTCAGCTTAAGATCTGAACTTCACTTACAATTTGATGTTGCTTAGTAGAAATGATAAAATGGAAAAGCTTTTCTGGTTACGTTCAGTTTTCAGTTGGGACTTTGCAGTTCAGTTTTGAAGGTTACCAGTTTCACTTGTGTTTCTTGAACTCTTGTTTTGTGCACCTATAAACATTCAGAATTCTGCAAAGCTGATGAATAATGTGCACCGCTACAATCATGCTTGTTTGGTTCAGAAAAAGCCGACAAACCAAACAAGCAAAATCAAACCGAAGCGAAGAAACAAGCTGTTCATTTTGAGAGGCTGACAGTGTTGATAATTGTTTTTCCAATTACAGGTATGCTCAAAAGCAAGAAAACACGCAAAGTTGCTGTGGAACAGTCAAAGCCCACAAGTTTGGAGCAGGTCCCAGAGGAACCATCAGATCCTTTACCCGCTGTAGTTGTTGACCATGACAGACTAAAGGTAATGGAGCCGAAAAAGAAATTGAACTGTTAACAGGCTCCATGAAAAATGCTTCCTCTCTCGGTTTGAAGCAACATTTCCTTTGGTTTTGACTGCAAAAAAGTATTGTGGCCACAGTAACTTTTGAAGATGGTTTGTCAATTGGTGTTTTTTGGATGGCAAGTTAATAAAACTACTTTATCCTTACTGTCCCATCATTCCTACCTTAACAAATCCAGTAATGGCACAGCAGTCCAGTCTTTTAATTGCAGTTTTTGCAGGTACTCATATGTGTTAATTGGACATGCCAGTTACTGAGGAACTGCTGGGTGCCTACTAATTAGGAGTTAACATCATCTTTTGCCTTCCCCATGTACTTGGTGGAAAGAACCGTTAGTGGATTGGAGAGCAAATTGGAATTTGTGCTGATGTTTTGGCGTCAGACTGAACCCCTGCTAGTTAATTTTCTCTCAGTTTTGTGTCTTTTATAGCGAAGTTACAACAGAATTTGCTGTCTTCTGTTGTAGAAACTAGCTTGACCTACTATGAAATTTAGATCCCATTTGTTGTGGAGTACAGATGATCTCTTTGGAATCAATAGGAGCATTATTAAATTTTACTCTCTGCTGCTATGTAAAATACACACTTTTACCTTTTGTTTCTGAGCAGTTTTAGATATGTTGTGTTCCCTCTTCTTTCACTGTACCATTTTTTCACCTTAGTCAAATTCCAGACATGTTTCCATCTAGTATTTCTTATCATTTCATGCAACTGCAAGTTCTTAAAAACGTCTGCTTTAGCTATCAAGGCAGTGTTTATGGGTTGTTTTGCTGTAATTATTGACCGAGTTGAAACAAGATGAAGTATCTTTCAAACGGAGCAAACATTACCCCAGCTATACTGAGTATAAAATGTAAGACAAGAAAAAAAGTCTGGGTGCGCACAGAGAAGTGAGAAAGAGACATTGGATCCTTCTGGATCTACATGGAAGCAGAGGCTTTACTGATAGACAGGTGTGGCCCATTTTATTTGTATGAATGCCTCCAAAATAGGGCTTCAGAAAGAGATTGTGTTTCTAATTTGTCCTTTAAAAAAAAGTGATTATGAAAACCCTCTTCATCTTTTGTTGTTCCAACAGAAACTGCTTGATTTGGTGGTTAAGAAAAGTGACAACCTGACTGTTGACCAACTTGAGAGATTGTATTCACTCCTCAGTCAGTGCATCTACAGACATCGCAGAGACTATGACAAATCACAGCTTATAGAGGTGATGTTGTGCAGTTACTTTTATTTTTTATCTGAATTTCGTGAAGCTGTTTTTTCAGGTACTGAGTTAAGCTGTGAGTTTATTGCTGTACTAGCAGGCAAAAGCTTCAAAGAGATTTTGAGGAAACTATCTATAAACAGAAAAGTTTAGTGTAGTGATGACTTAAAAAAAGAGGTTGTTTCTAATAATACTTTCCTCAGAATAGGATTAAGAATTTAACATAAAAGAATGGAGGAAAAAGAGGAGAGAATACAGCAGCACATGCTAGCAGAGTTAAAATAGGGTAGAAGCAGTTTCAGCGTTTGAGGTATGAGTAACAATGGATGTAGCAGCTATTGTATGGGCACATAGAGCCCATGTTGCTGCAATTGTGTAACTGGACCAAAAAAACCAATCCGTACCTCTAGTCCATGCAGTTTGCTGGTTGTGACTTTCATACAAGACCTTAAAAATTTGCAGACGTTCTCTAGATGGGTAAATACGCCCTTGGGAAAGTCTGGCGCAGCAGGATGTAAGGCAGGAGGAAGGGCTGACACACCAGAATTCTGTGCTGCCGTTCAGTGAGACCTGGTCAGGATGGAGGCTGGGCAGAGAAGAACAAGGGCAGATGTAGTGTCGGGCACCTGGGGAGGAACAACCCCAGGCACCAGTACAGGTTGGAGATGGACCTGCTGGAAAGCAGCTCTGCAGAGAAGGACCTGGGAGTTCTGGTTGACAACAGGTTGGCCATGAGTCAATAATGTGCCCTTGTGGCCAAGAAGACCAATGGTACCTGGGGTGGATTAGGAAAAGTGTGACCAGCAGGTCGAGGGAGGTTGTTCCTCCCCCTTTACTCTGCTCTGGTGAGGCCACATCTGTAATTCTGTGTCCAGTTCTGGGCTCCCCAGTTTAAGAATGACAAGGAACTACTGGAGGGAGTCCAGTCGTGGGCTACGAAGACGATTAAGGGCCTAAAGCATCTTTCTAATGAGGAGAGACTGAGAGAGCTGGGTCTGTTCTCCCTGGAGAAGAGAAGCTGAGAGGGGATCTTATTTATGATTAGAAATATCTCAAGAGTGGATGTCAAGAGGATGGACCAGACGCTTCAGTGGTGCCCAGTGACAGGATGAGGAGCAGCGGGCACAGACTGAAGCACAGGAGGTTCCATCTGAACATGAGGAGAAACTTCTTTCCTTTGAGGTGCCAGAGCCCTGGAACAGGCTGCCCAGAGAGGTTGTGGAGTCTCCTTCTCTGGAGACATTCAAACGCACCTGGACACATTCCTGTGTGATCTGCTCTGGTGAACCTGCTGTAGCAGTTGGGTTGGACTGGATGATCTCCAGAGGTCTCTTCCAACCCCAACCAGTCTGTGAAGGCAGTTGTCTGGTTTGCCATCATCCTTTGCCTCTACTCTTGTTTGCTGCCAAAGGCCTCCTGTCTGCATCGACGGCGAGCTGGACACGTCACCATTCGTGTAGGCCAATTGTAACTGTGGACATGCATCCCTCCAGTGTTGTTGTAGCTGTAGAGTAGAGGGTTTGGGATCAGCTTGCTGATTCAACTGATAACCAGTCTTGCTAAAAAAAGGACCAGCAGTTACTAGTTTCCAGTTGCGTCACTGAACACTATATATTTTTGTCCATAAATATTTTACAACAAAACCTGGAAAGGCCTTAGTGTAGGATATAGTAGAGTTCCTGTAGAGTACTTTTCAAACCATTTTTGTGCTAGTCCTCTGCCATCTTCACCTAAAAATATGTTGAAAATCTGTGCCAAATGTTAGGTAGATTAAAAAGACATTTATCCAGCAGGAGAACGGAGACTGATCTTTACTTTGGTTTTCCAAACTGTGCAGATACGTGTTTACAGCTGGGTCACCAACAGCGCAAGTGTGCAGTAAGACCAATTTGTGCGGTGTGCCATCACAATACTTTCTTAATGCACATTGAGTGCAGTAATTATATAAGTGACCCTAATACCCTTGGATTTTCTTGGGGACTGTCACAGAGGAGCACTTTCCTGCATTAGTACTTTTTAATTAGTTTCTTTTGCCTTATTTTGCTAGCAGGTAGCAGCTAATAAGCAGAAATGTCTGTTTCCCTATGAATTCTTTGTTCAGATTGAAAAATATCTATATATTTCCCAGGAAATACATTTACATAACGTAACTTTATTTCTGTGTACTTACGGATAATTGATGCTCTTGTCTCTTGCAGGAGATGGAAAGAACAGTCGTTGTGTTTGAAACATTCCTGTGAACTCGTCAAGATGGGTGGGTTTATCCTCTCAAACTGCTCACGGGAGAGCAGTCCTCTGAGCCATTCAGTTCCCATTTGCACCAAGCACGTGCAGAGCCTTGGTCTTAAGTGCTCTCTCTTTTTTTTTTCTTTCTGTTGAATTTGGTGCTATTGTCTCAGGTACCTGAAACCAACCAGCCTACAAGAACCAAACGGAACTTCATATAGTTGTATCTGATATAAATAAAGAATACAATGCCACAGCTTGGAGATTTTTGGTGCTACAGAAACTGTTCTCATTTCTGCTCTTGTTCACTCTACATGCATTATCTTTGGGGAAACTTCAGGCAAAGTGGAGACCAACACATACAAGAGAACTGGAAAGAGCAGATCTAAGTTGAATATTTTTAAACAGGCAACCTTTCTTATTTTTTTTTTTTCCAATTTTTCTCTTCTCTGGGGTAATGGACAAAAAAATCTGTTCTAAAGAAGGCAATGATGCATTGTGGTAGGAATCTTGAGTAACTGGATGTACAGTGATTTGAAGATGAGGCTCTGTAGAACTGCCTTTAATGTGCCTTTTAGTCAATTGAGAAAGATAAGGCTAATGAATTGTTTTGGATTATAGCAAATGGCAATGTTAGAAAGCTGTCTTCAGAATGAAGATCTGCAAAAGAATGATTTGTATTCTCTTCATTGGATGGCAACCGGTGTTATGGTTCTATAATGCCTGTCTTACTCTACAGAACTAAACTAAGACACACTGAAAAAGCCACATTCTTTACCAAAATGGTGAAATTCCTTTCTCATTGGTGTATACTTGTTTCAGAAACAAGTTACACGGTGAAACTCTTCTGTGTTGCTAAAAGTGAAGCATTTTCCCACCATCTCCTTGTTTTCCATTTTGAGTTCTTTAAGAAAACCAAGTTTAATACTGGCAGGTTTCCTTCTGAAGTTCCGTGTTTGTAACATAGCTTGGACTGTGCAGTGCAGGTAAGAAGACACTATAGTTGGTCGAAGTCCTGGAGCCCAAGCTCGCTTGAAAATAAACCTTAAACCAAGCTTCACAGCGGGGTCCGTGTGAAGCATTGTTGGTGTGGGGGATCGGAGGACGGTCCCTTGACTCGATCTGTTCGGCCCAAAGTTCGCTGGGTCTGAATCGTGTAGTTCAAAACCTTTCCCTTCTGGAAACTGGAGAGAACAGTCTAGGCAGTTTCAAGAAAAAAGCAAAACGTATTTTATCACAAGCTCAGCATTAAAATATTACCTGGGCTGATTTATTTCAGACCTACATGGAAAGTGTTTTAGAGACGTTGGTGTCACCGTCATTAACCATTCATTGTGACTGTCCCTACGTAGCTGCCGAAGTGTCTTTCCAGAAATATGCAACGCAGTGTGATTAGTTTTTAATTAGAGAAAACAGTCTTGGACTACTGCAGAGATACTGAGCTACCTCAGCTTTTTGTATTTTAGTTACCAACAGTGTTCATGGAGGACTTGTGGTCGCTCTGCTCCCATTTACAACCCGAAGAAGCGAGGTACGTGTCTCCACCTCGATGGCTGATCGTAGTGTAGTGCTGCAGAGAAACAACCTGGGCCTTGGGCTGCTGCAGTAATCCAAAGTGCTTTGTATATTATGATTAAAACAATTCCACCCTAGTTCTTGTTCTCCCCCCGAATGCCACTGTTTTTCTTTCTAGCTGATGTCAGGAGAAGGTTTTAAGGATTCATGTACATCTAGTTACACTTTCTAAATGCAACCCATGCAGAAACACTGTATTTTTTAGGTGGGAAAGTGCGATTAAAAAACAACAAAAACAAGCAGAAAACACATCTTAAATGAGATTCTTTGATCTCAGATTTGATTAATGGGATTTTTTTCCATGTTTTGTTTAGTATTTATTAGCGTCATACCTGTTTGAGATATTTTTGTGTCTGGTACATTAACAGCATTTTGTATTTTGATGGAAATTGTTACAAACTTTAAGATTTGATTAAATGAAATGTAGCAGATCTTTTGTAGCAAGTTTCTGATAAAAGGGGGTTTTGCAAGTCTCAGGTTCTTGCTGCAGAATTTTTTAAGAATATTTATTCCAGTTTCACTTACTCAAAGGAGTTTTTGTTCAAGTAACAGCAGCACTTGTGGAAGATAAAACCGCATACGTTTTTAAGATAATAAATTTATATGAATTAAAACAGTTGAGAATTTTAGTCACCAGTGAGCGCGAAAAGCAAGTTTAAACTAATGCCTAGCATTACAAATGGTTCTAAAAGGTCAGGTTTCTAAAGGAAAATTTTTACTGTCAGTTGTTGGTTGGGAAAAATCGTTAAGAGGCAACTTTACTAATTAAGGAGCTGCCATGTTGTCTTAGAGAAAAGTAGCTGATATCAGATGTTCTAGTGGACAGCTTACCTAAAATGATATATACTCGCCTTCCTAGCCCAAATAACCACATGCAGTTTTTGTTTTCCTTTACAGATGTCTGGTGGTTATAGCGTTAAAACAGCTGTTAATCTGTCCATGTGGTCTAAACTTGTTTACTCTTTGTATGTTTTTAATTTTTTAATTATTATTATTATTTTTTGCCACATAGCACTGGCAAGAGTTTGTACAAATTGACCCCTCTCTTCCTTGTTTCTTGTTGTGAGAATTGCAAATAAACTCCTGTGTGAGTCCTTGTGCTGGGGTCAGTGGAAGGAAGGAGCTTCCTGGGGCTGGTGGGGCTGTTTTGGAGATAATAGAGTTGCTCTTGGGTGAAGTTGATGGCTATGGAGTTAATTGTATTTGCAAGCTTGAATTTCACCTGTGATCATTTTTTTGGTTTCGTTTTGTGTCCTCTATATTGTTACTTGATTTCCTCATATGCCAATGTATTTATAGGGTTACTGTTTTTTGTAATATCTTGTCTTCCTTTTGTTTTGTTTTGGTTTTTTTTTCATTAATTTGGTGGATCAGCTCAGGTTTTACCTTCAGGCTCCTGAATGGCAGCTCCTGCAGCTGATAGTCATTTATTTTGTTTTTATTTTATTTTGTAATCGCAACGTAAGCTTGAATTTGGGCTTGTACTTGCATCTTTTGTATCTTGTACATTGGGTTATTTAGACATTGGGGAGTCCTGTTTGGTTTCATTAACGTGTGTCTACTTGGTGGATTAAGTAGACTTCCTTCATCGACTATGGTATATTTTGGATTCTATAGTTTTATTCAGAACTGTGTTTAAATTGATGTTTTGCATTTTGGCTTCATTTTATGTTAGTTTGAAGTAAGTTATTTAAATTTTTTTTTTTTTTGAATTTCTGGAAATTTTGAACATTTTACTGTAATTTGTAATATAACTGCTGTGAAATACTTGAATAAAGGTGACAAGAAAACACAGCTCCAGCTCCTTCAAAAATGCGTTTAAAAAAATGCCGCCTAAGAACTAATTTCAGTCTCTTCCTTACCAGACCTCCTTGATTTTGCAGTTCGGGTGTTTTACTCTGGGATCTTGCTGTGTAGTTGTTTAATCTATTATTAATTTTGACTGACAAAGTGAAACGAGCATTGTACGTTGGTGAGCGAACAGGGTGTTTGTTATGAAGTTAAGCTTTGTGCTTAGAAAACATTTTCTGTTGTGTTGCAGCACATCACGCAGGTCTGTGTGTCAGCATCCAATACTGGGGTTTCTCAGTAGAGTTTTTTAAGGAAAAACTCTCTTTTCTCCCTATCAAAATTGTTGAAGTTGTTCTTTTTGTGTGGTTTTTTTTTTTTTTTTTCTTTTTAAGATAAACTTCAATATATCTAGGAATTCATTTAGTTCCCCTCCCAATAGCTTGTGTGTAGGAGAGCAAGATGCTGGAGGTTATGCAAGTGAAAAATCAGGCTGGAGAGTTGGGCAGGGAAAAATCTAATGAAATATAACAAGGGAAAGTGTAGAGTCCTGCATCTGGGCAGGAACAACCCCAGGTTCCAGTATAGGTTGGGGAATGACCTATTAGAGAGCAGTGTAGGGGAAAGGGACCTGGGGGTCCTGGTGCACAGCAGGATGACCATGAGCCAGCACTGGGCCCTTGTGGCCAGGAAGGCCAATGGCACCTGGGGTGGATTAGAAGGTGGGTGGTTAGTAGGTCAGAGAGGTTCTCCTGCCCCTCTACTCTGCCCTGGTGAGACCACACCTGGAATATTGTGTCCAGTTCTGGGCCCCTCAGTTCCAGAAGGACAGGGAACTGCTGGAGAGAGTCCAGTGCAGGGCAACAAAGATGATGGAGTGGAGCATCTCCCTTATGAGGAAAGGCTGAGGGAGCTGGGGCTCTTCAGCTTGGAGAAGAGGAGACTGAGGGGCGACCTCATTAATGTTTACGGATATCTAAAGGGTGAGTGTCAGGAGGATGGACAACCAATGGTAACAGTGGTCACCATGGACAACCAGTGGTGACAACCGATGATAGGACAAGGGGTAATGGGTACAAACTGGAACACAAGAGGTTCCACTTAAATTTGAGAAGAAACTTCTTCTCAGTGAGGGTGACAGACACTGGAACAGGCTGCCCAGGGAGGTTGTGGAGTCTCCTACTCTGGAAACATTCAAACCCGCCTGGACACCTTCCTGTGTAACCTCATCTGGGTGTTCCTGCTCCGGCAGGGGGATTGGACTGGATGAGCTTTTGAGGTTCCTTCCAACCCCTAACATTCTGTGATTCTGTGATATGAGAACTATATTGGGAATTTATCCAGAGACAGCAAACTGCATCTGATGTATATAATGTGGACAAGACTATGGGAAGCTGTTCTATAGGTATTTTATGGCCTTTCTTGAGGTGTAGGATCTACAACATATCTGCTCCTTTTCCTTTCTGCGTTCTTAATCTCCAGGGCTCCTGGGCAAAAGGCTGATTGAGGAAGAGAGTAGTAGTAATGTATGTCACATGTGACTCCAATTCGCTCTTATACATGGCTTTGAAAGCACAATTAGGTATTAAATCTAAAAATAAATAAAATATTATATAAATAATATATGCATTATATATAATATATGAATATATTTTCTATATTATGTATTATAGATACTATACATAAACAATATTGTGGACCTCTACGTCAGGAGCAGCGATGGCCGTGTCGACAGAACACCTTCAGGCCCACTTTCTGAGAGTGGCTGTAAAAATAATCAAAAGGGACAAAACTGTGATTTATTTGGGTGTTGACAAAAGGTTTGGATATAAACATACTTAGTGAAATTTGAATGGTGCTTCAGAACATGAATTAATGAGGAGTGGTTGGGTCGCATCATGTGTTGTCAGTAAAGCCGTAGTAAAAGCTTGTGCAACACTCACATTTGTCAAGGGTTTTGTGCTTCACGCCGCTCTCGGTTGCTGCCTTGAATGTAGTTTTCAAATGCAATTTCCCGTATTTCCTTAAACTTGCAGTGTTGCACATCCTCTGCTTCCTCCTTTAAGCTCCTCAGATAATCTATTTAAATAAGCTAAAAATGAGATCCTTTTATTCTGTTTCTCGCGTAGGATTTGGATTTGGACTTGTAATATGTGGGGCTTTAAGCTCGCACTGCGTGTGAATAAATTCCGCAGGCTAAATCAGTAAACTTATGAACTGATTAATGAAGCCAAACACTTCATCATTTTTTTTCTTCTCCTTTTATGCATCACTTGTGGTCATGTAACTATTATGTAAAAATGAGGGATTATCAACTTTAACACTAATTAATTCAGCCTCGTTCCATTTCTAGGTGAGTAATTTTTTTACAGTGTGATCATTTGCATAGGGAGTATATTTCAGTTGAACCCACTGCCAGTAAATGGTTGTGACTACTACTAAATTCCATTTATTTTAGGAATGCGTTTGAGTTACGCTACATTGAGCCTTACTTCAATAGTAGTAGCTGCTAAGTTTGGAATGAATTCACCACTTTTAGTGGAACGTTAGTGCAAACCTGATGGTTGCCGTTAAGGTTTGCTGGTAATGTGGATGCTGATTTGGAATGAAGCTGTTCTCAAGTTTCAGGTGCAAAAGCTGTTCTCAAGTTGAGCCGTGTTGAAAGCTCCTCACGCTCCATCGCAAGGTCGGGCAGTTGGGAGCGGAGGAGGAGGTTGCTCAGGTTCTGCATCTGGGGCATCGCTGCTGCAGCGCTTAGGAGGTGGGTGCTGCTCTCTTCTCCCAAATAACAAGCGACAGGACACAAGGGAACGGCCTCTGGTTGTGCCAGGAGAGGTTTAGGTTGGATATTGGGAAAACCTTCTTCACTGAAAGGGTTGTGAGGCATTGGAACAGGCTGCCCAGGGCAGTGGTGGAGTCACCATCACTGGAGAGGTTTGAAAGACACAGAGATGAGGTTCTTAGGACTTGAGGGGTCTGGAGCACACATCTGATGAGGAGCGGCTGAGGGACCTGGGGCCGTTCAGCCTGGAGAAAAGGAGGCTGAGGGGAGACCTTATCACTGTCTGCAACTGCCTGAAAGGAGGTTGTAGCGTGGAGGGGGTTGGTCTGTTCTCCCAAGTAACAAATGACAGGACATGAGGAAATGGCCTCAAGTTGCACAAGAGGAGGTTTAAATGGGATATTCGGAAAAAATTCTTCACAGAAAATGTTGTCAGGTATTGGAACAGGCTGCCCAGGGCAGTGGTGGAGTCACCATCCCTAAAGGGGTTTACTAGACGCATAGGTGAGATTCTTAGGGACGTGGGTTAGTGCCAGAGTTGGGTTATGGTTGGACTCGATGATCTTGAGGCTCTCCCATCTTAAATGATTCTATGGTTTAATGCCAGTGTTGGGTTAACAGTGATGATCTTGATGATCTTAAAGGTCTTTTCCAACCAAACGCTTCTGTGACTGTGATGTGTTGTTGTGCTGCAGAAGTGGAGCTGGTTCTGCTGTGGGCACTTCTCTCCATGTTTTGTTTTATTCACTCCGGTCTCCATTTGGGAATTTGGCAGAGTTCACAAAAGAAATGTGCAGGTCCCACAGGCTGCTGGGAACGCTCCCACCATGTGTCATCCTGTTATTTTTGTGATGAATTACATCATGAGGAAAACTCCTTTGCATCAATGTAAAATTTGAATTGTGCTGCAACCTGAAGAGGTTTCAGCTGTGTCTGGTTGGAATTAGGATTGTGCGGATGACCTGTCAGCTTTGGGACTGTGGGCTGAGAGGAAGGAAAATCTTGGGGACATTTCAAAAGGGCTCCCTTTGAAATAAATCTTCAGCAAGGAAGTAAAGCAGAGAGCAAACTGTTCATCCTAGAAAATATATTAAATTTGGACTAAATTAATTTGCTCAGAAATTGAATCTTTCTGCTGTAGAGGGAAATAAAATAATGCTGTTTTAGTTAAGGAACTATTGCTCATCTCCGAACCCCCAGCTCTAGTTCTGTTGTAAAGGTCTTGCGTTCTCTTGCTGACTTGTAGGATCCCTTGTGTGTGTGGAAATGACCTGGAAGGACAGTGATACCCCATTTTGGTGATAGGGAAGGACATATTGCCAGTCTGGTTTAGGTTCCTCATGTGTATAATTCTAAAATCGAGTTTGAAGTGATGCCCACTACATTCTCTGTGACGGTACAAAGGTTTAGCGAGTAAAGGAAATAGAATGTGAATAGTCACATGTGACTATTAACATATAATTTAGTAATAAATTACTGTTTTGTGTAGACATTGTAAGTATTGGAAAAATAAGCATGTAAGGGTACATTTTCATGAAGCCCTGGAGATGTAACTGGTTTAAAATTAATGTCTTGCCTTCATATTGGGGTTAGAGTGCTTCAGAGTCTTGCTCTAAAATTTAAAGCATGTCCTGAAGGCAGAACACATTTATTTTTAAAAATAAAAAGCTTCCTTTTCACATGATTCAGGGGATGGCCACAAAAGCACAAGCCGAGCATAAATTTAACTGTGTTAATCTTTTCAATATATGAGAATAAATTTTGGGAATGAGCTGACACCTAACGATGATTTAAGTGTTTAGCAATTTGTCACCAAAAATCAGGGTTATTCATGGGGAATAATGTCAGCAGAAAACACTTCCCTCTGACGCTGTGGCATGTATGATTTAACCTTATGCATGTGCAGGGTCTACTAACTTAGGCCTGGCCTAACAGGCCTCTTTCAAGAAAGGCACTTAGTCTGCAGAGTTTGTACGTCCGCTCTGCTCTTTGAGCCTCTCACCAAGTGGTTAAGCTCATTTGGTTTGTCCGGCTCCTGCTTCCAGGCCCAGTTTCTTGTCTCCTCTTTATGTTCTAGGCTCTTCATGCACAGATATTTTCCACCCCCCCCTCACAAAGATACTAATGCACTGTGATCAAGTAGCCTCTCAGTCTTCTTTTTGCTGAGCAGAATGAGCTCTTTATGGCTTTCACTGAATTTTCTCCAGCCTTCAAGTCAATTTTGTGGCTCTTTTCTGCAGTAGGTCGATTTTTCAACGTCTTCTAAAACATCTGTTCGCAGACAAAATTGATGTGATATTCCGGCATTGGTCCCACCAGCGCTATATATTGAGCTAAAAATCATAGATTCCTACTCACTGCTCCCCTTTTTACACATCCAAAGATTAATTTAGTCCTTTTATGCCACTAAATTGGGCTGGGAGGTTTTGTTGCTTGACTGTTCTCAGACTCCCAGCTTTTCACCCTGAATGTCTCCTCCTTCCCACCCTCTGAGGTCCCACTTTGTCTTAGTGGTCCCGGCCAGCACAGTACGTGCGACTCCTTCCATCCTCATTGTCTTTTGCTCTGTTAATCTCTGTTCCCACAGGTCTGTGACTAGTGATTTATGTCAACATTTTCCTTCTAGAACTTTGGAAGAGGATTCCCCCATTCGGAATATTCTGATAATACCAAATTGAGAATTACTTGAACAGATTAGATATTCCTCAATTAATCTGCCTATTCTTAGCCTGTTTAATATTTGCTGTCTGAACACTGTACAGTGTGGAAGTTGAAGTATTTTGTCACATGCTGTTGAAAATCTATTACCTTATCAATCAAATGTGTAATCCCATCAGAGAATGAGATCAGGTTTGTGTGATACAGCTGATTTTCTGGAAAATCAGTGTATTTATTCTTATCTCTTTGATTCATGATCAGTTTAGTTAGATATCATCTTTCCATTTTTCCTTGGGATTGATGTCAGGTGAATGCCCTGTAATTACCCAGTCATTTTACCTGCCCTTTTTGATAACTGTCACATTACCAGTGCTCTTTCTGAAATTACCCGCGTGTTATTAAAAATGAATGTCAGCAGGGCAGAAACTTCTGGGCTTTCTGGAGATGGTTGAGTGTTTGGTTACCTCCTGAATCTGAAAACCCTTTTCCACCAGGGAAAGTCTGATATTCTCTGCAGGGGTAATACTCTTGCCAAAGAGAAAACAAAGAGCTCCCTGCCACATCGCCACTCTTGGGCTTTCCCTGGAAAGGCTGTGGGTGGTGTTGATATATACATGAACAGGCAGCTTGAAATAAAAATGGGCAAAAATCGAAGCAGGTAAGATTGAACTCAGTGTCAACAGGTAACAGAGCACTGCAGTGATTGGACGTGAGAGTAAACAGCTTATTAATAGATGATCTCTTTTAATGGAAACAGCAGCTACAGGAATTCCAGGGGACTTGGAAATTGAGGCTTGCTTTGCAAGAAGGGATTATTTTTACTTAGAAACAGAGAATGTCCTGGGTTGGAAGGACCCACAAGGATCATGGAGTCCAGCTCCTGTCCCTGCACAGGACAACCCCACAGTTCACACCGTGTGTCTGAGTGCGTTACTTGTGTAGAAGGACAATGTTTCTGGGCAGGTTCTTTATACTCTTAAAGCATTTGGTGCATCACCTTCGCTGTTCAGTTCACCCATCCTTACTCTGATGCTGTCCCTCAGGACGTTGCATTAGAAACCAGGGATTGCTTTAAGTTCCCGAGATGTGGAGACAACTTGGTTTCTTTCTGCCTGTAAGAGCTATTATTTTTATAAATATATATATATATTTAATGAGGTGGGAAGCTTGAAGCTGTAGGAGTGTCACTTAGTTAGGTGTCTGCTCTTTAGCCACAAAAACCTGTGAGAAAAGGTCATGGTGCTGGCTGACAGAGTGTGTGCATGGCGTGTGGTGCGAGGTGTGACTTTCACCACCCTTCAGTTGAGCCCCGGCTGCCATCACAGTCCCTAGTGCTGTATTCATTTGCTTATGAACTTCACACTGAAGTTGCCTGTCAAGCTATTAGGAAACCCGGGTTTCTAGTGCTGTTCGTGAGGAGTTTGGTACCGTTACAAGTACGAATCTTGCTGTGTAAAATCTGGGATATGAACACTGAAGGAAAAGACAATGCTGTTCACAAACAACAGGTGATGAAATTAAAACCAGCAGGCAGCCTTTCCAGCCCTCATTGTGTAGACCACCGCTTAGGAGAAGTTCAGAGGCAGATTTAGCTTGATGACAGCACTGGAGCTTCCTTGTCCCAGGCAGTAACTGAGCCAAAATGTTTAATTCCTCATGTAAAGCTGCTACTGACTGAAGTAGAATTTGCTTAGATAAAGAAAATTAGCATTTGTTATTCTTTCAGCCATCAGATAGCTGAATAGGAATTACTGAAAGCAGGGTGTGTTGTCAAAGGAGAAAACACTGGAGGGAGTGTCAACCTGCTGGAAGGCAGGAGTGCTCTGCAGAGGGATCTGGATAGACTGGAAAAATGGGCTGATTCCAATGGGATGAAGTTCAATGAGGCCAAGTGCCGGGTGCTGCACTTTGGTCACAACAACCCCCTGCAGCGCTACAGGCTGGGCGCAGAGTGGCTGAAGAGCAGTCAGACAGAAAGGGACCTGGGGGTGCTAATTGACAGGAAGCTCAACATGAGCCAACAGTGTGCCCAGGTGGCCAAGAAGGCCAACGGTATCCTGTCCTGTATCAAAAACAGCGTGGTCAGCAGGACAAGGGCAGTGATCCTTCCCCTGTACTCTGCATTGGTGAGGCCACACCTGGAGTATTGTGTTCAGTTCTGGGCCCCTCAGTTCAGGAAAGACATTGAAGTGCTGGAGCGGGTCCAGAGAAGAGCAACACGACTGGTGAAGGGACTTGAACATAAGACCTATGAGGAGAGGCTGAGGGAGCTGGGGTTGTTTAGTCTGGAGAAGAGGAGGCTTAGAGGTGACCTCATCACTCTCTAGAACTACCTGAAGGGAAGTTCTAGCCAGGTGGGGATTGGTCTCTTCTCCCAGGCAGTCAGCAATAGGACAAGGGGACATGGGCTTCAACTCTGCCAGGGGAAATTTAGGCTGGATATTAGAAAGAAATTCTTTACAGAGAGAGTGGTCAGACATTGGAATGGCTGCCCAGGGAGGTGCTGGACTCACCATCCCTGGAGGTTTTTAAACTGAGATTGGACATGGCACTTAGTGCCATGATCTAGTAAACGGACTAGAGTTGGACCAAGGGTTGGACTTGATGATCTCTGAGGTCTTTTCTAACCCAGTTGATTCTGTGATTCTGTGATTCTGTGACTGTCGAAGGGATGGTTGTTTTTCCAGGCAGTCTGACGCTTAATTCTCAGTTCCCAGTGTCCAGCAGCTGGAGCTAGTGCTGCTCCGCAAGCCCGGGATGGCAGCTCCTGCTTTCCTGAGTCCTAACCTCAGCCAGCGTTTAATCCCGCCGCAAACAGATTGGCTTTTTGCAGGAAAAACGGTGTTTCTGTTCTGGTATTGCTGTCCAGCTTCGTGTAATGAGTGATGGAAACACTGTGCCTGAGACACATCCATCTGCTTCCCTCTGGACCATTTGCTTTCTGGCTTTCCCTGCAGTCTGAAGTTATCAACCCAGAACACTCGCTGATGACAGGAACTTAGCGCTGCCCTTCCATACGTGCCGGCATCTCAACTTGAACAGAAAGCGTGTTTCAGCTCCTGGTTTTGAGCCGACTTGAGATGGGAAGGAAGGCATTAAGGGGTGAGCTTAAGGGTCTCATCCAATTTAAAAAGCTTGTATGAGCATGACAAGTTGTAAAAGTGTCGAAGTGGAGCTGGAGTCGATGTCTTCCTGGGGACCTGGCACAGGCTGCAGCCTGCCAGGACTTGACAGCACACGCTGTTAGTGGGTTTATCCCTGGATGAATATTAAGTCACCTTTTTCAGTTGGCGATGGGGAGACTGTGGTTCTGAGACCTCACCCTTGCATTGGAGGCAGCGCAGAAAAGCTCTGGGATGGGTTCCACTATTTTCAGATAAATCTTTCCTGAGAAGCGGGGCGGGCGGGTAAGGACTTGCAGCAGTTTGTGCCTTTTGGTGATTAAACACGATGGTACTCGAGGAGTTGGGCAGCAGCGGCCCTGGCTCCTCTCCCAGCTCATCCCCACGGCTGCAGAACTCGGGTGCTGGTGTTTGCTTTGTCTGGACTCCACCAAGGGCAAGCTGGAGTGTAACGAACGCTCTAATTAGCTTGCTCCAATTGCACTGCGCTACGCTCAGCCTTAACACCTACTACCCGCAGTTAATTAAAAGACGGGGTTGCTGAGGTTTTATTAGTACAGTGTGTTTGCCACTAGATGAAACAACAGGAGGAAGGTGGATGATTTGTGTAAATTGTCAGGGGTAAGAGATTACCTGAGAGAGGTGGGCTTGTTCAGAGAAGAGAAGGCTCTGGGGAGAACTTATTGCAGCCTTTCAATACTTAGAAGGGGCCTGTAAGAAAGATGGGGACAGACTTGCTAGCAGGGCCTGTTCCAATAGGACAAAGGGTGATGGTTTTAAACTAGAAGAGGGGAGATTCAGGCCAAACATGAGGAAGACATTTGTTGCACTGGGGGTGGTGAAACACTGTCCCAGGTTGCCCAGAGAGGTGGTGGATGAACCATCCCTGGAGACATCCCAGGCCAGGCTGGACGGGGCTCTAAGCAACCTGATCTGGTGAAGATGTCCCTGCTCATGGCAGGGGTGGCACTGGATGAGCTTTGAAGGTCCCTTCTAACCCAAACTATTCTCAATTCTATGAAGGCAGTGAACAGTCCCGTTTGGAGATCACTCCCCAGGTGAGCCAGGGGAGAGCCAAACCAGCCAACAAAGGAGTTTTTATCATTATCAGGCTGCTGAGCCAGCCCAGCCCCTCAATTTCTCAAAGCTTTTAAGAAGCAAAATCTCTGAGCAGATATGTGCACATGATTCATTTGGCAAAAGCGCTCAGCCAACTTCCCAGAGGGGAACTAAAATAATTTCCACATACAAGTAAAGCAAATAGCCTGTGTCTTGTTCATCCTACCAAGTGTTATTGACTAGTGCTGAGTAAGAGATCTGTGCAGAGCGGTGATGAAAAGGTTGGCAACTCATTCCACTTGGTCTGGATTATTGCAGCACGGCTGTGTAATATCGAATTGCGAGGCTTTTAGTAATCTTCACAGGCTGTTCAACCTGAGCCACTAAGCCTGAACTAAAATGTTTAAAAACTGCGCTTCACGGTCCTAAATACTTGCATAGATGTACTCTGCAAGAACCGGAGACAATTTCAGCGTATGTTACATTCTTCCCGTTAATGTGTAGAACAGACATTACCTGGGATCCAGCTGAAATGTTCTACCGCAGTGGTATTTGAGACTAGTTATATTTGGCTCAGCTTTGTTCCATATCCAGTTTTACAGCTACCAGATGACACCCTAATGAAACATCAAAGAAACCACGAATGGTTGCACTGATGTGTCCAGGGAGGCACAGAGCTCCCTGCACACCCAGGGACTCTGACCATAGGGCCCAAGCGGCTTCCATCCTTCAGACATCGCAGCGGCAGCGCGGTACAAATCCTGACTTCCATTAAAGAAAAGAAGAAACAAAACTGTTTATAAGTGTGTGTTTGGTTGTTTCAAGATATTTTCTTAAACTGTCTTGAGCTTTAGCTTCATAGTAAGTTTGGGAAAATAGATGGAGAAGCAGCAGTCTTGGTGGACACCTTCCTGTGTAACCTCATCTGGGTGTTCCTGATCCAGCAGGGGGATTGGACTGGATGAGCTTTTGAGGTCCCTTCCAATCCCTGACATTCTGTGATTCTGTGAATAAAATCCCAAATCACTTCCATTCTCATTTCTGAAATAATCCTTAGAAGTACTTTGGAAGCTGCTGAGCCATGTAAGTACTGGCAATAGATTTTTGGATTTGCAAGCTGGATGGAACAAACACCTTTTCATCCACAGCTGGGATGAAACCTGAAGTCACCGTCCATGCAGTGTTATTGTTCTGTCGTGACAAAATCAATCCAATCTGGATGCTGAATCTAGATCTATAAATATATTTATTATAATATAACAAGAACTTAACAGTAAACATAAACTATATACAATACCATTACAGATAACCCTGTTTTTAATATTATTCACAGAAATAGCCAGTTTTGTTCCAGTGTGAGAAATGAAGAAATAAGCTATATTGGAAATGTTGAATGTGTTTGGGTCTTGTTGACAGGTAGCACCTCCTTTGGAGGCAGACACACACCAACACTAAAATTAGTCCTGCCCCAGGCAGTTAGAAACTTGTGCTCCAATCTTTAGGTTCACACTTGCACCCTGTTTGACATAAATACTTTAAATGACATACTAGTATATAATTTTGTTGTGCTTATTTTTTTTTTCTCTTAAGAATAAATAAAACAACTGCATAACAAAGGCTGGAACCTCACTGTCAAAATGAGAGACTTGAGTCACCCTATAGCTTGACTCAGCTGACTTGAGCACTTTAAATACTGCAAGATACAAATGTTTTTTTTATTTTATAAACGATTATTAATAAAATAAGATGATTAGCTAACCATCTGCATTGATTTCCCCAAAGCTGTAGGCAGACCTCCCTCAGTATAAAAAGGCTAGCGTATTTGGTATGAAATTCAACTAGATATTGACCGTAAGATCTCACCCACGCCCTGTGTAGGACCCTCCTTGAATTACCAACGCGGCATCTGGGGTTTGAGTCTGCGAAGGCAAGTATGGCAACTCTTTTCCCTTCTACTTGGAAAGAAATCAGACAATCCTTAGCTTGGGGTTACTTCTTACTTGTGAATGTTAGGATTCTTTTCCCTGCCCCCTCTTTTGTTACCCGGTCCATCTCCCATTTGATCCATTTATGTATAAATTTATTATAAAGAATTTCCACATCACAATGCTCTCTGGATAGACAATATTTTAATATATATAAAAATATAACCCCTGTGCTGTGCATATACTTACAACTCTACATAGTAATCACTTAAAGTCTCTTATACTGGGCTTAAGTCTATGCATTCTTCTACCATGGGATTTAAACTTGTGTGTTTAAAATCTGTAAATAAGGTTTCCACACCTATGGGGAAACCTGAAAAATGAAACAAAATAAAGAAACTTCTCAGGCTTTACATAAAAGATAGTGGCGTATATCCCAACATAAGGAATTTTGGTTGAGAGCCAAAGCTGAGTGTGTGGCCACAACAGGAGCGTCGTCTTCGCGTCCCACACCACGCCGTGTGTTTTAAGCATGATCCCAATCAGAAGCAGCGAAGAGCGGTTTTATCAGGGAATGGCTCTGGAATTGAAACCCATTTCACTTCGCGTTGCAGGAACCGAGCGCTGCCACGTTTGCTCATCAGCAGAAACCCCGAGGAGAAGGTCCCAAGCTCCCCCCGCCACGGGCACGGCCACACGTGTCCACACAGGTATCGCCGGGAGCAGAAACTCACCCAGACCAACAGACTGTTTTCTTTTCCCCCATCGTTTTACATGGAATTTATTACCAATGGCTATTCCTCTTCTCCCCAGTCCCCACCTATCCCCCCCTTCTGGGCTCAGCTCTGGAGAACTGAAAGATTGGTTCGATCGGATGGAAGACTGACATCAGCGTAGGCCATCTGTCACACAAGATTTCTCTCAGTCATTGGTATTGAAAAGCATGTATTTGTTAAAAACAAATGTAGGAATCAAAGTGGTAAGGACACTTTGACCTTTTGAAATAGATTGATGCCTAAAGTGTAATAGTAAAACTAATCTGCATGGTTATTCTAAGAATCAAGCTTGAGCTCTAGAAGTAAAATGCAGATTTTCTTTTTTTTTCCTCTCTTCCCCAGCTTAAAAAATATGTGAAATTCTATTGCACCTGGGTTGACCAAAAGCCGATGTCCAGAACAAGTGCCACTATAACATCTAGTGACACCCTTGTATTATTAAGTTACAATATCTTACATAGCACGGAGCTCTCTGCTCCTTGTTCACCAAAAGGTGAGGATGATTTTTCTACATTCAATGTAGACACTATTCAAGACTTTAGAGCAATATGTTCACTGGCTGGCTTTGCTGCTTTTGCTTCTGAAGTAGTATTGTCCTCCTTGCCCGCTTTCAACAGCTACCAACAGTTCTCCGTCCAACTCCAGGGTAACGTCAGCCGCTCTGAATGTACTTCTTGATTACTACGCAGCCGTGTCGAAACACAGGGCAGGGCATATTTGGTAGAAGTGTCCATGTATTTGTTTTAGGGTCGTAGGCTTCCATGTTTCCCAGGGCAGGTCCTTCACTGCTAACGATCCCACCAGTGGCGTAAATTTTTCCATCCAGAACCACAGCACTGTATTTAAAAAAAAAAAAAGAAATAAAGCTTTAGTTAGTTTTCTGACCCAACAATTTTCTTTTTAGGCTTAAAACAAACCCCATCTACTGTAACAAAGGGGTGAACTGGAACAGGCTGCCCAGAGAGGTTGTGGAGTCTCCTTCTCTGGAGACATTCAGACCCACCTGGACACATTCCTGTGTGATCTGCTCTGGTGAACCTGCTTTAGCAGGTGGGTTGCACTGGATGATCTCCAGAGGTCCCTTCCAACCCCAACTGTTCTGTGATTCTGTGAGCTATGAATATATCTCTTATTCTTATCTATATAAAGCTGTGTGGGAATTTCTCTTCTTTCTCCCTTTCTCTCCCCCAAATTAATCCTTTTTCTTTTTGTTCCTGACATGCAGGTAAATCTTGCCTCTAATTTAAACAATGTAAGTTAGTCCAAATAAGATGTTTCTCCAGCCCACACACGGGATCAGCAGCATGTGCAGAAGAACGTGTCATTGTAACACCACATACACGCAAAAGCGATTTGAACAATTTGGGGTCCCTGCTGCCGTGGCTGGAATAAACCCTTGCTTCAAGTTATTCCTCTAATTGGCAATGAATGCTGCAAAGTGGGGGCAAAAATCTCAACCTCCCCCCCCCAAAAAAACGCTCTGTTGCCTCAGCCCCATGGTTGCAGAGCCTGGAGGTCACGCTGACTTGTCCTTCCCACCCAGGCGGGGTGTCCAGGGAAAAGACACCCCAGGGCACGTGAAGCTGATGGCTGGATGTGCAGCTGAGGGGCTGGCGCAGGAGCCACGTGCTGGGCTCTGAAGACAACAAAAACACCTTACTGCTTTAAAAATCAAAGTGCTGGACTTCAGTCATCTCTTGCAAATCCAGGATAATGAGGTTGGGCTAATCCCATGGTCTGTAGGCTTTTGGTAAGAAGACACGTAGGTGTGAAGGGTATTTGAAAGAGAAATTGCCCTTCGGCCTCATCTCTTCCTCCTCGCTTCCACTCAACCCCTTGGCCTCTCCAGCGATTGTACACAGGGCATGATGGACAATAAGGGGCTGGGGTCCCATTGTGCATGTGGAAAGGGCAGAAGGACAACAGAGGCAGCTGGATGGAAAGGCCTACATGGGGCTGCCATGTTCTCCACGGGCTCTGCTGTTCATCCACTGGGGAGCCTGAGCTTGTCCTCCAACATTTAAACATGTTGTTAAGCTGGATGGGGCTGGTGGTGGTTTTTCTGGTGGTTGGGTCCCTCCCCAGAGCAGCCAGTAGGTGGTTGTGTTGGGAAGAGAAAGGGAGACTCATAGAGCGTGTACACACTGGAGAAAAGGAGGGAGGAGAAGACAAGAAATTAGTTGCAGTCAAGAAGCTGGCCTAAATCTAAGAAGCTAGAGAAGGGTAGTAACTCTGCAGGCTTGGTAAAAGCAAAGTTATTTCTTCTGGCTAATTTTGGAGCAGCAAGAGTGATAATGGGAAAAGAGAGCACTGGAAGGTCCAGGATGAACAGCGACTAAAATGGCACTGATAAAGCCACGTGTTTCTGAAGAACACAAAACTCTGATGTCCTTGCGGAGAAGCAGAGCCCGAGGTTAAAAATAAACCCACAATGACAACAGTGAGGACTCAAATAAGCCTAGTCCCTGGGTACTGCCAGGAAATAGGAAATAATGAGAATCTTGTCAAAATAACTGTTAATCTGAAAGGAGGAGGAAGGAGAGAGAGACTTGAAACACTTGATTAGAGCCTATCCACAAATTAGCAGGGCTGGATGATACATAGCCCAGGGTCCTAAGGGAGTTTGCTAATGAACTTACTGAACCACTGGTAATTATTTTTGAAACGTCAGGGAGAAATGGGGAAGAACGAGGACTTGAGTAAAGCAAGTGTCATCCTGAAAGAGAGCGAGCCCTCCTGCCAAGGGGCTGGGGCTGGGGGGCACTGCCGGCCAGGAGTCCTGGGGGCTCGGGCCCCACGGCCAGCAGGGAGCAGAGGTGACAGATTCTTTATCAGGGCCTGTCTGGATACAATACGGGGTGATGGTTTTAAACTAGAAGAGGGGAGATTCAGGGTAGACGTGAGGAAGAGATTTGTTACACTGCGGGTGGTGAAACACTGTCCCAGGTTGGCCAGAGAGGTGGTGGATGCCCCATCCCTGGAGACATCCCAGGCCAGGCTGGACGGGGCTCTGAGCAACCTGATCTGGGTGAAGATGTCCCTGCTCATGGCAGGGGTTGGACTAAATGAGCTTTGAAGGTCCCTTCCAACCCAAACTATTCTAAGGTTGTATGATACTCTAAACCAGAGCTGCTGCCACCATAGAGCAGCTGAGTAGCCAAGGACACCTTTGCAACAGGATCTGCGCCCGGGTTCTTCTCCAGCCCATTCTCTGGATTCGGGGCGGGTGGGCTCTTGTTCTCCAGTATCTGGGCTATGGCACTGAACAAAATTCCTGCCCAGCTGCTGGGGCGAGCAGCTCAGTCCTGCAGCCTCCCATCACGGTGCTAATGCACTGGGGAAGAAATGGATGCCGGCTTCCACCCTCTGAAAGCCTGTATGAATTTTAAATGGTGATTAGAGTAGCTTCTGCCCCCTCCGTATGCAATTCCCAGAGATAAGACCGGCATAATGCTTAGCTTGTGAGTCATGCCTGAGGTTAAGAAAAACTGTGAGCTGCTCCTGCTATCAAGAAATCGGCAGCTCTAAGTATGCAGAGGGTACTTACGTGTCCAGGGGACTTTGGAGACATTCAGGCATCTCCGGGGCTAAAGTGGAAGGTAGGTACTTAAGATCAATTAGGAGTTTAGTCCTAGCTCGCTGCTACTTTGTGGTATTAGGACAATCACTGCTAATTTCTGGGACCTCAGGGAACAGGAAACTCAAGTGGGCTCTAAAACCTTGAGGAAAGTGAGTGGAAAGGAGTGTGCTTGCTGCTCTCTCTTCATTACCGTGACAATATTTCTTTTCTCCCCTCCCTTCCATCCCGTCAGCTGTAAAAACATCGTTACCAAGGCTGACGTACAAAGAAAGAAATAATTACAATAATTAGGATGCGAGTTTATTGCTCGGTGCCATTAATCCTGAGAGATGAAATGATTAGGGGCTGTCAGAGCCAGGGAAGGAAGGAAGGAGGTTCCATTCTGCAGAGCCTGGCTGGGGGACACAGACCCCCGGCAGCTTTGGGGACAGCAGCCGCCCCAGCCCAGGAGCAGCACCAAGGTAAATGGCGTCAGAACAGAGGTCACTTCATCCCCTCCTTCTAGAAAAGACATCTCAGCATTTTCCAAATGATTACCCGGCAGGCTAACGACCCTGCTTTCTATTCCCCGGGTAATTACTGCCATCTACCTAAGAGAATCCCGGCGAGGCTGGGGGGCACCAGGGGCTGGTGGGGGCCTGGCTGCCCACGGCTGGAGCGCTTGTGTAATACAAACACCCTTTACATCTGTCTGTCCTGCCCCAGCTTGAGTGAACAGGTGGAGAGGAGATTCTCTCTGACAGGTGGCCAGGAAAGGACTTGATGGGCAAAGCCAGTCCCTGAATTGTAGCCACACAGAATGGCCTAGGCTGGAAGCGACTTCGAAAGGGCATCTGGTCCAACCTTGTGTGGGAAAGGGAGCCGTGATGAGATTATCTGGCACCCTGTCCACTCCTAGCTTGAAAACCTCCGGTGATGAGGACTCTACTACATCCCTGGGGAGGTTGTTCCAGTGAGTGATTGTTCTCACTGTAAAAAATTTCTTTCTTATAGTGGGATGAAATCGCTCCTGGTGCGACTTGTACCATTGCTCTTTGTCTTCTCCACATGACTCCTTGTGAAGATAGAGCCTCCGTCCTCCTTGTAGCCACCCTTTAGGAGCTGGAATAGTGTGAGGTCCTGCCGAGCCTTCTCCTCTCCGGGGAGAAGAGACATAACTCCTCTGGTCTTTCCTCACAGGGCAGGTTCTCCAGCCCATTGATCACCTTCACAGTCTTCCTTTGGACCCTCTCCAGTCTTGTCCATGTCTTTTTGGAATTCTGAGGACCAAAACTGAGCACAGTACTAGAGGCGCAGCCTTGCAAGCGCTGAGCAAAGTGGGATGATGACAGCTTCATCTCTGCTCGTAACCCTACAGATGTGGCCCAGGATGCAATTTGCTCTTTTTTTTTTTTTCTCTTTTCCTGCATTTGACACCAGATTGCTTTTCAATGAACTCTTGTTTAATCACATGGGAGCAAACCGACCTGTACTCCAGCCCAGGTGTGGAGCGCAGGTCTCAGCATGTAGGTGCTTTCACCTGGGGACCTGCTCAGGCAGCTCAGCTGCCGTTGTCTCGGTGGTCACCTTCCCATCACAAATGTTACAGAGCCTCTGTTTCTCATTGAAGAGCATCTCATAGTGAAAGTCTCTTGATGGGCAGTAGTTTGGAACCAACCCAAAGCAGAGGATGTCAGGGCTGCTTTTCTGTGGTGTTTGAGAGCCAAGTGTCTGGGAGCGCCTGTTCCAGCCCTTCTCTCTCTTCAGCATGAGGGCTAAACACAGCCCCGAGCTGTGGGACTAGCAGCAAAGTTTGTCAGTTTTGATTATTGTTATTTTAAAATTTCCTGCTCAGTTCTAAAGATCACATCAGCCTTATCAGGGAATGTTAAAAAATGAAAAAAAACAAAGTAAAACCCTACTTTGTAATGTCTGGGGTTGTAATGAGATTTGAAACAGCTGAATTAGCATGTTGTTTTGATTCCCTGAATCTTAATATCTTCCGAGTCCACAAACAAAGCTCCTCTCCCTCCTCACTCCTGCCTATGCATCCACAGGCACTCACTAATTTATTTGGAGCAGTTCCATGAAAGTTATTAAATATTATCAGTTTAGATAGACACAGAATCTGCTTAGAGGAAGAAGAAAAAAAATCCCTGCATTTATTAGTGGGTGAATTTCCTTCCCGCCCTAAGACTGCAGGAGGTGGAACTGAACGATGCTCATCATCTGGGTGCAGTGAGCACTAGGACCAGAGAGGCCAGTGGGTTTCAGTCGCCGTGGGCAGTGGCTGCGTGTGGTGCTGGGCAGAGCTGCCAACATCCCGTTAAGCTTTCGCTTAAACCAGGGACCTTTGAGTGAAACCTGCACGGCGGTTTGTAACACTGAAGTGAAAGGCATCGCCGCCGCCTCCGTGCGTGGTGGTGCTCGGGGTGCCGAGGTGTCCTCCAGAGTTTGGTCACGGTGCTGACGACCTCCGTGGTTGGCAGCCGGGTTGTTATGTTGGAGAGGGCTCGAGCTGGGGTGGCCGTCTTGTGCTGCCAGAGGTGTCATCTTTACAGCGAGATGGATAAATGAGGGTCCGGATTAGTCATGGTCAATTAGGAGAATATCATGCCACTTCTTGGAGAGGGATTATTACTGTGGGTGTTTTGGCCGTGTTCCAGTTTTACTCTCCCTTACTCCGTGAGCGCTTTCCCTTGCTAATGATCCGAAGCCATCGTGTGGCATCGTTACTTGTTGATGAAAAAACAGCAATGTTTTATTCCAAAGTCCAGCGCACATCAGTAATGGCCTGAGTGCTCTGTCTGCATCAGTCACGCTTTGCTGCACAATGAAATCCTTCGTGTCATCAGCTGCTGCAGAAATTATTGCTATTAGCCTGGTGTGGCAGCTCTTATCTGCTGTCCGTGGAGCCGAGTCCCAGCTACACGTCTCCTTCCAGATACGCTGGAAGATTTCGGTTCATCCCTTCTGGACTGCGAACACTTCCAGCTGCAAATGCTGCCTGCAGAACAGACCAGCCTTTATGTCTGCGGGCTCCAAAAGTGCGCGGCCATTTAGGAACCGTGCGCTGTAATAGCTGCACCTGGGAATATCCATCTAGACACGCTGTGCTCCAGCCCCTTCCAGCGCCCGGAGTTACCAGAACTCTGCAATGAGGGAAGGAATCAGCTGGGGGGTCTGCGGCTGGTGCTGTACATTAGCAACGCCTGGTAGTTAAGCACAGGAGTCACCATGCTTGGCTGTTCAAGAACAAGGGCTTATTTAAAAAGAAGAGGGGAAAAAAAATATCCACAAACCACCCCTGTTTTTTGTGCTGTTCAGCCCGAGTTGAAGTTTTATTAAAGATTTCCATTCGGCAGAACCATCTAATAAATCTTACTGGTTAACAGTCAGAGGAGGAAGAAGAAAATGCTTTTCTGGTGTCTGTTGGGAATTGCTGGTACTAAATTAGCTGCTCTGGAATTATTGCTGGCACCACCACGCTGCCGCTGTTGCCCCGTGGAGGCTCCTGTAGCACAGGCCTGTTTGCACGCCGCCTGCATCCTAAGCGAGCAGAATATGGAATTTTTAATCATGCACAGAAACACATTCAGTATTCTTTTTGCTCGTGGAAAAATAAACCCTTGAAGGGCATGGGGGGAAGGGAGAGTGTCTGCCTGCAAAGGGAGGACTTGCCAACGCTGGAGGGGAGGGATGTCTTTGTAAGTGTTTCTGGAGGGGGGTGTCCAGCTGAGCAAGGTGTCACCATCTCTGCTCTTCATCCCCATCCTGCCGTCCTTGCCTCCAAAGATCCTACAAACTCAGAGCTGCCAAACTGAGATAGGACACATGGCCAACAGGAGACACTTGCCTGATGTCTGGGAAACGTCAAATACTTCCCTCACCCTCACATGTCGCATGGAAGGTGTTCAAGACCTGTGTGTGAACTCACAGTGAATTTTATAATGCTTCAGGCATATTATGGCTCTTTGCCCACTTGGCACCATCCCTCAAAGGGTTAATTCTAGGTCAACACGAATTTCTTATTGACTTCCATCAGGCCGGGCTTAATCTGAAAATGATGCTCCATTTGCTCTTCTGTTGATTGTGAACTGGAGACCTGAGCCATTTATTTTTCGTTTTTCATTAAAAGCAATTTAACTTGGTATTAAAACCATTCGAATGGACCTTTAATTTTACAGATGTGGGGAATGTCACATACATTACTTTTCCCTGCGCTCAAAGCCATCACGCTCCCTAGTCACTAACATGTAGAAACAGTGCAGATAAAAATAAAAGTGATGCCGCCAAGATTTTTCCCAGCAAATTTGGTATCGAGTGATTCCTGGTGAGAGGAGATCAATACCATGCAGTTAATTTTTAAGTTGTTTATGTTGCTGCTTTTAAACCGTGTTTTTTGTGATCCATGCTAATGAGTGGAATGAGGGATTTATAGATTCATAGACTAAGGTCAGGAGGGATCTCTGTGCTTAGCTGATCTGAGCTTGTGTATATGCAGGCCATGGACTTTTCCCCAGGCAGTATCTCTCTTGGAAACATATCTAATCTCTTCTTAAAAACAGCCAGTGTTGGTGAGTTCGCTCCCTCCCTTGCTGGTTCACTGTTTAATTATCCTTGCTGTGTTGGGAAAGCGCCTCACTTCAAGTCTGAGATGTGTAACTTGACTTTCTAGCCCTTGTAACCTGCTAAGCCTTTGTGTGCCGGACTGAAAGCTTTTCCACTCGCTCCCAGTGATCAAGTCACCTCTTGTCCTTTTTTTTTTGATAAACACCTTAAATTTCATGTCGAAGATTTGATTTGCAACCCGGGGTCATTTTCGCAGCTTTCCTTTGAACTTCTGCTGATATTTCCACACGTCGGTGCGTGGACCCAAGACCTGTGTTCATCTCACCAACGCCGTCCGCAGCAGCGCTCGCTCTTCCCAGCTTCAACTTGTTTTCATTTTGGTGTTAGGGCTCAAGTGATACGTCCAATATTGCATTGACCTGTTCTCCACCGCGTTGCGATGAGAGCTGGTGTTGTCTCGCTCCAAGTGGCCTCCCTTCTGTGTTCCTCTGGGTACCTGACGTTCCAAGGGGAGCAGGGCAGCTCTGACTGTGTTTCCTCCATGTATTCATTTGCATTTAAAACACTGCTGGTAGCTTGAGACATGCAGATAACTGGCTAGAACAGCTCCGTCTGTAGTATTTTTTTAGCCACCGAGTGTTATGCAACCTGCAGCCTTACCAGGGGAGATGTTTTATTACCTGGATTGTTGGTAGATATATTAAATAACCCTGAAGAAGAATCAATGCTCGCTACCAGTGGCCTTGCTCAATGATATCTTCTCATTAACAACTACATTTTGAGATCTGTCAGTGAAGCAGATTTAATCTCTCTAATGTGTGGCTTGTTAATTCCATATAATACCAGCCAAATACCTTGGAGAAATCGCAGTATATTATGGCATCACAGTCGTCTTTAGCAGCCAGCCGTGTTTTATTAGAAACCAAAACGAAGATCCCAGTTTCCACCCCCCCAAAAAGCAAAAGACAACAGGTTGGTTTATCAAGACCCATTTTCCAGGAACACGTATTGATTGCTCTTCATTATATTATTAGCATCTAGTTATTTGTTGATGAAATCCCAAATTAACCACTCCGGTATTTTGCAGAGGACCAACATGAGGCTAAGTGAGACCACTTAGCCTGGCGTCGGTACTTTGAAAAATTAATTGCTGCACTGCAATTCTCCCTTTCACCTTCTCGAAATACAGAAACACTTTGGCAGTGCCCTGATCCATCCTGAACTGTAAGAGATATTAAAGATCAACATTAGTGGCTCAATCAGCTTCTCAGTGAATTCTCTAAAGATGCCTGCGTCTAAAATGGCTGCGATGCCTGATCTGAGAACTTGGTTTCTGAGTTCACATCTTTCCTTGCTGCCAACAGTGACCATGTTCAGTCTCTCACAGCAGCATATGGAGCCAAACCTTCTTGCTCCTTTCCAAACGCAGGTGAGAAATATCCATCCGACCAGTCTGTGTTACACTTTGCTACCTCACCAGCAATGGTTTTATAACTGATTAAAATTACAAATTTGATCCCAAAAGGTTTTAAGTACCTTTCTTTTTACTCCTATTAGCCCTTACACTGACTCCCTCAGCCTCCTGTAGCAGCAGCCAGTTTTTAACCTTTTTCTTACTGCCAACCTCCCA
This sequence comes from Columba livia, assembly GCF_036013475.1. NCBI lineage: Eukaryota > Metazoa > Chordata > Aves > Columbiformes > Columbidae > Columba > Columba livia. The sequence continues at coordinate 8,574,818 of NC_088604.1, forward strand.
TTTTCCCTATTTCCATACATACTGATTCATTTAGTTTTTGTCATAGGTTTTACATCTCCCTTTGGCTGAAATATTCTTCCTTGACTGCTTCCCAGCACATTTAAGAATTATTGAAATGGTGCCTTTTTTTTGGTATCCAATTGGCTGTACTGAAATATTCTCGGTTTTGGTGACTATCCCACTATATACGTAGGTTTCCAGTCTGCTACTGCTTTAGGCTTTAGCAAAAATGTAATTTAGAAGTCTGAAGTTACTTTTTACTGGCGGCTGTCATGTTCTACTTAAGCAAAGCCCATTTACTATGGTGCTTAAGCAGCAGTGAATATTTAGGTGACCGGTTTACTCTCCTTGGTCCATCACAAGGTCTCCCGCTGGATTCCCTTCCGCACGGTGCAGAGCAACAAATCCCTTCACGTTCCAAACCCTGGGAAGTTTTTGGGTGAGATGCTCAGCCAACAGCCCCTGCTTGCAATCACCCCTGAAATTTCTCTTATCATGTATTCCAGATGCTTAACAAACAGTTTTTCGTTATGTTGTACAAAACAGAGATGTCCAAAGAGCAGTTCATCCCTCTCTATGGGAAGATACAGGAATGTATCAAATGCACAAATCCCTCGCAATTCATTTTATGGGTTAGGGCTCTATTCCTGAGCTGAATTATACTGTTTATTTCTAGTTTTTGGGAGAAAAACTATCATTAGCAGCTGCCTGAGCACTGGAGTCTCCTCCTTATCCTGTTTCACCTCCTGCTAAAGCGGAGGGACAAGAAGATCTGTCCTTGGCGCAGGATGCACGGGGCAGCAGCCACTGGCTGCTCGGAGCCCTTTTCTTGCAACGAAAAGCGGTTCAGCAGCCAAGAGAGGGCGCTCCTTAAATGGATAAAAACGGGAAAAAGGAGAAAACCAGAAGAAAAAAAAATAAAGCAAAACCAGAAAAACTGAGCATGCTTTCTTAAAAATGAATTCTTCTCATCTGCGCCAAAGCGAAACGTTAAATGTGACAAAACATGGAGGTGTTTTTCAGCTGTAGGATGGGGGCCAGGGACACCCCTGGGGCGAGGAGCAGAGCTTTGGGCAGAAGGTTTGGGAGACGTGGCCCAGCTGCTGCCCCATCGCTGCTATTCCTCCCACCCCAGCCAGTATTTTGCCCGAAACAACCGCTCTGCCCTGGTTTTGCTCAGATTCTTGAGATGCTGCTGCATCACACACGGAGAACAAACCTTCACCCAGCGCCTGTGACAGCGTTTGGGCACCAGCGATGTCCCCATGAAACCGAGAGCTCAGCATGTCCCCAGCGCGGGGTCTGCTCTGCGAGGGGCTGGCGCTGCGTAAAACCTGAAACAAGCCCCTCTTTCTGTAACAGCCACGTAATACCCTTTAAAAGGCCTTTAAGTTCTGCCAGTACCTGGCTGCCAAGTTTTATTTTTGTCAGCCAATTCGGGAAGTTTGTTAAACCTGTGACTGGGACTGAGGAAGCGAGCCCAAAAAGCAATCAAAAGCACGTAATAAATAATAATTAGTATCAGTGTGTGGTGCTTACTCAGTATTTTTTTTTTCTTTCAATAGCCTTTTAGCTAGTTAGCAAAAACGTGTTCCACATTATGGTGGTCTCTATTAGAGCATGTATTTATCATCCTCCGGTTACACATGGCAAAGTGAGGAAAACAGCGTTTCTGTAGTCACTGGAGGAGCCCAACACACGTCCCTCCCGTGATCCATCACGCCCGAACGTGAGGAGACACGTGAACCACAGCAAAGTCCTGGGTGTGCACTTCGGGAAATGCCGCATCCCTGAACACGTCCAAAAAGGAGATGAGGAAACCCCCCCCAGATGGTACACACCTCCCTCCCCCTTGCCCCTTCACTGGTAGGTTGTATGAGCTCATTTATCAGCAGAAAACATTAAGGCACTGGTAATTCAGTTTTAATGGTTTTTCTCACCTGCAGAACTGCCTGGAGTGGTTCATGTTGGGACCTGCTTTAATATTGCCTTTCTCTGGGTCATAGATGGTGGTTGCTCGTGCATAAGCTCCTCCAAGAATAAAGATGAACCCATTGAGAGTGACTGCAGGAGCATATTTGTTATCTGTCAATGGAAAGCAACACTGAGATCAGTTTTAGGCTCAGGTTTGGAGACTGTTTTTTTATTTATACATTCCCCTTATTTATAGATAAGTCACGTTTCTCTAAACCTCCAAGGCTAGGGAAAGAAAAATGAGGAAACCTTTCCCGGTCTTGTTCTCCTTTCTCCAAGTTCTCAAAGGCACTTTTAAAGTTCATCAGTCCTTCATGCCCCAGTATGCGCCTCCCTCTAAACTGGTGAAGTACAATTATCCTCTCCCGAAGCCTAATGGAGTCACCGTGAAAGCTCCACTCTTACACATGAAATTAAGATGTCAAGTTCTTTCAGAATTTCGAATTGCTGCAAATTTTACCTCAGATGCTTCCCAAGCCTGTGCGGCAGCTAAGTATAGAAACCCACCGCGCAGAGACCTGCTTGATAATATCCAATTGTTGATTCTCTTTTGTGTTCTGCTTTTGCTTGTGGGAAGGTCACCCATATAATCCAGATTTTCTGAGATACCACTTTTTTTTCCCCTTCATCTGTCTCGTATATGCACCTGCATTTGTATTTTCAGATGTGTGTGTACCTTCAAGCAGTCCCGTATTTTAGCGATGAACTGTGTGAGGCTGGAGCTTGAAATTAAGCAAATCCATTATCTTACGTCAAGTTCAATCAGAGTTTCCAAGGATGCTTTAAAATTCTTGTGTTAGCTGCAGCATTATTAGAGATATTGGTAAAACTAACCATAAATTATCAAATAAAATAATTCTAATTTAATTAGCTGACTTGTCCCGTATGCTGCTCGCACGCCATATGCACATTATTAAATATGAGCCAGTTGGGCTGAAATTTCTCATGACGGTGTCTGTCTTGATGCGATAGAGTTTTTTTTAATCAACATTTCAGTGAAACCAATCAGCAGTGTCTGGAACAAAAGACGGGAAAATACATTGCTTTATTTGAGTTTAAAACAAGCTTCACAACCAGTTCTCTGAGAAACAGGAGCCTAAGCCCTTCAGGGTGTGAAGCAGACGTTCCCTGAGTGGCTTCCCCAGCTTGAGGGGACACTTCTATAAACATTATCCATATATAGCTATATAGGATCATAGAGTGATTTTGGTTGGAAAAGACCTTTAAGACCATCGAGTCCAACCATTAACCCCACACTGCCAAGTCCACCGCTAAACCATGTCCCTGAGTGCCGCCTCTACGCATCTTCTAAACACCCTCAGGGATGGTGACTCAAACACTACATGTTAAAGCCTCTCCAAAATCTGCATGTGTGTATGCTCAGAAAAGGGTGATCCTCTTGCATCTCCAGTGGAGCATTCTGGCAGCTTTAGCCTCTGCAACCCTCTTCCCAGTTGTGGAGAGGAGGTGCGCCAGCATCGTTACTACACCCTTACATCTCTGCTAACAGTCTCCACATAACGTTGAAGGGGTCTGTATGTTTCTCCCAGATCTGTAACACCATGACTGTGTTCCTTCAGGAACACAGAAAGAGACGGGTTTAAACTCATCCCAGCAGCTTTACTTCTGCTGGCAACAAAGATGATTAAGGGCAACAAAGATGCTGAAGGGAGTGGAGCATCTCCCTTATGAGGAAAGGCTGAGGGAGCTGGGGCTCTTTAGCTTGGAGAAGAGGAGACTGAGGGGTGACCTCATTAATGTTTATAAATACATAAAGGGTGAGTGTCAGGAGGATGGAGCCAGGCTCTTCTCGGTGACAACCAATGATAGGACAAGGGGTAATGGGTGCAAACTGGAACACAAAAGGTTCCACTTAAATTTGAGAAGAAACTTCTTCTCAGTGAGGGTGACAGACACTGGAACAGGCTGCCCAGGGAGGTTGTGGAGTCTCCTGCTCTGGGGACATTCAAAACCCGCCTGGACGCCTTCCTGTGTAACCTCATCTGGGTGTTCCTGCTCCGACAAGGGGATTGGACTGGATGAGCTTTTGAGGTCCCTTCCAAACCCTGACACTCTGTGACTCTGTGATTCTGGCATGTGCTCACCTCTTGCACGGCTGGTGGTGTAACCCTGAGGCTCATGTAAAAACCACCTTATTCCATTAAATATTTAATGAGACATTTGATGAGAGTTAAGTAAAACCTGATGAATTTCTCCAGAAGAGAGATAATCTCCTTAACAGAGGTTTGAACTGGCTAAAGTAGAAGGAAAATAATGGGTTTGTGGTGTCTCCTTCTGTTCCACCATGGTCATGGGGTGGTCTGGCTGTGGTCATCTCACCCGACATCGGTGCGTGCCCAGGGGGACGTACAGCACCCCATGTGAAAACAGACAAAACATGTTATGGGTTAAAGCTGGGCTCCTATTATGCTGAGTATCTATAGGCATATGTCAAAAAACCACGGTTGTATTAGGAAAATGTCACTGATCCTTGGGAACAGATGGGAAGAAACTAATTCATCCAGAAAACAGAACAAGGAGTATTCGGTTTCTTCTCGGTGCCACTAAGCCACTATAATTCATCAGAAAGATTTATCTGTCCTAACAACCCGTCTCGCGTCCCTTTCCAAATCAGACTCGCATATGTGACATTTTTTCCAGTTAAGACACTCATCAGAAATATTCCATATTTAATTATCACATCTTCCTGGTTTCTTTCTTTGACAAGCACTGTTTTGCAGAAGAATGAAACACTTGCATAAACACCCCCTCAGTTCCCAAATCTCACAGGGAACTTATGTGGGGCTCCCTCAAGGCAGAAACAGCGACTTCTCAGGAGACTGAATCACTGACTTCACGTTCCTTTTTGTTAAAGAAAGAGAGGGTAACCCCTCGGTTATTTTTATAGTGATTTTTTTTTCCTTTTCAAATAGGCAGTCTGGTGTTATTTTTCTTCCTTTTGTAAGAGGCAAGCGTGTTCGATTCTCATCATTTTTCCAATACATCACCTATCTGTTGTCTTTTTACTGCTTTTGGCTTTAGCTACAATTTCATAAATTGGTATAATGTAGGCCTGAGATGGAGAAACAGAGAAATCTCTGCTGTTTCTTTCAGGAAGGGAGAAGTTCACAGCGAACAGTCTCCTGATCCTGATGAAGATATGGCAGAAAGACACAAGGGACACCCCTCCAGAGACACGTAGAGAGAAAGCAGTGTGTTTTATTTTGTTTTTGTTACCATGGAGGCAGAAATTGGTTCTCGGATACAGGGAGCTCAGAAAACTCAAGCTGTCATTCCTGCTACCTGGGTGTGGGTGAGCACCTTCAGTCTTTAACTTCATCCCAGGTGCTACCCACTCTCTTCCTTTGTTGTTCTCCTTTCCAGGGCTTGGTAACCTCATGCAAACACTCAGGAGACTCCAACTTCTGTTGCTGTTCTAAATCCTTAACATGCCCATAGTGCAAAGGTGGGTGGTTGAGGAGCCTAATTTTGTAGAAGAACGTTCTGCTTGGGATATAGTAGGGATGTCACTTATTTCAAAAGTCAGCAGGAGGGAAGGGAGGAAGAATGGAGAGAGGAAGCATGGAAGCAGAGAAGCAGCCTCCTTTCCCCTCCAGAATTCAAGTGTTGGGGCTGTGGGATATACTAATCCATTTCAGGCTGGAAAATCTTAAATGGGATTTGTCTAGGACAGCAAGCACACTTGAGATTAAACGGCAGAATAAATGTAAAGGAAAAAAACAGATAAAAGGTACTCTCCTCTCCAAGTGGATAACATCATAACATCACTCTCCTTTGCTGTTGCTATGGGAAAATACGCAAGTATTTCTATTCTAGTGACATGTCATTGCAGGAAGGGGTATGCACTCAAAGCCAATCCTTGAGCCAGAGGTGTACCTCACATGGGCTTGATAATTTAACCTACTGGTGTTCTCCTCATTTAGTAAGGACATCGTGCTGTCTGTGATGCGTTTCATGGCTCTTGTGGCTCTCGGTACATTATATGGTCAAGTAGCACCATTCTGCTTTCCCTTCTGTGAGTGCTTAAAGATCCTGTGTTGCCTTCCAGTAAAGCACTTGGTCAGAGACTGAAGTGGCATTAAAATGAATGGCAGCAGCACTTTGTATGGAAAAAGGTTATTAAAACCAAGCTAGTCACACACTTTTATCAGGAGGAAGAAATGCTGGCATGGCACCAGTCCAGATAGAACACCAACCGAAGGGTCCTCCTGCAGACGCAGGTGGCCGGTGGTGGGGGTTGATGCACAGGATGAAGCAGGTTGGAGAAAGAAGACTAGTTAATAGAAACAAAATCTATTTTAATAGTAAGTGCCTCTTCCTCTCTCTGAATACTATGCAGACAAGCTCAAGAAGGGGATAGTAACAGATAAAATAACATCTCTTGGCTGCCGGGAGACTGCGGTCTGATCCTTAACATAGCTCAAGTGCAGATATCACCATTAACAGCAGATCTCGGGTGTCAGCCCTTCTGGCACAGCGCTCTCCTCTTCACTGGTTTCTCCTAACTATGTAACTAGTCACAGGGCCCTGTGGTTTCCCCAATGACCCTTGAGCAAACCCTCCTCAGAGACCCCAAAGCTGAGCATCCTCACTTGCAAACGCTGTATTTTTGCATATGTTTGGTGGGGATCACCCGTGCCAAAGCAGAAGGCTCCACCTGCCAACATGGAGCAGTTTCAGCATCAAATTTACAGGCAAAATGTTGAAGAGCTGAGAGGAGCTGGACACAGCACGGCCACAGAGATGAAGTGGAGGTAGCAAGCGAAAGACAGGACATCTGATAAAGGGCAAACACAAAAATATTGACTTTGCTGGGTAGAAGGCAGAGTAAATATGTGTAGGGGGAACACATCAATGAGTGAAAAAACCCATTCTGAATGGAGGATATGGCATATACAGAGGAGAAACGGGTGAGATAATGGAATGCAAAATTCAAGCTGACTAGTGGAGAAAACACTAAGAACTAGTCACGGGACAAAAAATATGTTGAAGGATGAGATTAAACACTCATTGCTTTCAGACTTCCAGGTAAGAGCCAGCCAAACCCACACACGGGTACCAAAGAGGGCCAAGACATATATCTGATTTTTCTTGTAAAGTCCAAAAATAAATTTGTGGGAATGAGTATGCATTTTAACCAAAGTAAGCCATGGGACAGTGCAGTAAAAATACACAGATACTGTTAACACTGTTTTCCAGATATTTCTTGCATTCTTAGCTCTGTGATTGTCCCACTGTGGTCGGACATATTGCTGCAGGAGTAAATGGTATGGAGAGGAACGAGACACTTGCATTAGAAACCAGAAATGCTCATAGATCTTTGGCCTCTGTGTTCTCATAGTTCTCACCAGATCTTAAAATTTAACAGTGGTGGTGATTAAACACTGGTTTTCTTACAATCCAGAAACATTAACAAAAACTTGTAATTCTACCAGTAGAGACATTGATTGTTCAACGTATCAAAAAAAAGAGTATTTTAGTGCCCTGGCATGAAGGCAGAAAGTGAACTAAAAGGCAGTGACAAGATAATTAGGGTTACTTACAATCACTGACTTCAGCATGTCCATGGCCATCTTGTTAAATAAGACAGAGCTCAGGAAGCTGGGCATGAAATACATTTTTAGCAGAGCTATATAGGACAGCTGGCAAGAAATGGAAAGGCAGGTGCTGCAAGCATGCAGCCTGGGTTCATTTACTGCTGTAGGACTTTGGCTTGAAAGCAGCAAACTTCTTACAGCTCAAAACACAAAAAGGGGATGCGCAAGGTGGTCTACCAAAAGTATGCTATCGGTCCCCAGTCTTCATCTCCTCTGCACAGGCAGGCTGTCAGTATTCAGCCTGCTTCACCTGCAATACAATTAGCCAAAAAATGACCCTCTCCCTTGCCATCGTTGATGTTAGGTTGGCAACATGATGCTTTGGAAGAGATTGACCTGTTGGGTTCAAACATGTGCCGTGCTGTGTTCAGCTCACTGTCATAAAATACCAGAGTGACTTGAGACAGGTACTACTGGTCTAAAAATCTCCAGAGACCTTGGCTACTTTCAACACTCACATCTGCTGTTGAATATCTGAGAGTGCTTGAGGTGTTTTTAAATAATTTGTTGTCCTGTTTAAGGTCAAGCAGATTTCACTGATCTCTGGGGTGACCTTAACCAACACAGTTTGCCCTCAGATGTCTCAGTTGACTTAGCTCAGAGGGACACCTTGAGAATTCGCAAATCAACACAAAAAGGTTCTGAGGTTGTCAAAGGCACCCCAGCAGTGTTCGTATCAGGTTTGTCTCAGCTCCACTTCCTAAAAATCACCCCAAGACTTCTTCTACTCCATCTTTGTTTAAGGTAAATGTTGACGGTACTGCACTTGCTGTAGCATCCAGTTCTTGGGGGATACTTTACAAATACTGGTGATACTACAGTCCTTGTAGAGCTGGAGAAATTGAAGTATATTTCCAGCATTCCCACTGCCTTTTAATGAAGATCAAGCATCACATCAGCTCAGTTTCCCAGACATTCTCCACTGGGGTGCAATTTTTCAGCTCCATGTTGTTTTACTTTATTTGCAAATAAATTGACGTTCTACATTTCCCAACAAAGACACACAGCAACTCGGCATTTCATCATATATTTTATGCCTTCAGCTTAACTAATCAACTTCATTTACACCAAGAAAACATAAGTACCATCTTTTAACTTCACTGGTGTCTTTTATGCACTTTCGTTAGGAAATAACAGCACACGCCCATTAGCACAATGGGTGACAAACCCAACTCGGGATGGTTTGGATGTTTTTTTCCAGGCACGCGTGGTGTTGATGCCTGCTAGACAGCATAACGAGCCCAGGGAACGATTTCATAGCTCCTGTGGCACTTGTACTATTTTGGTAAGGAAAAGCAATACTTCTTTGCATAATGCATTCATTTTTGCAATCTGCTGCGAGTACAGGAAAACCTCATACTGTCAGTCAGTGGATTAAATGAACAGCAGCAGCTGTAGCCATGTGACGGAAAAAGCTGGGCAAGAGGGTTGTTTGCGCTGCTGTATTACATAAACATGACTTTTGCCGGTTAACGCCCTCCCGCTGGGCGCTTCATGCTGCATCATATGCATGTCATGTTATGTTAGGCTGGACACAAACAGCAGCAAGGGAGTCGGGAAGCAGCAGCAGCGATGTCTGCACAGGGGAGGCTACAGCTGTGGCTCTACCAGCACCTGATCTACCAGGGAACCCTAAGGAAAGAGTCATAATAATTGTAACAAGCAACAATAAAAAGAGCACCTTATTTTAGCTTTCTGAATATGCTTAGGCCTTACCTGAATGCCTTGCAACTGCATTTCTGTAACTTGTTACTTGCTACTCGTATTGCTCTGCCAGGCTCAATACTGAGGCTGTGATTTTTTTAAAATTAAACACTCCACGTCACAGTTTTGACATGACTAAGAGATGCAGGATGGTGAAACCCCGGCCCAGGTTGGCCAGAGAGGTGGTGGATGCCCCATCCCTGGAGACATCCCAGGCCAGGCCGGACGGGGCTCCGAGCAACGTGATCTGGGTGAATGTCCTGGTTTTGCTAAAAACAAGTTTCTCTTTTAGTGAATTTGCCTGTCAGCTAAAGCTTCATATTAGCTGCATTTTCCTGGAGAACCAGACACACGTTTTGGTAAACCTAGCAATGGAATGCAAACTTATTGATAAGCACAGATGGACATCTCGCGAGAGGGGCGACGAGAAACAAGAGACCAAGAAACTGACCAACTGTGTATAACATCCCATTCACGTGAATACTTCACATAAAGTGGGAGATCATGAGGATCTCGTCCCTTTTTGCTTTTTCCTTTTTCCCTTCTGCTTATGGCCGACATTAGGAGAGGACCTTGCTAATCGTCCCTGCGAACTGAGGCCTAGTGAGAGACTGAATCCAGCTCTGATTGGCTGCAGAGTCTAATCCAGGACTTTGGTTGCCGGCTCTGCAGTTGCTGGGACTTTCAAGATTGGTTTTGTATATTTTGTATTATTTTCTCTATTCTTATTAGTAGCATTAGTAAAACATCTTTAATTTTTTCCAACTCTCTTCACTCTGTCCTTCTTTTCCTCCCAATCGCCTCTCCTTAGTGGAAAGGGGGAAGAGGGAGGAGGAAGTGTGGGGGTGGAGAGGGGGCTAACAATACATCTGCCAGGGTTTTATTGTCACCCCGCAATCTTAACCCTCGACAGTGAAGATGTCCCTGCTCATGGCAGGGGTTGGACTGGATGAGCTTTGGAGGTCCTTTCCAACCCAAACTATTCTGTGATTCTATGATGCAAAAGCAAGCCACCCCAAAGCAGGCTCTCTGCGATGACTGTATGAGCGCGGTTTCTTTGGCCACCCAAATACAGCCAGACCTAAGGCTGCCCACAGCCATCCAGCGCAGAGCAGGTGGCCCACGTTGGCCACCACTCTGCAGTAATGTCCTCATGAAGCTGAACCCCATGTCCTCATGAAACTAAACCCCATTTCCAACAGCAGCCTAAACACTTGGGGTGCAAATCACCAGAGAATCCAAGTAAGATGCAATCTTCTGAGCACTATCCTAATTTTTGAAGGAAATCTGCACCTCCAACATTGGCTGGTACGGTGGAAAGTCTGGCTTCTCATCTTGATCTTTACTCTGCGAAATGTTTGGTGAGCTTGAGGGGATCACAACCTAATAAACACGGTTCTAATAATCTACATGTCTCAGAGATTTCAAACTCTGAGGCACATATGCCTTTGGACACCACTGATAAATCCCAGATAAGAATACCCGTCACTTCCCGCAGGACAGGCGACATTTTAACAAACCAGTGAATAATAATCCATTAACTGAGCAGTGTTGTAAAACCACATCGAGCAACACATGATACCAGGATGAAGTTTCACTACACTTTGTGATTTTTTGGATGTAAAATTACTAGTCCATGCCTAATAACTGCTTTCCTTTCTCCTCTACTTTGAGCTCATCACTTCTAGCTGATAACTAGCTGTATTAATGAGTGACAATTGCCTTCAGTAAAGATCCAGATAATGGCCTCTCTGGTATAATATACCTACTTATACCATGCATTCCTGCCAATCTGTTGTAAACATACCCCTCTTGTCCCCCAACTTATTTGCTTTCCACAAAGGCATTAAAACACCTGTGGCACAAGAGCTTTCTGTCATAATACAGGTTTAGTCTGCCACATGCATCCCTTACCGATCATCGGAGACTCTATAAAACTCCATGAATTAGTCTGAGGGATGTAGGACTGCAAGACCCCCGCAGCTCGGCCGGCTTCGTTCACCCCGCCGAAGACGTAGATCTTCCCGCCGCAGACGGTCGCAGCAGCCGAATGGACGGCCTTGGGCAGAGGGGCGATGGTCTCCCACTGGTTGGTTATCGTATCGTACCTGGGACGAGAGCAATCGAGTGAGCTGAGACAAGGCAACTCTGGGTAGACAGGCAGAGAAAGCAGGCTGGGATACAACAGAAAGGCAGCTGGACAAGCAGAAGAAAAGCAGAGGTTGAAATGTGTTTTCTAACACCCTACAAATTCAGCCACTTGGTAAACAGTGTAATTAATGCTTTTTCTAAGCTTTTAAAACATTGAGAAAAGCCCAGAGAAAGCTGGTTCTATTTTTCTGTATATGCCTCTCAAATCTCATTACAGTCACAGCTGAAGAAACTCTGGACCTCTTTGTTGAGATGTCTTCTAATTAATTTCTATTAATGAGTATACTATGAGATTATTCTTGCAAATCAGCGCAGTGACATCCAATGGCAACCGCAGACTGTTAATACACTTCAGTTGTTCAGCCCGTGGAACACTTTTCACCTGCAACTTAATGTGACACGATGGCTCTTTTTACTCTCGTTAGCTGACCAGCGACGCACACTTTGTGCCAGAATAAGTTGCTTCCATTTAATTTTTCATTGTGCAAACCAAACTACAGTGCTTCATTGCAAGAAGCTTCAAACAGTAATGCTGGAATAAGATTTCACCATTGCGTCCACATTTGACAAGCAAACAGAAAAGAGTATGCATGGAAGTGCTAAGTTAGTTTTAAGGTCATCAGTATCTGATTTAATTAAGCCATTGACCATAAGGGATGTGTAGTTAATAATCCATGGATGAAGATTCATTTTAGACAATGTCACAAGTACAGACGTCATTTTTTTTTAAAGATAATGTGGCAGGGATCCAAATAGCTGCTCTAAAATGAGTCTTGGAGACAATGGAAAATAATGTGATTTTTTTAGGCCCCTATATTTCTATGTAATGGCACATTCAGTCAAATAGGAGTTTCCTGCATAGCGATTATTCAGGATTGTTGACTGCAAGAAGAGAAGCCCTCATCACCCATTCAGGGCTTCTGCTCTTAAGATTAGTGATACGCAATACGCAAACATGAAATGAATCCATGGCCCGAACTCAGCTGTGGAAAAAGATTTAGTGACAGGGGAATTCTCCCTTTGCAACATGTCCCTCAAATTCTCACTGCCCAAACTTGGGGAAAATAAAAGGGACAAAAGATACAAATGGTGGAAAGAGCACAAAATTATGTGCTTAATGAGAACGCGTTAATGAGTTTCCAAGTAATATAACTGAAAGTAATTAACATCCTCATAAAAATGAGGCAAAAGCAAGAGGGAGGCAAACTTTAACTAAAAACAGATGAGGAAAGTCCCTTATAATGAGCATGGAGATATGCCTTGTACAATGCTCTAAATTAGTTACTGAGAAATTAAATTCATCTACAACAAAGTGATCAAAGGGGAGAAATGTAACGAGATGAAATAACATGGTGCTGGGAGCACTCAAGGTGACACACCTACATCAGGCTGGTTCTTAACGCTTGGTGCCAAACTCCAGCCTGCAGATCATGGGTGGCCAGAGAACAGGGGAACTGCCTTTTACAAGGGGTCGACATAGAAAAGACGAGGGACAATGGGCACAAGTCACTCCTGAAGAGATTCCAATTGGACACCAGAGGGAAATTTTTCACCATGAGAACGATCAACCATTGGAATAATCTCCCCAGGGAAGTGGTGGATTCCCCAACATCGGACACTTTTAAGATTCAGCTGGACAGGGTGCTGGGCCATCTGTCTAGACCATGCTTTTGCCAAGATAGGGTGATCCAGATGATCCTTGTGGTCCCTTCCAACCTGGTATTCGATGATTCTATGATCCATGTTTGACTGCACAAGCTGCTCCTCCAGGTAAGAGACCATATGCTGCAGCTCCTGTTTGCCCGCAGCACTCGGGCAGCACTCACACCCATCCTGGCGGATGAGCAAAAACGTTGCATAATATAAAGTTTCAAACACTGCTTTTGGGTTATACTTTGCCAACTGTAGCAATTTTGCGCTTGGCAACTTAATTGTTGATGTCTTATTGTACAACAAAAGCCAGTTATGAAATTGGTGATAATAGGCTAGAAGCTGTGCAACAACATTAAGCTGAGAAGAACCGACCCAATATCTTTCTAGTTCCTCAGTTACTAAGATATTAATTATACCTGTCACCTGATACTTATTGTCTCCCACCATCCACTGTGACCTAACACCAGGAATGTTTGTGGCCAGCCGAAGTTATTGTGTCCCGTTTAAGAAGAACAAGGAATTACTGGAGGGAGTCCAGCGAGGGCTATGAAGATGATTCAGGGTCTGGAGCATCTTTCTTATGAGGAGAGACTGAGAGCTGGGTCTGTTCAGCCCAGAGAAGAGAAGCTGAGAGGGGATCTTACCAATGTTTATAAATATCTCAAGGGTGGCTGTCAAGAGGATGGACCAGACTCCTTTCAGTGGTGCCCAATGACAGGATGAGGGGCAACGGGCACAGACTGAAGCACAGGAGGTTCCTTCTGAACATGAGGAGAATCTTCTTTGCTATGAGATGCCAGAGCCCTGTTACAGGCTGCCCAGAGAGGTTGTGGAGTCTCCTTCTGTGGAGACATTCAAACCCACCTGGACACATTCCTGTGTGATCTGCTCTGGTGAACCTGCTTTAGCAGGTGGGTTGGACTGGGTGATCTCCAGAGGTCCCAGCCGTTCTGTGACTGTGTGAAGCGGTCTGAGGTGGGATGGTGAGCAGCTGTGTTGCCTTCCCTGGGCACTGGCTGAAGTAACTGACTGACCACAGTCCCCGACACCGACACATTCCTGCCACTGACTTTCTGATCCTCCTCGTAGGTTTTTGGGAAAGAGGGGTTATATCCTTCACATATGCTGGGTCTGTGTGTGGCTGAGGGCCACATCTATAGGAACACTGGAGAAAGGTTCCAATTATAAAACAAATCATCCTTCTTCTACATGAATTTCATTATTGTGACCTCATGTCCCCTACACCCTGTTTTTCACCCACTTTCACTGCTCTCTGTTTATGCTCTACGATGACAGAACTGTTCTTTCTTTCTCCAACCCTCCTTCATCTGCCACCAAAAATGACAAGTTTCACTTCATCAGCTGAAAGCCAAAGGCTGCAAAACTGCTGGGTATAGGCAAGAGTGAGGCTGCTTAAAAAGCCACTCACATCTTGAGGGGTATTTCGTTTAAAAAATCAGTGAACCATAAAGCAGGTGGAAGCCAGTCCTTGTCCACCTAACACAGGCATCTAATGTGGGTTTTACACAGGCTGCTCCGTGAAGTGTTCCTCTTAAGTGCCTAACTTATCCCTGGGGCTGGAGAAGAGAGGTTGGTGCCTTCAAGGTTCCTGATACTGTCCATCAAGTCTGTCCATCCCCCAGGAATTTATTCCTCTGGCTTATTCCCTCCTTGCAAAACCTTAGACGTGATTCCTAGTCTCTGTTTTGCTTCAGCTCCCACCCACCAGAAAGGAAATTTTGGGTTTTTTTCTGTTGGATTATAAAGCTGCCTGCTGTCCAATCTCTCTCTTTCATGTAAGGACTTGCAGAAAATAACAAAATCACCTCTTCACCTTCTGTAGGATAAACTAAGTAGTCTAAACCCCTTAAGTTTCTGCAAGGCAGGTTTCCATCATTTTGGTCTGCCTCAAGTCAGCTCTTAATGTGTTCACACAAGGATTTACACCAGATTAAGTGAACTGGTTTAAAAATGAATGAAGTTGAATCTTTCTAACCTACCAAGATGGGAAATAATAACACCTACTTTACCTCTCTACCCTAGGGTCTTCCCATCTATTGTGTCATCGCTGGTGTTGCCATCACTCCAGCACCACCAGTACTGGTGGGCTCCTCGGCTGCCTCAACCACAGGCTCTGCTCAACGGCCAGCGGGGAGGGAGCTGATTTAAAGAATAATCACTTTGATTTCTTTCCATTAGTCAAGCTTTGCATTTGATTCCCCTGTTTGAAGCTGTAGATGGAGACATAATGGGAGCTGGCTTTGAGCCAAGCAAAGGTTTTTCTTCCTTCTCCTCCACTGCTCCCTGCAGTCCCGGTGTGTCCATGCCTGTCCTTGGCTACGGGCCTACCAAGCTCACTTGAAACTTCAAGGACACCTCCTTTCACATTGCTGACGTCTGATTTTGCAGTCCTTGCACGCTACGGACGCACGTGTGGTTTTACACAGATGCCCTTGCATATCCTCCTCTGCAGCCCTATGGTCCATGGCCCTGCTGTGCTCTGCACATCAGGTTTTCCACGTGTGCAGGATGTGTGTCCCCCCACCTGTCACTTCACGTGCACTGAGCATTATTGTCTCAACCGACCCTTCTGCAGTCACTATTTTCTGGTTTATATATTATTTATATACCCACAGCTTAGGGACATGGTCTAGTGCTACAGTTAGGTTATGGTTGGACTCGATGATCCTGAAGGTCTCTTCCAAGTGAAATGATTCTACGATTCTGTGATAGAGCAAACGATCTGAACTCAGCAGAACATACAGCCCAGGCCTGAAGACAGCACGTGCAGAAGCAACCTTCTCTCATAACTCTTCACTCACAGGATTTAACCTGCGGGTCTGACCCTGCTCCTGTTTCACTCATTTTGCTCAACACCTCCTCTCTTGCTCTTTCCCTACCACCTCAGTATTAACAGCAGAAACCCCTTAATTTCAAGCTGCGCTGTTTGCTTCTCTGCATTCTTGACTTTTGATCTCTTCAGTACCTGAAAACAGTTGTGTGGTGTTTTTTTAATCTCTCTCTCCTCAGTTTCTTAATTTCTCTCCTTCTAGGTTAAACAGCCTTATGAGCATCTTCATTTATTCATATTATAAAATCCTTACATGATGGTCAGTCGCTTACAGACATGCACCCTACAGCTGCTTATACATGATTTAATTCTCTTTGCAGGAATGCTGCTATTTAAAATAAAGCTGTACAGTGTCATATTGATCTGCTCTTCAGATGATTCACATGTTGTTTAAAATCACATTAATGGATTACTATTTTTTGCCTTTTTTTATTTTCTTCTGACTGTTCCGAGGAGCTTAAGAAACTATCCTTGGACAAGGCTATACATTTAATTTTCTTAAGACGTCAATAAAACAGTAGGTTTTGAAGCACTTTCTAAAGCTTATAAAGCTTATTCTTTACATTGTATTTTTTAGACTGTCTTCCAAGTACACACTGCCAGCCAAAGTAATCTCCCAATTTTAGACAACCCTATTGTAAAAGTGCTGTCAGGTCAAAGGGATTCATCTTCTTCTGTCCTTCAAACAGATAATAACCACAAAGCACCCACATTTCCACACTTTTAGTCACATACATTGTCTTGTCAGCATATGCCATCTTCTCGGCTCTCAAATTGCATATATTACAGGGCCCATCCATTATCTAAAAACCTAGTTCGTGGATCCACTTCATTTCCCTGCCTCCCAACCCAACTCATCTCTCAGAAGAAGACAGAAAGTGTAATACCCTCTCGCCTAACACCTAATGACTCGCTCCCTGTCACACGGAACCTTGCCAGAGGCGTTGATGGAGAACTGCAGTCGTGCCGTTATTTCCCTAAACACTCATTCCAAAAACATAACTCTCCCTGAACATATACCCATGTACAGCCACGAAAATGGACTTATAACTCAGGCCCTCTGGCACATGCATATTGTTTTAAGATGAGTAATGAATGACTCCTCCTTCTATGTTTGTGATAGTCCTGTAATATTATCTGTCGAGCCAGAATTTTTACTGCTTCTTTACAGACAAATGGCAGATAAAGGGTAAAAAAATCTCAGCCCTTTTGAAGTTGATGGGAAAACACTGATTTAAGTGGCACCAGAATTTCTGGTTGAGGCTGCACCCCTCAGCACCAACGAGACAACTGAAAGCAAGGAGAGAGGAGCACAGGAGCTGATGCCGTAAATCATATGGAGCCCAGTGGTCCCTGCTTCCTTTAATGCTTTCTAATGGTACAGCAGATGTATTAGGTGCAGTCAGGTGATAGCCTGTATAGATAAGATGGTCTGACATCTGTTTTTTAACAACAAAATGCAATAACAGCATCTTTGTAATATTTTAACCATTTAGGCTGAAATATTGCTCAAGGGAATGGCAGGAAGATGTGCCAGGGGAGGTTCAGGCTGGACATGAGGAAAAGGTTCTTCACCCAGAGGGTGCTGGACACTGGAACAAGCTCCCCAGGGAGGTGTCACGGCCCCAAGCCTGACAGTGTTCAAGAAGAGACTGGACAACGTCCTCAGACACATGGTGTGAACTGTGGGGTTGTCCTGTGCAGGGACAGGAGTTGGACTCGATGATCCTTGTGGGTCCTTCAAACTCAGGACATTCTACAATTCATTCCAAGAATTCCAGGTAAGACAAGTGGAGAACAACAAGGAAACTGGGAGAAAACCAAAACTCAAGAGCCTGCAACCCTGAAACTCAGCATTGAGAGGGGAACAGTGTTAACCTCAGAGGGAAATGTAATTTTTGGCATATCCTGACTTGGAGCATATGATCATATCACCTTATTATTTTAATACAGGCCTTTTGTAAGACCTGCTGGAATGACAGAGAGGTTTCCACCCTCCTGAGAGATGGTATCATAGTGTCCCATCCAAAACAACACAATATTTGAAGAGGAATGTGCAGCCCACAGAGAACACAGAAGGCTGGTCGTTTAGAGCTTTTGTGGAGTGGGGGCAACTAAGAGAAGCCAAAGTCAAGAAGTGAGAATCAACTGTGCTTACAACCACAGACAACTGAGCGATTGAAGTGGCTTACTTCGTATGTTTTTCTTCTTTTTTTAAGTTGCAACCCAAATTCAGAAATCCTCATTGCTTGCTGAAGCGGGTACAGTGATTTAAATTCCAGACCTCTTGCACAAACTACCTGCCTGGTCCAAATGGGAAACGCTTTTGTCTGAAAAGGCTGGACTTTGTTCCATACAGCTATGAGGGTCAGAGTTTTCTCACCTGCAGATCCTGAAACACCCTTTCTGAAACACACAGCTTCAGCCACGCCACGCTTTGCTTCTGCCATCCCCACTGTCATTTCAATACAAAAAATGAAAAAGGGAACATCCCCAAACCTCCCTCATTTCTTGGCATAACCCAAGAGTCCATGGCACTCTTTTTCCATGGCTGCGTCTCCCAAGTCTCTTTACAGACAATAGCAGATTAATTATAACCATGGGTTTAGCAAATCCCCATGACAAGTCACCCTTATTGCGGTCGAGACAGTGTATGCTGAAATGACAGGGACAAAAATCTGCTCCTTTCCCACATGAAAGTCTCTTGATGGGCTTGTTACAACTGCAAACCAGCCCGGTTGCTTCCCCTGAGTTGTCCAGGGGACACCGAGGGCCTGAGCGTGACTTTGCAGCTGTAATGTCACTTGTGGCAAGGACTTCTGTGACTGAGATGAGGAGGAAGGAGAGGGGGAGACTTTGCTTGATTGGGGGCATTATTTCTATGTTCCGCTTTATCAAGACATGGAATGAAAGACTGCACCCCTTTCCAGGGCTCCCTCTCACGTTCACAAAAACATTTCTTTAGTTAAAAATTTACTAACTAAAATTACAGGACAAATACCTTCAGGAATGAAAAAAAGAAAATCTGCATTAAATGGTGGGATTTTCTTCAAAGCAAGTCCCAAGGGCAGCGCCCACCTTAACTCACATGTTGTATTCACTGCTGTTAATATTATTGATCACCCATTCTTTCCCTGACCCGTGCCTGGGCTGGGAGGGAAGGCTGCCTGCAGACTTTGTCCCACAGCACACACGTCCTTTCCTTTT
This sequence comes from Columba livia, assembly GCF_036013475.1. Classification (NCBI taxonomy): domain Eukaryota; kingdom Metazoa; phylum Chordata; class Aves; order Columbiformes; family Columbidae; genus Columba; species Columba livia. Next base: position 8,593,976 of record NC_088604.1, read on the forward strand.
GTCACATCCTTGTCTCCCAGGTAAAATAGTGCCAAATTTGTGAATGTGGAGGAACACAGAACTACTTGCAAATGGTGATCACTGGACACCAGACACGCACCCATTCCCCAAACTGGGCCGTTGTCCCAGGCACCGACCTGGGCAGAAATCGTTTGGGAAAAAAACAAGTGATCACACGATTAAAGATTGTAGCAAAAAGTAGATCTGGAGAAGGAAACTTCACTTTTGGCATCTCCTATTTTCCTCTGTGTTCAACTTTAAAACATCATTTAAACTTTTAATATGGGTTTTGGTAATCAGTATTTAGGGTATCTACTTAAATGAAAAAATAAACGCCCCCTGCATAAAAGGAGCGTAAATATTGCAGCACTCAAATGCAGAAATAATAGACTGAAAGCATCTTAGCATCTTTAATCTTAACCTTTTGAAAATATTATTATTATTATTATTATTTTGTTCAAATCTTTCTGAACAACCTACCCCTTCTTTGGTTTGCCTGCTAAGGCAACTTTTACTGGGAGCTGCCTCCCTCAAAATGCTGCTGAAGAAGTATTCAAATTCAGCATTTAAAACTGACAAAAAGAAAAAAACCCACATATTTTGGTTGCCAGATTCACTAAGGAAAAACATTTCACAAAAAAATGTATCATTAATCTATTGTCACAATGCATTTTTAAGTGTTTGAGTACGGCCAGGGCTGTATTGAGCTTTTTGGAATGGAAAATTCTTAGATACCGCATTTCAAAGCGGTTTCTATTTTTTAATAAAAATGTTGATATGCATATAAACTTTATAGTTTTATTGAATGTCATGGTTGAAACGAAAGCAGTTGGTTTTGGAATTCTACTTAGCGAAATGTTTCTTTTGTGCTTTTGTTCCTTCCTTTATTTTAAGTTCCATGTGAGGAAAGGAAAACTTTTCTATTCGGAGTCTTCTTGAAAAGAGAAATTTCCATTCTCTCCCATCTCCACTCAGCCGCTCTCGGCCAGGAATTCCAAAGTGTTTCCATGGGTGGGTGGTTTTACTCGGAGCTCGGCAGGTCGCAGCCCCCGGCCAGGACCACCAAAGGGAAGATCTTCCTTCCAGCCGGGTCAGGGCTGAGGTGCTTTACCAGGAAAGCGCATGTGAGAAACTTACTTTGCTGTTGCTTTTTTTGAGGATTACTGCGGTCTGTAAAGACTTTCAGTACTAAATTCAAAGGAAGCTTATTAGTTCATTGTATAATCTGTGTAAAGTGTCCAAAGAAGCTTAATTCCTCTGTTCCCTTCCCTGAGCAAACCGACAAACAAACTGGCAGCTTTCGCCTTTGGTTTTGAAACAATGCTTTCCACTGAAGCTTTAAAAAGAAATCTAATCCCGCACAGTTTCTTCTGTTCTTAGCTGTTATAAAAGCTTATTTAAACACGCACAGCCCATTTGATGTGTCCTTTAAAAGGGAAATGGTCCTTTAGCACAGAATGAAGAAAAAACACAGAATCACAGAATCACAGAATGTCAGGGTTTGGAAGGGACCTCGAAAGACCATCCAGTCCAATCCCCCTGCCGGAGCAGGAACACCCAGATGAGGTTACACAGGAACATGTCCAGGTGGGTTTGAATGTCTGCAGAGTAGGAGACTCCATAACGCCCCTGGGCAGCCTGTTCCAGTGTCTGTCACCCTCACTGAGAAGAAGTTTCTTCTCAAATTTAAGTGGAACCTTGTGTTCCAGTTTGTACCCATTAGCCTTTGTCCTATCATTGGTTGTCACCGAGAAGAGCCTGGCTCCATCCTCATGGCACTCACCCTTTAGATATCCGTAAACATTAATGAGGTCACCCCTCAGTCTCCTCTTCTCCAAACTAAAGAGCCCCAGCTCCCTCAGCCTTTCCTCATAAGGGAGATGCTCCACTCCCTTCATCACCTTTGTTGCCCTGCGCTGGACTCTCTCCAGCAGTTCCCTGTCCTTCTGGAACTGAGGGACTGGACACAATATTCCAGATGTGGTCTCACCAGGGCAGAGTAGAGGGGAAGGAGAACCTCTCTTGACCAACTAACCACCCCCCTTCTAATACACCCCAGGTACCATTGGCCTTCCTGGCCACAAGGGCACAGTGCTGGCTCATGGTCATCCTGCTGTGCACCAGGACGCCCAGGTCCCTTTCCCCTACGCTGCTCTCTAATAGGTCGTTCCCCAACTTATACTGGAACCTGCGGTTGTTCCTACCCAGATACAAGACTCTACACTTTCCCTTGTTATATTTCATTAAAGTTTTCCCTGCCCAACTCTCCAGCCTGTCCAGGTCTCTGGATGGCAGCACAGCCTTCTGGCGTGTCAGCCACTCCTCCCAGCTTGGTGTCATCAGCTAACTTGCTGATAGTACACTCTATTCCCTCATCCAAATCATTGATGAATATATTGAATTAAATATATTCAATATATTGAACCTCCAACAAACAGCATGTCATTCTGTTTTGTTTTCTTTACCTTTCCACGTGGTCGACATTGCCTGCCACACCGACCCCTCCAATGGTATAAATTTTCCCGTCGTACACCAGACTGTTGTGTCGACACCTTGGGACCGTCATGCGGGACACGAGGTTCCAGTTATCGAGCAAGGACATGTAACACCAGACATCGGCCAGCGTGACCCCTGACTCCATGCCGCCTGGTGCCAACGTGCGGGCGAGGGAAAGAGAAAGGGGAGAATTACGTGAGATCCCGGAACGGCAGCAGCTTTGCACACAGCAATCAAAGCCAGTTACAAAGAAAGAAAAAAAAATCTTCAAATGACATTTGACTAATTAAAATAAATCACCCTCAATACTGAGCATCTGTTCCGATGATGCATATCTGTGTCATTTATTCATGCGCCCCAAAGGCTGCTTTTTTTAATAAGATGACATGAAGAAATCAAGATGTCAGACTACGAGGGACATGTACATAAGGGGATAGACCCTTTTCAGTGTTCATAAATAACTTCCAGTCTATTAAATTACTGCAACACTCGCAAGAGGGTGTCAGGAGGCAGAGCCTATCTTGGCTTGTGAGACACAGGCCAGTTTGAAATCTAAAATGATTAATACAGTGAGGGATTGAAGCAACACATACATGGGCAACATAAACTCAGTGCTTGCACTGTAAGCTTAATGCCTAACTTTCAGGGACAAATTTCTTACTTATTTTTGTTTCCTTATAAAGGAAAGAGCCAGCTGTACATCTGTAAAACAGTTCAAGATGCCCCGTTGAAATATTTATGTCGGTCATTTTTAAACTGAAGCTTCCAACGCAGTCACTTAATGGTCATCTTTACTATCCCCATTTTGAAGCACAAAGAGGTGAAATGACTTATTTGAGACCACACTAGGAGTCGGTGGTTGAGCCAGGAAGAGAAATTAGACTCAGTTCTGTGGTTTAATGAGAAAACCAGGCTTCCTCCTCAGTATTTTGCTCTCCAAACCTATGCTATGCAGTGTAGGGTCCAGTACTTGGAGCTTGAATGGGTTTATTCCCACTTCTGTTGGTTCCCCTTCCCTTCTTCCTGTGTCTTTTAAGTCTGAGCAAAGCAAAATATTCGCTGATACTCAGCCTTGCGTCATTTTCAGTTCTCCTACTGCAGCCACCGAATACCATCAGGTCACTCATCCAAATTCAAGGGAAAGAGTTGAAATAAGCTTTGAATTTAGGAAGCCACAGCTTTTGTTAGTGGGTACGGCACGGCCTAATGTGGCTCTACGTATTGGAAAGTACCTCAGCTAAGAATAACTAAAAGTCAACACCTCAGAAAAGCCTCCACAGAAGGCTTTCACTGCAGTGGCAAAATGAGCACGGGCAAAAAAACCATCAAGAAATAATTTCCAATCAATCCTTAGGGCCTCTACGGAGTATTAATGGAATTCAACACCACAGGCAGCAATTTACTGCGGAAAATGCAGTGAGAGAACTCAGTGAGGGAAAGGCAACAGCTGTAACCCCTTACTGGTCCTGCCTGATGCATCTGCACTCCCAACTGCACCCTCAGATCGCACATGTCTGGACCTCCCTGCCCAGGCGCCTCTTTTTATGATCAAACCTCCGCTCAGCTGCCATCGAGCATCCCTGCATCGCCTGGTGGGAATCGCTGTTCCCCCTCCAGCCAAGCAGAGGTACCACCAGACTGCAGAAAACCAGACAGTGTGATGCTGTGGGCACGGTGGATGCAGCTGCTTGGGGAGTTAAAGCCTTTTAAGGAGCGTTGGTCTCAGTTTCATCAAAACTAAGAAGATTATAGGGCTAGTGACTACTGTCAAAAGAGAGGTCTCAACAACAAGTACAAAATGTGAATGCTCCTGTAAGCAAATACTGTAAGTGTAGGTCACATATTCAGCAGTTCAGCCCGCCTGCGTCAAATTCCATAACCCACCATTTAGACTCAACTACAGTCAGTATTTTAAATTGTGTTTCTATGGCAGTGAAACCTCTTTGCATGCTTGATGGTTGTCAGACCTATTTTCTTCACGTTGCAACTGCAAAATATTGCTGTTGACTGCTATGAGAGAATGTTAATACTGCAGAGAAATAAAGAATGATAAAAGCAGGGAAATCCCTCTTTCTCAACCTCCATCCTACTTGTCTTTTTTTTTCCTCCAGAAGCAGCTGGGTAAAACTCCCACATGTCCTTCCCTGTTTGCGCTGCCAGCGTTGTAGGAGGAAGCTTTTCTCCTAGCCCAGTAAATCTGGGGGATGAATGGACTAAGAACAGCTCTGCAGACAAAGACTGGGGGCATACTGGTGGATGAAAAGTTTGACATGAGCTGGCAATGTGCACTTGCAGCCCAGAAGACCAATCGTATCTTTATGATGAAGGTGGTGAAGCACTGGAAGATGCTGCCCAGAGAAGCTCGGGATGCCTCATCCTTGGAAGTGTTCCAGGTCAGGTTGGATGGGGCTTTGATCACCCTGGTCTAGTGAAAGATGTCCCTGCTCATTGCAGGGGGGTTGGACTAACTGATTTTAAAGGTCCCTTCTGAGCCAAACCTTTCTGTGATTCTAAGATTCTATGAAATCTGCTGCTTACCTGAGAGATAGATGTTGTCCCCAGCGCTGACCACGCTGAAAAACTCTCGATCATAGAAGGGCAGGCTGGCCAGCGGGTACCACTTGTTGTTTTGAGGATTTAAGCAAGTGACCGCTGTCAAAGCACGTTGATTCATGCCAATCATCTGACGACCCCCAACTAGGACTATTACCTCAGCCACACCTAGGATTCAAGTAAGAAAAATCATACTATTAAAAAGGGACATCTCTCAACCACGCAAGATCCTATAAAAAAATACTCATAATTAAGGGTAATTTTAATGTATCATATGTAAATCTGTTTTAGACTGTACAATCAAACCAGGAAGGGTGAGAAAAGAGGGAGTGCGTGTGTGTGGGGAGTGGTGGGTGAGGAATGACACTATGAACATGCTTGAGAGAACTTGGGAGGGCGTGTGCCATCTGGGCAAAACTTGAGGGGGCAAGAAATAAAAAGCCAGTTCCAAGTAAAGATGTCCATTGACTTCAATAGTCTTTGAATGAGACCTGCATGGAGCAAATTCCTGGATAAAATGGCAATTTTGTCAAGGATTGTGATGGGTTTGGAGACTGGCCATTATCCAGGGAAAGTGTGTTTGGACTCTAACCTGAAGAAGATGTTCTCACACTAAAGCTAATATCTGGAGGAGATTTATGCTATGGGTATGGTTGTTCATTCTGATCTTCTCTCTGCATATCCGCATATACTCTGTTAACATATAATTTTCTGCTGTGTGTTTTTGTTTGTTTATGCAGATGATGTGCTCAAGCCATGAGTCAGGGTCTTTGCGTACTAGGTGCTAGGAAACATGACGGAGATAGACCCTGCCCTAATGTAGTTATTAACTGAGATTTAGCTGTATGTGAACAGCTCCCCAAGACTGTAACACACAATGTGTACAGACAGCTGAATTTTCTGTTTGTGCAAATGAGCCAAACTTTTGAAACCCAAAACCCAGAGTTTTTAGTCCCATTTTACAGCCAGAGCTGAGTCACATCTGATCTGAGTGTTACTCCAGACTCATCCCCACAGCGATGGGTCACAGTTTAACTCTGGGACCTTTTCTAGCTCCAACCCCAAGAGTCAAGTGCTGGCGACAGTTTGGATTTAGCATTTAGCAGAAGTGTCTAAAATCCTTCTGCAGCAATTGTAAGCCCCGGTGCAACTTGTTGCCAGGAGAAGTAGGCTCAGAAGCAGGACCACGAGGCCTTGAGATGGAAGGAATCGCCATTTCGGGAGCTGTGCTCGTGGCGGTACCCAATGCCGTGATGTGTTACGGTGCCCAGAGACACGTATGCGCGGGGGGGGGCGTCAGAAGTGCAGAAATGAGATTGCCAGCAGGAGAGATTAGGAGCTGCAGCGGAGCGAAATGCGTCTTCAGAGCAATGGATTATCGTCATTCTTCATTAATGTTTTCAAAAAATATATTTGTGTCATTCAGGCAAGGTTACTCTCTTAAAAGTTATTAAGTTAAAGTGCTTTACAGTTTTAAATAAATATTTCTCAGTTACAAGAGATCATTATTTTTGTGCCATACCAGAAAATCTAATCACCTGTGCAAGGCATAACTTGATTATAATCAATGACCTCGAGAGGGCATGTGACATGCTGCAGCGAGTCCACAAAGGATGTTTAGAGATCCTTTGTGCCTACATGAATGCTGTTGATATGCAAAATAACATGATTCTATATAATTAGGCTCTGACCTAAAAAACTATAATCACCCTCTCTTACCCCAAGAGAATCACTTTCCCCTCATCAACAAGCTTCTGGAAATGGATCATATTACACCTACAATTTTATATACATAAAATAAGCACTTTTCAAAAATCCCTTCAAACATCACACCATTAGTTGTCTTCAATGAAAGACTTTTTAGGGTAGATTGTTATTGAAAGTCCTCTACGCTTCATCCTTCTGAAAGGTACCTTGATGAGGCATCTCCAGAAGCTGCAAATGCCGCGGTTTGATATGCCATCGCCGTGCCGCATTAGCATTAGTGGCAGCGACAGAAAGTTTTGCCTGGCTTTGAGATTGTACTTAGGGGAGGCAGAAGTACAGGCAGCATGTTAAAATAATTCACCTGCTTCATCTGACTCCTCCTTGGATGCAGTGTCCCTACGTGACAGTTGTGCTACTCTCTGTTCAACAAATATTTAGGATATTTCTCACACTACCATGATACAGGCTGTGCTGGTGAGTTGGGTTTTTTTAATGTATTTTTCCAAAAAGGAAAATGCATATGTTCCTCAGGTGAGAAGCTTCTTGAAATGGCATGGTTCTCCACAGCTATTGGGTTTTTAAAACGGAATATATCACGTGTGGTCCGTTTGTTCTGGAGGCAGCCAACAGCCTGAACTGGTGCTGTAAGACTCGGGGTAGGAACATAATATATCTACATAGGCTGTGAAAGTGAAGCTGTTCTGTGAATATTAATCAGCTGCTCCCTGCAGGAGGCTGGATGGTAAAGAAGCAAATTTGTCACCTGTTTTTGCAGCTAGAGAAACTGAGGCACGGAGGGCAAGGGGCTCACTTTCAGGACAACAGGGACATGTCACAGCCTCTGGCAAAACTAGTAATTCCCAAAACTTTGGCATCTCGAAATCTAGTTTCAGACGCACACATCTCCACACCTGTGATGGACCATTGGGAGAAGCTCCTACATGCTTGATCAAAGCAGAAACGGAAAACTGAGCTTGAAATATCACCAGACTCCAAGAAAGAGCCAAGGGAAGGAGCCACGGTCCATGTCCCATCCCAGGACATGTCCTGGCCATGCTGGGAACTGCCAGAGTCACGGAGGGAAGTTTTGCTTTACCTGCAGAGAGCCTGGGCCGGGTCCTCGGCGTCTGCATCTCCTGTCGGGCGTGTGGCAGCATGTGATAACGTTTGGCTTCGTTTACCAGGTCCCGGCAAGCCTCCGAAGACTTTATCAACTCCTCGTTGTCAACGACGTTCAGCAGATAGCTGGGATGGATGAAGGGGAGGCGCACCACCGCCAGCAACTCCGCAGCGTACTGGGATGGAGGGAAAAATAATAACACCCTGCAGCCTTTGTGCTGGAGTTCAGCCCCTTGGCATCTCCATCTCCTCCCCTGAAAACTGTCCCGTCACCCAACCTGGAAAGACACTTATCATGGATGCTGGATACAACCCCTGCCTAGAGATCAGGTGGGACAGAAACAACAGCCCTCAGTGCTCTCTGACCCAGGCTGGTTTTGGTCCCAGGAGACTGAAAACAAACTTCAAAAGGTGGCAACTCCTGTTATAAAGCACCATATGGATGGGGTTTTTGAAAGAAAAGCTCATTCTGAACTCAGGCTGAATATAACACCGTGTGCCACTGGAGACATGGAGTCAGCTTTTGAGTTTTCTGAATTAACCTTGAAATGTGAGTATTGTTGCACCATAAACAAAGCAAAACAAAACAAAACAAAACAAAACAAGTCTTTTCTGGCACTATAAATGTGAAACAAAAGCCGGTAAGTAGGGTGGATTTCAACAACTGCTATGGCAGAGACTGAATAATATCAGTCAATTTGCTAAAGGCCTTTTAATTAATAGGGTTTATTTGCTGGTGAAACAAATAAAGTAGTTCTAGATTTTGGGGAAATCAGACTCCAGAGGGTGCTATACAAATACTGACAGTAAGTTTCATCTTCTAAATAAATATATTAAACCTCGGAGAGCAAAGGACACCCGAGCAAATGAAGCTGTCTGTCACTGAACACGGCTTAAAGGAGAACAAAACCCCAAGAGAGAAAACTGCAATCATAAAACCAAGAGTCCATCCCCAGATTATTCTTTTTATATATAATTGGTTATATCACAACACAGCACAAGAGTGCAGTGAAAAGCAGAGTAATAGGAAAATGTGGTTCTCAAGAAGCAAGGCACACAAACAGGATGCAAACTATGGGTGCACAGCAAGAAAAGATAATCATCTGCCGTAATAAATATTCATACAGCCGCAGCATCCAAAGATCCCAACTGGGATTGAGGCCAGGATGCAAATAAATATTTCTGAGGTCCGTGCAACTGGTCCTGAGAAACACTGGGTGCCAGCAGCATCTGCTGGCCCAGAGATGCCTCCGGTCTTCCAGAAGCTACTTGGCTCTCGCTCTCTGTTCCAGCAGCGTGCCTGTCCCTGCAGCCTGTGACAGCCAGGTCATAGCAGGAGCAGGGACAGGAATGGGGCAGGAATGTGGCCTGAGCCAGCTAAGGGGCTGGCTGGGCAGGTGGGCATGCAGTGACACCCAGGATGGCTCCCAGGGCTTCCCCTTTCCCTGTCCAAATTGAAGAACCAGGCTTCATTTAGGAGGAAAACAGCATCTCTCCTCCCGACAGCAGGTGGAGGGAGGTGATTCTGCCCCTCTGCTCCGCTCTGGTGAGACCCCACCTGCAGTTCTGTGTCCAGCTCTGGAGCCCTCAGCACAGGACACACATGGACCTGTTGGAGAGGGGCCAGAGGAGCCACAGAAATGATCCGAGGCTGGAACAGCTCTGCTGGGAGGACAGGCTGAGAGAGCTGGGATTGTTCAGCCTGGAGAAAAGAAGGCTCCAGGGAGACCTTATTGCAGCCTTTCAGTGCTTAAAAGTGACCTATAAGAAAGATGGGGACAGACTTTTTGTCAGGGCCTGTTGCGACAGGACGAGGATTTATGGTTTTAAACTAAAGGAGGGGAGATTCAGGCCAGACATCAGAAAATTTTTTTTTACACTGAGGGTGCTGAAACCCTGGCCCAGGTTGCCCAGAGAGGTGGTGGATGCCCCATCCCTGGAGACATCCCAGGCCAGGCCGGACGGGGCTCTGAGCAACCTGATCTGGGTGAAGATGTCCCTGCTCATGGCAGGGGTTGGTCTGGATGAGCTTTGAAGGTCCCTTCAAACCAAACTATTCTATGATTCTATGATCCTAATTCACACCATTCTGCTGTTGGAGAGCCACGTCAGCTTGGTGCAAGCTCAGTGAAAGCAAAGACGCGATCACCTCGTGGGGAGCTGAGCCCACATGGCAGCAGGAAGAGGACCACGTCTCAGCCCCTTGCTCGCCAGCCCTCCTCGACACTGGGGCCAGCAATTTTAGGTACAGCCCAAAGACTTTAGGTCTGGCCACCCTGCTGTCTGCAGATGAAAAGGAGAAGTGATGTAAAAGGCGCAGGAAAATAACTGCGCTCTTCTGGAAAAAATCCCACATGAGCAACGAGTCCGTGGCTCATCACTATTACCTTCAGCACAGCATGGGGCTCTGTAGGGCTTGATATCACTTCATCAGCCTCCAAACTAGAAAAGAAGATGCTCTTCTCTTTTCCCTTGCTGTAATCTATTTCTAAGGCACTTTCTAGGAGGTAAAACGGCTGCTCCCCTTTTCCCTGGAGTCACAAATGTCAGACACTTGGCTGCAGATATCTTAATGTCATTAAACGGTACCTTGTAGGAGAAGGAGTAGTGGACATATGGCAGTGGGTGGCAAAGCTCTGATTTCAGGAAGAGCTTTTTTTAACAAGGTTGGGGGCGTTTAACCTTACACAGGAGCCAAGACGGAACGTGGCATCGGGACATGGGAATAATGCAGATAGCGAGTATACTGGGGATGAGCCAGACAACCCCCACAGGGGAGGTTAATCCCCACTACAGGTGGCTCAGGAAGCAGCAAGAGTCGCTAAAGGGCAGTTTAAATAAACTTGTAAAATATATGGAGTGTCTAGCGGAGCCAGCACCTTCTCTCAGTGCGGTGGGACACGGCAGAGCTGCCCATGGTGCTTCCGAGGAAGATCTGCGCTGGAACCAGCCGTACCATGAACCAAGGGAAAACACAGGCACAAACCGCGGTGCAAATACATCAGGACACGGGGCTCGACAGACACCATGATGTCCCACAGCTGAGTGTGAATTAGCATTGGGAAGAGAGCTCCTCTCGGGCAGGGACAATTCCCACAGCCCGGCAGAGCGATCACCTCCATCTCCCACCTTTCCCAGAATAAATGGGGCAGTTCTGCTGCCTGAGCACAGCGAGCTCTCCCTCCCGCTCGCCCACCTTGCTTTAATTAGATAAGTGAGAAAATCTGATTCTGTTTCTCTCCTGGATTTCCCCCCCGCTCCCTTCTCTCCTCTTTTGTCTGAGCTCGTGGCTTATTTTGAAGGGGAATAATAATTAGAACATGTTGCTCCCTTTCATCAGCTTGAAAGTTAATGTCACATATCAAAACCAATGTCACTTTTCACTCTTATTTTTCCCTTTGCTCAAACAGCTGAAGAAAGTCAGCTTTGCATGTGTATGTGTGTGTGTGTGTGTCTGTGTGTGCATGACCTCGCACAGTCGTGACTCTGGCTCATCGCTGATGGTATTAAGGGTACATATAATCGCAGTGTTTTTCACCAAGGGATCTGTAGAGTATGTACCATCGTAGCGTCTCTAGAGAAGACAGGAGAGGCTTTTATAAACCAAAGGCTTTTTGTACCAGCTCTTTTAAGCACTATAGTGAAGGGTGAATTTCATTTAGCCTCACTGATTTAAGAATATTCAAGTGATTTAGGCAATCAGCAGCCTTTTTCTTTTGGATACTCCCTTATGAAGGCTTCCCAGCTCTGTTAGCTGTGATTGTACTAAATATCCTGTTACTATTATCCTTTTCATTTAAGATTGGAATAAGCATCGTAAAGCATTTCAGCCTCCTTACCATCTGTTATTTGCTCTCCATTCTCTCTTGTCTTTCCGTTGTTCCTTATACAGCTATGAAATATCGGCTGCACCTACTGATGTTACTGGTTTTTATTAAAACAGCAGTATATCTGCGCAGGGCACGTTGCCAAATTCAGCAGAAAACAACCTCCGGTCCCTGGAGTTGCAGTTTACACCTGTAACTCTGAGGGTGTTTTCTTCTCGCTAGTTGGCTGTAGGCTTTGGCTGGACAAGTAGAAATATTTCTCAGGTCTTTGCTGGGAATCACTTAAAACTACTCTACAACCTGCATCACATGCCTGGGTGAAGCAGAAAATATTAATGTTCCTTCTGGCCTAAAACTGGAAGTTATCAGCTCATAGACATGGGAGACCATGCCTCAGCTCCTTGAAAATGGACATCATTATGCAAAAATCTAATGAAAGCTTAAAATGCTAGGGAAGTTTTTGAACACTGTCAGGACTGTTTGTTTTTCAGGTGACATGAACTTTAGCATGGGTCCTGTTGGATGAAGGGAGCTGCTTGGGTTTTGTGCCAGCAATGGGTTGGTCCATAAACTCCTTGCTGAGTGATGACACTCCTGGATACCCCACAATGCCAGGGACAGCCGGGGGGATCCTGCAGGAGCCAGGGCACTGCCACCACAGGAGCAAAGGCTTTTTGGACAGTTACTAGGGACACAGCAGGGCAGCGACTTTTGGGAGATGCTGTCTGGCCCATTCAAGGCACCTATTTCACCGATACCAATGCTGGTGGCTGAACTGAAAGCAGAGTTTTCACCCAGCCTACAATCACAAGCGTGCTTCATAAAAAACAGGGAAGGAAAGAATCTTAGGTGATCTTATCTTTCCTTAATTATCTAAACATTTCGTGGGAGAAATTCAGCTCTACATTCAGACACCTAAATAGGTACATACAAGCAAGTATTTACTTGTCAGCTAGACATGTGTAAACTCACGTTATAATTAATAGAGGTTTAGTCAACACACTTAACAAAGTCCCCATAGCAATATGAGCTGAGCAGCTGCATCACTCATCGGGTGAAGCAGCAAGTATCAGTGTCCCCTTCTGGCCTGGAACTGCGAGCCATCAGCTCTGGGGAAGGGGCCGCACTCCTCGCACCATGCCTCAGACCGTGCCACATTAATTTGCCTACAATCAGATGTCAACCCAAACTGGAGGCTGGTTACTTCTTCCCTCTAGTGGGATTTTTGAGGTCCAGTTGCCCTGGGTGTTGTGCTTGGGTCACAATCACATCAGGGAGTCTAAATGTCATCATTAGGTCAGTGTTGACTCCACGGAATATGTGATCAATGTGATGTGCTACACCATGAAGGTGACCCCTTTAAGACTTTCCCTAATGAGCTGTTCATACACAAGTTTTAGCCTGGAAAGGGCTCTGGGGAGACACTATTGTGGCCTTTCTACACTTAAAAGGGGCTTGTAAGATGGGGACAGACACTTTAATAGGACCTGTAGTGTCAGGACAAGGGGAAATAGTTTTAAACTAAAAGAAGGGAGATTCAGACTAGATATAAGGAAGAAATTTTTCATGTTCAGCGTGGCGAAACACTGTCCCAGGTTGGCCAGAGAGGTGGTGGATGAACCATCCCTGGAGACATCCCAGGCCAGGCTGGATGGGGCTCTGAGCAACCTGATCTGGGTGAAGATGTCCCTGCTCATGGCAGGGGGCTTGGACTGGATGAGCTTTGAAGGTCCCTTCCAACCCAAACTATTCTATGATTCTGTGATAAATTACTCCCATCTCGATAGGCAGGCCCGAGCCTGAGCAAACTAGATTACAAAACAGTTGTTTTTGTTCCTGGCTGGTAGTTTGAGTGAGGACATTTACTTTGCTAAACTTTTGTGACATTTCTTCTCCTACTAATTATATCAGCATTATGAACACTTGCTTGCAAGTGAGCTTTGTTCTGGTATCTTCTAAGTCTCAGTTACAAAGCCCTCTTCAGTATCACATTAAAAAATATCTTTTTATTCTCAAATCCCTAATCCAGTAAAATCCTCACAGGTATTCTCCGAAAGGACTCTCACTGTGCTCCTGCATAGACTTGGGCTACAACAGTACACAGTTAGTTTTAAAAGGAAATATGTTTACTGCTACAGAGTGAAATTTCCTGCTCATTAAATGCTACACTGGAAAGCTCTCAAGATTTTTAACATTTTTGAAGTAATGCCCAGAGAGGTTAAAATAACGTTTCCCTTATGCCTTATAACTCATCTGTCTAGTTTACTGTTCTTTCTACAAAGGACCCTTTGTGCTATCTGCCTAAAGAAACAGGCTTCAGCTAAAAATACAAATACAGAAGTTAGATTATCCACATTGCGATAGGGTTTTGCTCCAACAAACTGCTGTTTCAGCTCTTTATGCATAACTCCAAGGGAATTTTAAAAACATTATGAAGCAGGAATGCATTCGATTCATCTGAGAGCAACGAAGGCGATTTGTTGTGTCACATAAACCCTGGGTTCGGACTCGCCCTGTGTTTCACAGCAGCCTGATCGGAGAGCTGCAGCAAGGACCTCCTTGGATGGAATCACAGAATGTCAGGGATTGGAAGTGACCTCGAAAGCTCATCCAGTCCAGTCCCCCTGCCGGAGCAGGAACACCCAGATGAGGTTACACAGGAAGGTGTCCAGGTGGGTTTGAATGTCTCCAGAGTAGGAGACTCCACAATCCCCCTGGGCAGCCTGTTCCAGTGTCTGTCACCCTCACTGAGAAGAAGTTTCTTCTCAAATTTAAGTGGAACCTCTTGTGTTCCAGTTTGAACCCATTACCCCTTGTCCTATCACTGGTTGTCACAGAGAAGAGCCTGGCTCCATCCTCGTGACACTCACCCTTTATATATCTGTAAACGTTAATAAGGTCACCCATCAGTCTCCTGAGGGTGAGTGAGGAAGAAGGTGTTGGGGATGGATCTGAAGCAACGTCAGCTCCCTACTCCATAAACCTCCTTCAGGTGAGAAGAGGGCACTCTAATTAAAATAAAACTACACCAAACCCTCAAAACAGCAGATGCCAGCCTTTGATACCTACCCCTTCGCCAGGTATGAACCATCCAGCCAGCTCTGCTAATGGTGGCCAAGCAAGAAGGTGCTCTGGAGTGGTGACCTGAGTGGTCCCTCCCCACAACCATCTTCAGCCCAGCCCAGGCTTCCCCAGCAGGTTGCCTGACTTGATATTCAAAATTGATATTGCCTGACTTGATATTCAAAAATGATATTCAAAATATTGCCAGCTCCAAGTTTCCAAGCACAAACCCAGCTCTCTGGTGCACTCGGTATATTTATTAATCACACATATTGACTTCCTGGAGCTGCAGTGCTGCCTTCAGATTAAACCAAAAGGCTTGGTAGCATCAGCCAACAGTCTCACAATATGACAAGATAAACACATGACAGAAAACCTGGTCTGCAGGCACCAGTGGCTTGGTGACGGGATGCCACGTGCATAAATCTCAAGCCTAGCAAGAAGGACAAAGCAGCCTCTCTTTCTTTCTGAAATAAGGTTTCAATGTGACGTGTTTATGGCGGTAGAGCTGACTAAACACTGTAATGTCATCAGTGCCACATAAAGCTAACTGCTGTCCTCTTCTCTGAACTGTTTGCACAGAGGCAGGTATTTCTAGCAGTAAGATGATGAAAGTTTTTTAAATACACAGGAAGATAGATCATTGATCCACCATTCTTGGAATTTACCTGATACTGAGGCTTAAAGAAACCCCACTCTCACCATGCAATCTCTGTCTTGCTGCCTAACTAAACCTCCTAAGTTCCCCCAAAATTTACTACAGTGGTGAGTGATGTTTCATTTGTTTATGGGCAGTCACCTATACAAACATCCGTATGCACAGACGTACCTCGAACACGCCACCAACACCAAAATGGCTGAAGCTTCTATAACGCTTCACAAAACCAAGTAAACTCTTGATACATCCACCCTACAACACACTGACACGTGAAAACATGTGCAATAAGTCTCCAAAATGCTTCTTGTCTACGGTGTAAATCTATTTTATTTCTGAAGATCCACCCTGAGCGCTGGGGCCACGGGCAGGACGAGGCAACGCAAGTGACCACATGTGAGGAGTTAATGGCAGATACGCGACTTTCTAAGGCTGATGCTTCAGCAACAACCGAGAAATATTTTGTAAAAAGTAGGAAAATATGTTGGAAATCCGACACATTAAGAAACTGAGAGGACTGGGAAACAAAGAAACTGCTCAAACCAATTTAAACTTCTGAGAAATAATTCAGCAAATAGTGAAGGGTATCCCTTTAAAAAGACTTAGAAATTTAGTATGGGGGGGTATTTAAGGAACTGCTGATATCACCTGCACACCTGCATCCTCTTATTTTTTTTATTTAAAGCAGTTTCTTCCTCCAGTATACAACCAGGGGCATGTTCCTGCGCTGATTCTGTTCCTGCTGCTGCCTTTTCTTCTCCCTCTCTAAGCCCATTCCAGCTCTGACTGTGTCTGCAAAAGCTTCATCTAAATCTGAGCTCTTTGAGCAGCCCGTCCCTGGGAAATCACAGAGGTTACTGCTCTTCCCTTGCGTTTTTCACTTTCACAGAAATTGGAGCATCTTGCACTTTCATTACGACATCTTTTTGAATTTGTCTGCCTTTCCCACAAATGGATTCTAAAGCATTGGAGTTGTGTGGGCTTTTCAAAGAAGCCTAATTGAACCATAATAAAAGTGTTAGAGCCTAATTCACTTAGGCTCTCCTGGAAGCTTCCTTTTCATCCTTATTCCAGCACTGCTTTCTTGAAGGCTAATGACCTTAAGTAAATTGACCAATTAATTTCTTATTTTGATGAACATCAGTAATTTGTAAATGCTGGTATTGGGCATCAGCTTCTGAATGTATCATTACCTCCTTGTCACTGCAGAGCAGAGCTGGGTTGTGCTTATTCCTTGTCAGATTCTCAGTTTTCTTGGAGCGTGCTGCTCTTCTGTGTAACTTTAGAGACCCTTTAAATGTGCCTTAGAAATGTCACTACCGTCTCAACAGCCCAACTGGGGACCAGAGATCTTCCATCTGCTCTCTCACGGTTACTGATCCCTTCTCCTCTGTAGGATCTTGCCTCCAAACTGCCATTCGCTGCCAAAATACAACTTGTTGGCATTTGTAATATTTTTGACATACATCATTTTCTTCTCCTCTCTGCCACCTTTTCTTACCCTCACTGGCAGACATTGGGCTTTCAAGTGGGCTTTGTGTTTGCTTAGACTAATTTGCCTAATCTAAAACTCATCCCAGTGGTCCTTACTGTTGTTACACCCCTTGCATCCTTCCAGACAACTCCTCTCCTTGGGGCTTCAAGCACTTGTAGACATTTATCCCTCTTTACCTGTCATTAGGCCAAGTCATGCATATTCGTGTCTTTTAATTTTATTTTTTTTCCTCACATCACTTCCTTCAGTCTTTTAATAATTTGTGTTGCTCTTCTCTAAATTAGCTCCAATTTGTCCACACATCTCTGGTTCTCAGGCACCATGAAGATGCTGTTAAGACAAATCTGCCTCTGAGGACACAGGTTCATAGAAGGCTTCTTAATGCCTTTATGATGGAGACATTTCATTTTGCTGCTGGACACCGTGATTCTAAAGAGGGTTTAAAGAAAGGGCACACGATTACATCCTTGCAGAGTGCAAGAAAAGTTGACTGCCGTTCAGCCGAGACTCTCAGCTGCCACCCATTGCTGCTGTATCTGCCTCTGCCAGCGCTGCTCCGGGCAACTTATCCAAATCCTTGTCCTCTTTGCACTTCTCGTCCCTCCTCAGCACAAGACGGAAGCTTCATGCATTCGGAGTCTTCTTTTCCAAGCCTTTCTGTTATTAATAAGCACGTTGCTATGTTTTTTATGTCAGAGAAAACAGACACAACTTCTGACTTGGAGCAGAAAGCGGGGAAGTTTCCAAGGTGCTTTGGTACATCCGTACTATGGGTTGGCAGCACATTGTTGCACACCCAGCACCTTCCCAGTTTCCCCATCCCAAGCTGATGCCAGGCACGACTGCAGCTCTGCACAGCTCCGGCTGTTGTTTGTACCAGTGGAAAATACGTCTCGTTATCCATCAGATCCTCCCAACAGCCCACGTGGAGGCATCACTTCCCTCCAGCTTATAGTGCAAGAAATGGGGGCAGAAAGGTGAAACAACCTGCCCAAGGCACATTTAGACTGCTTAGGGCCTGGCAGAAATCTCTGCGTGTTCGGATGGCTCAGACTGTGCTGGTTTCCAGTCAGTAAAGCCTCTGTTATACAATATATTTTTTGCATGAGCTCGCTGGAGTTGTAATAAGCTTATCAAGGGGATAACTGTTAGGATAAATCCTACAATCTTGTCCATCAGTCAGGAAGATAAATACGTAGAAAAATCCAGTAAATTCAGCTTTTCTAAATGTGTCAGTCAGCTGCTTTCCACTCGGTGACAAGCAATCAAGAGGACTCCTACAACCAGAGCCAGTGCTGGAAGTTACCCACTTAGTCCACACCTCACAGCACAGGTTGCATCTTTTGGTTAAATCGATTTTATACGGCAGCACTACCAGCAGCACTAAAATAGCTCCAAAAATGTTACCGTATGAGCCGGCGAGGAGCTCCAATGCACTGGATCCACTTATTTACCAAATCCTAGCTTAACACACGTCATCCTCTGAACTGCCTCTTTGCTTTATGCAGATGGATCAGTAACCTTTAAAGCACTGTTACTCTCTCCTCATAACAAGGCTTGGGTGCTGTTTTTCCTAATGCCACAGACCATAAGCACCGTAAGACTTTGTATGAGCTCAGTTTGCAAAATTAAAAGTTGGCCAGAGCACAGCTTTTCAACTCGCCTTGCAAGCAAATCCCGGTTCTTTCCCTCACACTGCCCTCCAGTCTGGTGGGGAAAGAATTAACAGAAGCAGAAAGAATTCGATACCCAAAGAAGAGCTTTTAGAAAGGCAGAGAAAAGCAGGAAGACAGCAAACTCAACGCCCTTCTAGGAGAATGGGAGCCTCAGCTGCAAATCTGCTTCCCTGAGGTTTTCGGAAAGGGAGGGCGTGAGGGACACAAGTGGTGAGATTTACTGTCCCCAGGTGTAACTCCCAACCCAGAGTGACACGAAGCCATTAGAGCACAAGGAGTTTTGGAGGGCTGCAGCTGCCCTGGGGGCAGGGAAAGTGAATTTAGAGAGAAGGCTGCTCCTCCTGCCAGGCTGTGCCAGGAAAGATGGACACACGGGTGAGATGAGGCGAACAGACCTTTCCCTGTTTGTGCCAGACATCCACCTTTGGGAGAATCGGCAATGCAGCGCTTAGAAGCAGCTGCCAAAGAGGCACTTTAATCAGCCACTGTTGGAGCTATTGAGAAGAAAACTCCGCTAACGTGACAGGCAAAGGGAGGTGGGGAGAGGGAAGACGTGAAGAAGGTGTGTGCCCTGGAGATCCAGGTCCTGAGAGATTTAACTGCCAGGACTGCCTTTGGGAGAGAGAAATAAAAGCTGACTGGAGGAGAGCAGCAGAGCAGGAGCGATATCTTACCCTGCTGGGTTTGGGGCTGTGGAATTCATGGCTAAAACCTCTCTAGCAACCCTCCCAGCAGATCCCACCGGCTGGGTGCAGAAGAAACAACCCTGTTGCTGTGCTGATGTCTGTCACGTGCTGGGTCCTCACCGCAAAGAGCCCAAAGAGAGCTGAGGGAATCCACCTCACCAAACTGTGAATAAAGTCAAAACATCCCTGCACAGCTCTTGTGAGAGGGTCCATCCCGTGTTCAGCATTGCTATGGTTGCCCAGTTCTCTAAAGCTCTGAGCATCTCATAAAATTGTAGAATGTCCTGAGTTGGAAGGACCCACAAGGATCATGGAGTCCAACTCCTGTCCCTGCACAGGACAACCCCACAGTTCACACCGTGTGTCTGAGGACGTTGTCCAGTCTCTTCTTGAACACTGTCAGGCTTGGGGCCGTGACACCTCCCTGGGGAGCCTGTTCCAGTGTCCAGCACCCTCTGGGTGAAGAACCTTTTCCTAATATCCAACCAATCTGACAGGAGTTTGGGCAGTTCCCCACATGGCAGGCCTTGCCACAAACCAAGCGCCAATTTTCACGCATCATCTTTATCCGAAATAAGATGATTTAGGTCTATCTTCCTTCTTATCCTCTGTCAGAGCTGTTTGTTCCTGGGCTCTAAAAAGGCAAAGTCATTATTGTAAAGATGGTACTTTTCATGGTAAGTATGAGTTCCTCCTTTTAGAAAATAAGTACCTATTTAACTAAGAGCTTTATAATAGATCAAGCAGTGCACAGAGTGCAAAAAAGTGAGAGCTATGATCCAGAGAAACTAGTTTAGAGGTAAGATTGGGCATGAATATAGTTATCTGCTTGATATCTTTAATATTAATTTATTCAAGACCCTCATTGCTGGATAAATACAAATTAAAAATTAAAAGCCCTTGTAAAGTAATGCATGAAACCAAAGCACCACAGAGAAATTTGGGGAAGCAAATCAAACTGCCATCATAAACTACCAAGGCACTGCAGAAGCAGGGCAGAGAGGAAGGCAACTTAGAAATAAAACCAAAAAGCCACAAACAGAAAACCAATCCAATTTCAACACAGATGGAAGAGAGGAGGTGGTGGTGGTGGCAGCAGTGAGAGTGGGGCAAGAAAAACCCCACCACTTCAAAAATCAATTCATAACATCACCAGAGGGGTATCACCAGGGACATCTTCTGGTCCCAAGGACAATCAGCAGCCTCCAAACAGTCCTGGCTTCCAGCTTTTATCTGGAGACAGTGCTGGGCAAAGTAATATACTCAGTTTCTTAGTCAAGAGCAAACTCTATAGCTCAGATGGTTGAGGAAAGGCTAACTCTAATAAATATATAATACCCAAGGGGTTATCTAAGCAGCCAATAAAGACACAGATTTTTTTTATGTACTGAAGTTATACTCATTCAGGATGTGGCATCAAAAGAAAGAGAGATTTTCTGACAGATTTTTATTTCCCGCTGTTACTAAAATGCATTCCCTTCTCAAAGCAGCATGTCACACGACTCTAATCCTTCCCGATTTATCTCTGATTGAGCCTGCAGCCAACATCTCGACGCCCTAGCTTTGTACCATGCATGTCACAAATGAGATTTTGATTCTAAATGATCAGATATGGGGATCGGATTTTAAAATTACATTCATTTTGTGCATAGCCTGCATTCCCTTTCTCTTTATATGAACTGCCCATCCCATCTCCTACGCACCCTCATGTTTAAAATTGCATGGGGATGGTTTCTATTTTAGAAGAGGCATTCATGGGAATGGAGCAGAATGAGGCTGCCGAGATTGTTTTTACCTGAGCTCTGATTGCAGCGTCCTTCTTAATCCACTTTATCACTGTTTCATATACCAGCTCCTCCGCTTTGGTGTTCAGGCTGTCATTGGACATGTAGGAAATGAAGTCGTCTTTTGAGATATTAAGGATCTCTTCTTGGTTTGCCACCTCTGGGAAAATCTGCAGGGCGTACGCTTTGGCCATGTTGTAGAGTTCTGTGCACTGCATGGCTTCAGCCATCGCTAATATTCCTAAGCAGTTGCTGGCAGTCAGCTGCTTTTCTAAAAGGAGAGAGGGGGGGGAAAAAAAGAAAGCAAGTGAGAATTATTAAAAGCAAGATTCACATTTTTACTCCCTCCAACCCTAATTAATTCCGGGGAGTTAATGAGAAGCAGAGCCCTGGTTTACTTTAGGATTGGGGTATAAAGTAGAAAATCAAAATCTGTCTTAACAGCTGAGCCGGGAACGTGGAAAGAAATGCGCTTTCGGAGTTTGCTTTTCGTGTGAGCCTTCCCGGGGCACCGGGGAAACCTCCTGACATAACAGTGTCTGGGGCTTCCCAGGGGACGGGAACCCAGCCAGGAGGCTGCTGCTGTTCCTACCGCCTACCATGTCGCTTTAAGGAACAGCAAAGATGTAAAACGCCAGAGCAGACACTTAAGAATTAATGCAAACAGCACTAAGGACATTTCTGAGGATGCTGCAGTCGCTTTATGATAATTTTTGCCCTGTTCAGCTACTAAGCGACTTCAAATAAAAAAATCTTCCCCCCCCACCCCTTTTTTTTTTCTTTCAAAGGAACTTTGTTGCCGCTGAATGTGATGACATCCCTTATGCAAAACACAGATTATACTAACGCCTTCTGTTAAATGTTGTGTAGTGGGTTTCAAAGAAAATCATGCACAGAGGAGACAGCATTATCTCCTACCCAGCAAACAGAAGTAGCGGCGCAGTGTGTAGCTTCGCGTTTCAAGTGTGCTACACCATACATTCGACTGTACTTTTTTCCTTTTCAGATATGCTGAAGAAAAACCCACCAATTTCAGACATTTATAAGAGGAACTCTCAGATTCTTCTCAGCTTTTGTTAACCAAGCCACTACTAATGGGCAGAATATATTCTTTTAAGATATAGGACCAGGAATAAATAAATAAATGAGCGAGAGACAGACTGCAATAGATCACAAAAGCATCAGTACCGGTGGCAGGCACTGGCAGAGGAGAAGTATATCACATTTGGGCAGTGTCGTATCCTAGCGCACTGCTATTCCAGAGCACTGGACAGGAATGTGTGATATCCTCACACCAGACTGCATCTGCTGGAGATGCTTGGGGATTTTTCCCTACACCCAGTTTCTGCCTCCATCAGATTTAAAACCTGCACACTATCTAGATGTGTCTTTTATTAAAATGGCATTACGACCTTTGTGTTTTGTGCTGTTTTTCCTCCTAACTCTTTTTACTTTCTTTTACAGACCCAGCAATCTTCAAACTAGGTTATCTCGTTTTGCATCAGTTGATTGTAGTGACTCCAAGAAGCCCGTTTCTTCAGGCAGATGGGAGCAGCAGCACTGTTTGCTGTCAGTAGATTTTGTCACTCAAAGACTGCCCAGAGACAAGCTGCAAACTGATAGCTATGAAGCACAAAGATCCCCAAATTTATGCTTTTTTTAAAAAAAAAAATAAATCAAAACCTCTTGCAGGTTCCTCGGAGCTGTCTGTTGGCACAGTTTCATGTATACATATGGCTGGGGGTAAAATAATCACCTAACGGAGCCCAAAACTCTCATTATTGCTTGGCAAACTCTCAAGTCAAAGACAAATCTGACACTGCTCCACCTTATCCTCACAGGGTTTATAATAAAGGTAATAATCAAGTGTGACTCATTAAGCAGCCGTTTACACGATGGAAAAGACTTGCAAGAATGAGTCTTTGCCTTCACGGGACTGGGTCTGCCTTGATCAGGAAAGATTTGCATCCCATCCCCAGCTGAGCCCGAGGCATGGGGCACAAAAAGCACTGGTCATCACTGGTTTCTTCTGGTCCGGGCAGGTTTTTCTCCTTCTAGGAATGCTGGGTGACGGATGGAGCCTGGTACGCTGGTGTCCAACCACTCCTAGCTTGTCCCTTTGAGTGTCACTCTTTTCTCTTCTCCGAGAAACCTGCCGAAACCAGCAAGTATGAGAAGGCCATTGAGAGAGGGCTCCTGGGGAGATCCAGGTTGAGGCTGCTGATGCCGATTCTATGATTCTATGACTTGTAACAACATATTTTTGCGGTGCTTCACCTTGAGTCCTTTCAGAACATGAGTGCTGACCGCTAGGCTACTCCCAGTGCTCAGGGACAGTTCATAACAGACTTAGAAGTGGAATTTAAAGATAACAGATGTAACCTAGTTGTTTCTCCTGGTTCGACACAGTGCTGCTTAGCACAATAGTTTGTATTTATGTCTCAATATTGCAGATCAGTAGCTGGTACTCTCCCAGGCAGTTAGCAATAGGACAAGGGGGCATGGGCTTAAACTCTACCAGGGGAAATTTAGGCTGGATATTAGAAAGAAATTCTTTACAGAGAGAGTGGTCAGGCATTGGAATGGCCTGCCCAGGGAGGTAGTGGACTCGCCGTCCCTAGAGGTTTTTAAACTGAGATTGGACATGGCACTTAGTGCCATGATCTAGTAAACGGACTAGAGTTGGACCAAGGGTTGGACTCGATGATCTCTGAGGTCTTTTCCAACCCAGTCGATTCTGTGATTCTGTGATTTGTCTTAGACATGATTTTGGAATGGGATCCTGTGTGGAGTCACCATGAGATAATCAGCCAGGCAAACTGCTACGACTGCTCTTCTGGGAGCAGGATGACTTGAGATAAAGTCAGAGATAAGATGGTACGTAGGAAGGACTGCTCAGTGGTTCATGTAAGCCCCTCTGCGTGCATTAAACACTGTGTTTTCATTCAGAGATGCTTTCTAGATCATGACTTAGTTATCACTAAAATTAGCGTAAAGTGTGCATTTCCTCATCATACTTGGTGAGCATTCTGATGAGATCTTATTCCTCGGAAATTCCTTCTGGTGTCAAAAGCACACCAAATTGGGAGATAGGTGGAAGACTTCTGGATGCATCCATAATCCAAAGGATTTCAGTTTCCCTCTAAGAGTGTTCCTCATTTCTCCTTATCTCCAGATAAGGAGATACTTCAGCTTCTCCAGTGCTGGACAGCATGGTCCTCCAGCTGGCTAAAAATTCTCTACCTTGGATAAACAAAAACTTAGCCATAATACTTTCTCTTGAATTCATAAGGACCATAAAGGCCTGTTTTCCCTTTATGTGTATATGCCTCTTTGTGCAGGTCTCATCTCTGGTTCAGTTTTTCTCACAGCTTCCTCTCATCCTCTTTGCAAACTTTGTCTTTGTGCCCTTTGCCCAGGAAACAAAGAAAATTCAGGGCTCTTGCTTTTTCCTGTTCTCCTCCATGAATCTAACAGGTTTCATTAACTCTTTTAGCCTTAAGGAAGAATACTTTTATTTTATCTGCAGCAGGCTGAAGCACAAGCTCAGAATTTGTTCACTGCTGTGATGGGGGTCCCTCCATAATGGACCCAAACTGTGATACTAACGAATCTCCTGAAATCCGATTTGAGCCATGACTGTGATGATAGCATAAAACAAATATGGAAAAAAACCCTAAACCAACCCCTCAAGTCTTCATCCGTATGGATGGAGGAAATACCTATGATGTCCTGACCAGTCTGTAAACAGTTGCCCAGTTATCATACAGTGCCTGAACGGACTTGTCAGAATCATTGCATCCGCTGGCACAAAACTGTTGCCATTTCTTACGGTCTAGACAAAAGCAGAGGAGAGAGCATGTTGGGGGAGAGAGAATGTGGCTATAATTAGCCCAGTGAAGCTGGTTATGAAATCTCCCATTGAAATGAAACAGTTTTCCTGCCACATTTGCAGCATGTTTCCACCAGAAAGCACAAGTAGATTTGAGGTGCCTCTGCCCAACGCTGCTGAAAGGCCCAGGATAGAGACACAAGACCTGCCTGGACATCAACCACCTGGGACCATGCTGGAGCTTCGTGGCTGAAAAAGAATGACCTGAATTCCCCCTGAGATGGTGCTGTGCTGAACAGACCTATTAATTTGGGACTTTTACTTCGTTTGGCCTCTTTGGACTTTGCTCCCCTTCTCTCACTATTTAGACATGGCTACTGATGGGAGAGAATCACTGTTTCTACTGGTGAATCCTCCAGAAATCGTGGAAGAAACCCTAATTTTTGGCATATTTTTGCTTTGTGGGGAGCAGAGGTGACTGGGATGAACAGAAAAAACACAGCCACAGTGAAGAAAAAATGCCTTTCCTTTAACTTTTTAGATGGCAAATGCTCTACTATCTCTGTAGAGCAATCCAGTCACAGCTATAAATAAAAATAAGCAATTACACTCCATGAATTCTCCAAATGAGAATACAAAATTCCAGCGGCTCCCCATATATCATCGAACTTATAACCAACCCTACTATTTCATACATAACATGGTTCACTGAATTCAAATATTAACTATCGGAAAAGAGAAATCTCACATTGATTTAGTGAAATAAATGCATTTTGGTTTTGTGGCTGAATCTTTAGAGATAGCATAACTTCAACATATGTGTTCCTGGAAAGGCTGTAAGATCTAATCACTGTAAAAGGTGGTGAAGGGGAGCTGGGGGGAACGATGTCTGAGGCAGAGCCCCGCTCAAGCTGCACAGCCAGCACCGTGGGATGGCAAAGCACAGGGACGTATAAAGAGCCGGAAAGAAGAGAAGAATACAATACCACAGGTTCTTACTGTACCAGCCTTGTCACACCACTCATCTTGCCAGCAGGCCAGCTTGACAGTGAGAATTAACACAGCAGTGAACTGGACTCAAATATTTGAGTGTGTTGTTTTTTTTTCTCTTCTCCTCTTTTTTTGCTTTCTGAGTGCAGTATTTTCTAAACCTCATCGGACACACTCTGCAATTCTAGATGCCAATTTTAAATGAAAACTGCTCAAGAAGCATCTCTAGTTTATGTGGGCTGAAGGTCCAGAGAGAATGATATCTCCCATACCAAGCTGAAGGAGCCCGAAAAGAAATCACATGTAACAAAGATGTTTGGAGCTTGGACATGGGAAGTAAGTCATAGGATATCAAGCTCACGAATTTTGTATCAATAAGCTTGCGTTAATTAAGAATTTATAAATGAATACTTTCTCGTGAACTGATATTATAGTCAAGTCAGTGATGGGCTGGCATGTGATACAGGCAGGGATTTGAACCAACATGTGTTCCATTTGTGCTCCGGTTTTGGCTCCTTTTTTGTCTTGACAGAAATGGCGCTGGGTGGTTCCAGTTCAGACCACTAAAGCTTAGTCAACTGAGCTGGGAACCTGGGGCTGTTTTGAAATCATCTATGTTGCAAAATATACAGAAAATGCAAGGAGCACGATGACATGGTGCTCCAGACAAGAGGAATGGACTTCTCATGTGGCCAGGAGAGGACAGACAGAGACATTAGCGGTGATGTTACTCTGTACACCTTCCCTGGGGCAAACACTCCCCACGCATGCAGGGCACGCCAGTTAGCAGGGGTGGGCACAGCAACCTTTCATTTCTGTCCACAGTGTGTGATGACACAGATCCATCAGACAACAACTCTGTATAAAAGAACATTCAACCTGGAGTAGTTCAACCAGATCTTGTTCACAAGAACATGGGACATGTGAAGGATTTTCTCACGGATGCAAGAAAATTGGCTGCGTCACCAGCAGCGTATCCAGCAGGTGGAGGGAGGTGATTCTGCCCCTCTGCTCTGCTCTGTTGAGACCCCACCTGCAGTTCTGTGTCCAGCTCTGGAGCCCTCAGCACAGGACACACATGGACCTGTTGGAGAGGGGCCAGAGGAGCCACAGAAATGATCCGAGGCTGGAACAGCTCTGCTGGGAGGACAGGCTGGGAGAGTTGGGGTGTTCAGCCTGGAGAAAAGAAGGCTCCAGGGAGACCTTATTGCAGCCTTTCAGTGCTTAAAAGTGACCTATAAGAAAGATGGGGACAGACTTTTTGTCAGGGCCTGTTGCGACAGGACGAGGATTTATGGTTTTAAACTAAAGGAGGGGAGATTCAGGCCAGACATCAGAAAATTTTTTTTTACACTGAGGGTGCTGAAACCCTGGCCCAGGTTGGCCAGAGAGGTGGTGGATGCCCCATCCCTGGAGACATCCCAGGCCAGTCTGAGCAACCTGATCTAGTTGAAGATGTCCCTGTTCACTGCAGGAGGGTCGTACTAGATGAGATTTGAATGTCCCTTCCAACCCAAACTATTATTTATTCTATGAAAACTGCAGATCCTGACTCCTCTGTCAGAGTCCACCACCTCTGGCTCTTTCAGTGCTTGACCAAACCGGCCTGGTGCAGCAACCAGCATTTGCTGTCACAGTTATAAGCAGCCTGTGCGTTACAGTCTGGTATCTGTGCAGTGATTTGGGAAACAAAACGTCATCATGATACCGTGATTCAAGCATGAACCAAGATTCAAGAAAAATGTCTATCCAAAATGTGAAAGCAGTTGCCACCCAAACAACAGGCTACATGTCTCTAGATCATTTCCCACTGGCCACCACGCCAGTATTTTAAATTCAAATCTCAACCCAAATAAATAATGTGGTGTATTTTTGAATTATATTTAATTATAGGTTTCCTAATTATCTTTTAAGAGTTGTTAGAAGGAGGGCTTGCAAACATTAAAATAAGATCTTAAAACCTCACTAGATTGAATGATTCTTACCTAGAAATGAAACGCAGACTTTACAGAAAGTATGAAACTGGAACTTGCTGGCAGCTTCCAGTAGGGTTTTTGCATTGGCTGAATCTATGATCAAAGAACCTGTATAAACAAACTCCAGGAGTAATTCCAGGACATCCGCAGTGAGGTTGGACATGGCCAATTCCAGCTTCTCGCCGCTTCTGCTACTGTCTCGTGGTGACCTGGTAACAGCAGACAATTAAATTACGGACATTACACCATCCCCATTTTGTTGGCATTTATTGATTAGTGAGGGCTAGAAAATTGCTTTGCACCTCATTATATTTCTCCATTATTTTTGTTTACGGAACTGAAGAATATGAATTTTAAAATAACTGAACATAAAACTTTAACTGGATCTGAAAGAGAAGAGTCTTAAAGCAGGTCTTACGAAAAATCTGTTTATTGCTACTCTGCATTTTCATGCAAAAAACAGTTGCAAAAGAAAAGGAAAGGAAAGAAAGAAAAAGAAAAATGAATGAGCCAACATTAATGAAAATGAGGAACAGGATTAGCTTTCAAAGGGAAACAATACATTTTAACATCTTGGTTAACATCTCATCTTCTGCACATAATATAACTGTTAAGGGAAAAGCACTCTCCAATTTCAAGAGAAAAGGTCATCTACTTTTTCAGGAATCCCGCAGTGGAATAATTTTAAATGTCATGTGCATTTAAGGATACATTTAAAGACCTTTTCATAAAAATAACAATAATAAATATTAATTTCTGTTTAGATTGAACTTCTCAGTATGTTGTATTCAAGTCTAGATATAATAGATACGATACACATATACTGTTGGTTATATAAATATATATATATATATATATACACGCTTATTCTAAAAATCTATTGTTCCCTTTTAGGCACTAAAAAAAGGAAGCCCTTCATGGCAATTGCTTTGAAAACTGAATACAAGACAAGATAGACAGACAAAATGGTTAGAGCGGAGAAGGGAGAGGGGGGAAAACAACAACCAGCTCTGCCACAGGCAGCCAGCAGCCATCCTCTGGGAGTTTCATGACTGTGGCCTACGGTTTTTCCTGCGTGAAGTGCTGAACAATTTGGGGATCAAAGTATCTCCTGCATTTGAAGTGTGCATTAGTGCTCGTGAAATTATTGGACAAAAAGAAAATGATACTGAATTAAAGTAAGGGCCCAGTTCTTAGTGCATGGTTGGCTGATGTGTCTGCGACACTAGACAGGTTACACCTGAAAGACAAAAGTGATAATAAATTTGGTAACATCAAGGAGGGGAGGGGAAATCTGTTGGAGTAAGAAAATAAACTCTTTTAATGGTTAGGACCATCCAGCACCGTCTCAAAGAAACATGAGCTTCTCCTAGTCACTGGACACTCAACGTCTGCTCGCTCCAATTCTGCTGGAGTACTTGCAAAAGCCACCGCACGATTGACACAAAACCGGCATACGATGCTGCGGGACTTACACGGACTGGCCAAAGCATCACTATGCACAGGCAACGCCAGCTTTAAGCATGAGCAAAAGCACTACCAACCCCTTGGGTTCACAAAGCTGCCTAGAAAGGTGATGGCCAGACCTCTACTACCACGTTGGAGGAAAAACAAACAACAGATGAGGTTCAGTTTTCTTCCCTCATGACACCCCAACCCACCCACCCCAAAATCATTTGGGGAAATGCTTAAAATTTGCCGTGGGTGCTTTGTCACTGCTCTTCCATTGACTAGCCCTGTCCAAGCCAAGGGCACGGCTTTGATTTACATGAATCTTTGCAGGATCAAAAATTAAAGAGGTTTTGTTTTTCTATTGGAAGCGTGTAGATGGCGTCCATTATCACAATGGAGGAGCAGCAAGCAGTCTGTTTCATATGCTTCTCTAAGGTACTGAACAACCGCCACTCCCCCTCACAAAGGGAAACTGAGGCACAAGGAGACAAATCCCCTTGCCTATGGTCATAGAGAAAGTCAGGGGTAAAGCAAGGAATTAAACCCCATTTTTAAATTCTAAATATTGGCCTATGTCTCTGCACGGGAATACTAGTGAGTTAGATCCTATTCCACAAGCAGAGAGATAAGAACACCTATTGATCTCGACACCTGTGGTAGCCCTACACACACAGATACATATGGTGTCCTGAATCCTGGTGCTTTATCACACTGAACTCTTGCATATGGATTCAATTTTGCACTCAAGGCAGAAAACCTCAGGTGCCAAAACAGAAGAGTTGCCATTTCCTAGATTCTCAAGAGGATGTCACAAAATGTTATTTGTTTTTCTTTCTTTCTCACACTCACACTCCAATAACATTCCCTAGACCTGATTTATCTCCGCTTGTGCACACATCCGGTGCTGCACCCTGGGCTCTATCAAAACGCCTCCTGGTACTGATGTAATTCTTGCTGAATTGTTTCCAGAAGCGGTTTGTGCCTGACAGCGAGTTCATATTCACGTGGGCTGGCTAATAAGGACATTGCCTAAAATTTCAGTGAGACTTGGAGATACCCAGCAAGCAACAGAATCAGGCTCTTTGCGCTGTGGGAAGCCCCAGTGTAAGCAATTATTCATTTAATGCCACTAATTGCAGTGTGCTGGCGATGGCTGCAGGAATGAATGCTCGTGACCCAGTGGGAATCACACGCTCCCTCCCAGAGCCGAGATCAGGAGGCACAAAGGGAAGGATGACGTGACACCCATGTCAGCGCAGACACATACCTGTGCTAGCAACAACTGCAAGCTGCTATTTTTCAGAATAATTAAGTAATAATCTCTTTTACTTTGTAATACACCAAGCAATAAACTGCTGCTGCAATTGATTAAACGCCAAAGAAAAGCTAAGGTGTTTAATCAATCACTAGAGCCACTTATGGCAAGTATAATACAAAGCTACAGAGATTATTGATATTACACAATGAGCCAGAAATGGGAAGGAAAACCATCCCTATTTCTTTGTCTGCGATGTCTTGAATGTGTTGTGCTGCTTTGCTTGTGCTGTCTAAGCAGCGAGCGCTTTGGCTCCATGTTTAGCTGGAGCAAATACTGGTGCAGCCTGCAAAGGGAAACTGAAATTACTCCGGTCTCTGTGCTGGGGATCTGGGTTGGTACGGGCTGGAGAATGGATGGGGAATTGGTGGAAGCAGATCCTAACGGATCAAAAAAGAGTTTTTGAAGGAAAGGAAGAAAATAATGTGGGGAAACAGACTGAAGTGGGAAATGCAGAGGTTCCATATATTTCTTCTCTAAAATTATTTCAGCGAACCAGGTCGTGGTATCCCCCTCCAAGCCTGACTAAAGCTTTCCATGTCTGTTGTTTTCATGTGTATTAAAATATCAAATATCAACATGCTCTGTGCAGTTATACTTCATATATTACATTTGGGGTGAAGCCTTCTCTCAGCTACTCTAGATGAACTGCAACGAAGTGGCTAAGGCAGCATCGCAAGAACAGAATTTAGTGCTGTAAATGCAAATGCAGTGGATTGGGGAAAGCCTGTATGATTGTATATGGCTGTGCCCCAAATAGCTCATCCTGTATCACATCAGGAGGAGTTTTGTCAGTGGCATTGGGAGATGCAAACATTTTGGTCTCAGAAAAGCACTGACTTCTTGCCTTTAGAGCTGGGAAAAGATAGAGCTCGACCTGGTACAGACACGCGTGTTCCCCCACTCCTGGCACAAACATGGGATATTTTGGGGATGGAGACCCTGTTCGCTTCATGTTTCAGTCTCACTCAAAGCCAGGCAATGCACCCTTTATCGTCTGCGGACATCATTAAATGTGGCACATTCTGCTATTTGCCCTGCAAACTCTAAAGTTTAAACAGAATGATGTCATTTTATTGGCCTTGTAATCATTGCTCATATTATAAAGGTCACACATTTCACATTGTGGCAGAAAATCAATAGCTTTCCCAACAGCCTCTGGGGGAAAAAAGTTTTGCTTCTGAAGAATAATATATAATAAACAATTTTAGTCCTTATTTTATCATGGCTGTAATCTTGGACAATAGCTACAGTAAAAATCTGGTAAAGGCTGATATATAAACTCATTAAAATTAGGAAGTGATTTAGAAAAGGACTTTTAAAAAGATTTATCTTGAGCTAAACAGCAAAGAGGTTTGTTTAGGTCTACATTTAAACAAGCTCCAAGAGCTCTTTAACAGCTTAATTTTATGGTAGCTGTTGGGGAATTCTTGCAGATTTACAAATCCTGTATTTCTCCAGGAAGGTGACAGACCTGAGCAACATGCAAGCAGGGCTGAACCCGTAGATAAGCGGGAGGCACAGATACGGTCTGAAGGGGTAAGGGGGAGATACTGAAAAATACTTTGTATTGTCTGGAATAATTAGGCCTATCAAAATAAAGCCGAGGCCTTTGAACATACTCTGGTTACTTATCCTTCAACTTAATTACTTAAACTAGAGAAGACAAAGGCACCGAGAACCTTTTAAAGCAAAAGATGGCTCGACTGCGCTCTGAAATAACAAATCAAAATCGGTGTCCCTTTCTGTTAACTAATATATAGAAAAGAGCTAAAGCGTTTAAATCCTGATTGCAGGAAAAATAAATTCTCATCTGCAAGCTTAGGAGTGGATCTGACAAAAGAAAAAGTAAAGAACTTTGCAGTTTTGGTATTGATTTGTCCTTGAAAACTGTTTCCATACATATAATACACATGGACAAGAATCAGCAGTAGTGTTTTCACGCTTAATAGCGATGCAACCGAGTTTTCTGCATTTTGAGTTACAAATATTATGTATATCTATGCATTTTCCCTACATTATTCGTATCAACACGTTCAAGTAACAGAACTACTGTGTCATTCAGTGCAGAACACTGAATAGTGAGATGCCTCGGTTTGCAAAGCTGCATTTCGAGTGCGGGTGAAGTAGCTGTGTGAAACACCGCTAGCGCGTCAATTTGTCAAATTACGGGCAGCGCTACCCCTTCTAATTCAGGCTTCCCTCATGGTTTGGATATAATGCCTTTAACTGGCTTGCAATATTATTTTGACTGACTAATGGTTTGGCTACAGCCTCACTTAATTTTAGATGAAATACGAAAAGCTACCTATAGCCGGTGCAGATGCCAGCCAAGTCTCTGTTTACAAGCTATAGTCAGGAAGTCAAAACAAATTCTGGATGTTCAAAATGGAGCCATCTGCACGGAATAAACATGAAAAATGTGAAACATTTTATGTAAATGTACATTCCTGCCTAGGAACAGTTGGTTCAGCTTCCTCCCAGGCTGGGAACAGGAGGACTGACAGAGTCTGTGACACCTATTTACATTGGAAGCCATATGACTCACTGTGCCGTAGACTCAGAGGTATGACGTACATTCAAGCTCTGTGCTCCAAAAGGGCACTGAAATAAATGATTATCTGGTAAAATAAGGATGCATTCAGAATTATCATTTGTGAGCCTTCCCCAGGCTTGTGGGATTTGGCTTGTGGTTTTTTTCTGTCTGCATCTCCAAGGTCCATCACTTGTGCTTGCAAAGAGACAGCAAAACCATCGTTACCTGCTGCTCCCACAAGAGACAACGGCAAAGAGCTCCATCATATAGCCCCAATTTTGTTCATATTACACTCAGAATTTATTTTTAAGAGATAGGAAACAGACTGATTCTGGTAGCGTAATTAAAAAAAATACTTGGTATCATTGACTAAGTATTGCTTAGGATCTCATCCAATGCAGGAATTTGAATTTCCTCCACTAAAAGGATATGTTTGGGCTATCAGGCGGCTATGGGACTGAGGCATCTGGAGCCCGTATTTTGGGGCTGGTTGATCCCAAAGGAGACCAAAGGAACAGCTGGTCCCACCGGCCTCCTCACCTCGCGCCTTCCCGGGATCGGACCCATCGGCTCGACCCGCTGATCTCCCTGGCTGGCTTTCGTAATTAGAAACATCAATGTTTACGCTATGTTAAGTGTGTTCCCATCCCACTAGAGCAAAACATTTGCTACCAAGATAGATAGGACTAAAAAAAACCCATTAAATTGCTTTGTTCCCTGGACAGTGTTTTGCTCTACAAAAAACAGGAAATGCCAGATTTTTAGGTAAAATGAAGCACTTAAATGAAGAGAAGCTACATTTTTTTTTTTTTAATCCCTGTCAAATTATTTTGATTACCAAAGAAAGGACTCCAGACTGGGATAGGCAGCTTCTCATGAGGCTTAAGAGTCTGTTAGCTGTGTGCTCATTAAAAACTCCTGTTCAAGTCTACAAAATTTAGACTGAACATCTTGTTTACGGTGGAACATAATCCTCAAAGCATTGAAACTCCAGGCAAAGAAGAGAGTGCAATGGTGCTGCATCTTCACTGTCCACTATTTGACTTTTCATCATCTTTGGAGTTATGAATGGTTCAAAACTCACATGTCTATTTATCTTGGGAGAAGCAACAAAGAAACTTCATTATATTATAGCCAACCTTCAGCTATGAACAGAACAGACACGACACTCTACGTGGAAAGTCGTATTTCATACCGAAGAGCTTGATTTATCGTAATTACACGTTCATGAGATATAAAAGCATAGATGCCCAAACATACCAACCTACATTTCCACGACACACACATCAAGATGCATGTGCCTACTGTGGTAACAGGTTATTTACTGAGTTATTCAAGTTTATGCAGCTGTAAGGTAATCAATCATGTAAATGATGACAGGAAGGGACATTTATAGAGCAACATCATTGCAATATGTATGTCATAAGGCACTGAATGTTCTATTAAATAGGATTAAAAAAAAAAAACAAATTACACCCTAGCATTGCTTCTCCTTTGGAATTATTTTATCAGCTCAAAATGTATTAACTTGCAAATCTCTGCCTTCGTTATACTATCTTGTAGATAAATATTATCTTTGAGCCTCAGCCACTATCCATCTGTCTCATGAGAGAAGAAAACATATACTCTAATGCTGCTATTGTATGATTACGATAAAGAACTAGTAAAATCACAAGATTAAATAAATTACATTGTTTAAACACAGGCTTGCAAATTTGTCATGAAAATTTACCTGACCAACAAATCCATTTGCTCACTTTTTACCGGAATGTTGATACAAATAATGTTCCTTGTTCCAGGCAAACAAAATTTGGCAAGACTAGTGTAACTTATTAGGGTCAAACGCTGCCAGTTTGCACCTGCTCTATCAGAAGAAAATCAGGAAAATTAATGGCTGTGAGCTCAGGCATGCACCAGCAGCTCCTGCTAATTCACCATCACAGAAATGATCATTACAAACCAAGACGAGCAACGGGATTAACAGCAAATGCTTTTGTTCACAGACAACACGGCCAGAATGAAATAAAACAAACAAAAGAGCCGCGTCTCCTATATACCCTTAATGCTATTCACTGAGGGAACACAATCTAATTGCTCGGTCAAGACTGTTTCTAAAGGCGCAGGATCAGCGGCAGCTTGTAACGCGTTAGTGTCGGAGCTCACAGTCGGAGGCACAAATCTGCCTCCCTGCTGAGATTTAAGAAAGAAGATGATGAGTTTGAAGACGTTGGTTTAAACAACTAGCAAGTGAATGGAGAAGTAAATAGCGAGTGCCCTTGGAAGAATGACACTTCATGACTGAGACTTTTGCTTGGGACTGAGGATAAACCCGATCTCATAAACTACCAGTAGTAAAATCATAATGGGCCAACTTATTAACAATGTGGAATCGAACTTATTTGCAAGTATCTCTGGCAGCCTAGTTCAGCAAACATGGGGCAAAATAGCCTGGGGTGAGAACAGCTAATTTTTAAAAGGTAAATAAAAGATGCAAGCAGTTTTTTGGTGGATTATATGGGAAGGAAGATTAAAAATAATATGACAGAATAAAAAATTTATTCTCAAACTTAAAGCTTGCCCCCTTACCCAAGTCCTATCTGATTTGTTCTAATGACATTTATTACGCCATCAAAAAGCAGCTTAGCAAAGAGCTGGCATTATGCAGCTAATAAATCTGTTTCTTAGGAATGTGGTGAAATTTATACAAGTAATTTTCTAGGTAAGTCTGTCCAAGGCTTTCTCATCACTTCAATGTCTAGAGGGAAAACAATAATAAAATAATAATAACTACAATTATTATTTATTACTACTACTATGATTATGGTAGTGCCCAAAGATCCCAATCAGCATTTCAGTAATTAGAATTAATCCTGTCAGGCACTGGTTCTTTCTTGCTTAGCTACAGGGTGTTGCCAGTGCTTTTCTATGGGAGATGCAGAGCCACTCTGTGCTTCGGACATCAATCAAAGGTGATATATTGCATCACCTATGGCCACGGTATATGTGGGAAAGGGCAGGTAGCTCATCTCATCCCATCAATCCCTGCCCACACCACCCGCAGAACTGCTCCGAGTATTTCAGTCACCCAAACTTAGTGCTATGCAAGCAAAAAAAAAAGGGGGGGGGGGATCGTTATCTGATATGATCATAACCTGGTCACATTAATTCAGATTCATTATCCCAATCCAGCAGTGGCTAATCCTTGATGATTTAAATGAAAGAAAGTGAACTGCTCATCCCTGGAGCTACCTGCTGGCTCGCTGGAGTCAGAGTTTTGATTACCGTCGTTTTAGGGCAAGACTTGCTTTTGGAAGTGGCCCAAAACTGACAGCTTTCAAGAACACGGCTCCGGTTTCTATGCCGTGGAAGTTTTTTCTTTTTCATTGTCTTTGATCCATTTAACTTGAACTGTAGCTCGTTAGGGAACTGTTCCCTTTCACTCCTAAACTTCAACACAGTCAAGCTGTGAGATATAAGTAAATATAGGTAGGTCACCCACACTGGCATCTTAGGAGCGGTTGTATGACAGCTGCATGGCTTGCAGATAGCCAGAGCAAGAGAGGTGATTAGTCTGTCATTTCTCGGATAGGATTCGCAGGATTTGTAGTTCTGTCTAGAAATTATGTGAGCGAGAAGCCCAAACTACAGTAAATAGAGATGCTGTCAATGAGGGACAGGAGTGAGAGGTTAAGTGATTCTGCTTGGTGCCTCTGCAAGCTGCAGCCATTACAAGGCAGCAGCTTAATTTCTGTGCTGCACCTCGAGGCTTGAAAAGAAGCCTTTCTGTCCTCCTTGCCATGGCTCCTCCTGAGAGCGGGGCACATGGATCCGTCCCTCCTTTCAGAGCCGGCATCCAGCCCACACCACTCGCGCTCCTAATCCACGGCCAGGCCGCAAATAGCCGGGCTGCGACACCTGCTATGGGTTTTGCGGCACTTCCTCAGCCTGGCAGCCCAACAACACACACCACTGAATATTTGTAAGCCGCGATACATTTTTAGTTGATGAAAACATGTTTTCCAAGGCCTGGCAGCTGCAAAATGTGAAGCCCAGCAGGCGGCTCCGAGAGGGCGGCTGCTGGGCCGGGCAGAGCAAGCGAAGTGCTCGGGGAAAGGGGCCATGAAAAGCAGAACGTCATCCTCGTGCCAAGAGCTTGCACCCAACACACAGCAATTATCGGTCCGTCGTTTAGGAGAAAAATGTCGTCTGTAGCATAATTTACACCTGCACCCTGGCAGTAAAGGGTGAAGAATATTTTACACTCCCATTCCCACAGACTCCTTTAAACGGTTCAGCAGAACCCACTGGCACTGCCTGTCTAGGCACAATATACCCCTCCTGGCACCTGAAACAAACATCGGATTTTTAACTCCCTGTTTCTCCGTTTACAAAGAAATGTTGTAATTTGTTTCCACATTCACTCTGTTCTACAATGGAGCTGAAGCATGCAGATGTAGAAACGCTGCCTCCTTCCCTGCTGGAGCTAAAAGCAAGGTTCTTAATAAGCAGGAAAACACGAAGGGGTCACTAAGAGTAGATTTTTCTTTCATCTGCTATTTCTCATTTTGGGCTTTTTACAATGTAAACACAAACCAGACAGTCTGTTTTCCAGACACCTAAATGCTTTTG
Organism: Columba livia; assembly: GCF_036013475.1. NCBI lineage: Eukaryota > Metazoa > Chordata > Aves > Columbiformes > Columbidae > Columba > Columba livia. The sequence goes on from NC_088604.1 coordinate 8,631,767, forward strand.
CAGTTTTGTCAGACTGTTTCAGATGGATAGCGGCAGGTTTCTCTGTCTTGCATCCAAATGCTGCCTTTCCACACAATGGTGTAAAATGCAGAATGACATCTCTGTCTTCTGCGTAGGTGTAAAGCAAAAAGAATCTGGTCCTTTCACCCTAAATGTTTTACTTCTCCCTGCCCTGCCTTTGAGCGCTAAGAGAGGATATACAGCCATGTTTTAGAAAAAAAACACTTTCAAAAAGAGGCAAGGTATCATGGAAAAGCAATTTGGCCACGAAGTCACTGGCTCTGCTCCTTAGGAAAAGAAGGATGAATATAGCGTTGGCAGATTATACTGCATCAAAAATTCTTGCTTCTTGTGACCGAATCTCTTTGTGTATATGACCTACTGCTCTCTGCTAGTGGAATTAGGTGGCCAGGATGACTTCAAGATTAAAAGGCACCATTAAAATCACATCTTGAAAAGATAAATCTTACAGGATAGGATCTGTGTATCTTTAGTAACTGACCTCCGAGAAATAAACCTAAAATCTGCTTACAAAAGCCAGCATTATGGCTAAGAACAGACTTCTATCTCAAATGCCTCCTATTCTTAATGTCATATTTGGTAGAGATTCCAGCACTTTGGGTTGGATTAAGAAGGAGAAAGCAGCAAATTAAAATGTTCCGGTGAAACTCCCTTTGTTATGGAAATATCAGACATTCCATTTATCCAGCAGCTGTATTTGTCTATCCCAAACACAGCTGGAAAAAAAGGATGTCTCTTCATGGGATTTTCCATTCCTTCCTTCCAGAACATCCTCATCTTCCACCACTTCTTCTACGGCAGATACAAAGACATAGAGATCAACTCTCTCCTTCCCCAAAGCAAGCACCTGTAGCTACAAGATTGGCTTAAATACAAAAATCTGTGCTCTGAGAGAGCAGTATTTTGGAGATGGGTTTCTTGATCTATTTCTTTCTTTCTGTGTATACATATAAGCGTATATATGTGACATTCAGAAAACACTAGTTTCCGGGAGGAATAACTCGTGTAGTTTTAGCCAACTACAACTCAGGTGCCTAACTAAAGTGACTAGCCCTCCCCTCTGGGCAACTAAAGATGAGCAATTCCACAAGGCACTTCACACTGTTTCTCTTAAGATGGGATGAATTGCCCTGGGCATGTTGCCACCAGAGTCTAAGCAAAGCACCTCAGCAATCTTTTAATTTAGAGTAAAGAACAATGGCTTCTTCCTTGATCTCAGACACCTATTTTATGGTGAGAGGACTTGCCTCCTAGAGAAGTCTGTTTCCCTCTCTGCACACTACAGCAGCAGGCTAGAAGGTGAGGTTAGACTAAGCCTGACTTAGATGTTGACCTCGGGCCTAAAGTTTACTTGACTAACAGCAAGAGACAAAAACCTCTCACTGCTCCAGAGGGATCTACTACTTGCCTGCTCATAGGTACCTGAATTAGGAGACAAGATTCCACCTGGAAGCCTTCAGGGTGCTTCTTTTCATTGCCTGTACCATAAATTAGGCTCCTGTGTTGGGAAGGCTGATTTCTTAAGTACCTAAAATATAGGTGTGAATTAGAGGCCAAAATCAGGCAGACTGGAAACAACTGTGGCTGGCAACAAACCTGAAATATGTAAGATGGCATTTAGGGGACAGAGCCCTGTTCCAGCTGCTATTTATCATCCATTTTCTCCTAAAGTCCTATACTGTAGCGATCTTGTATGGGTCATCGTTTGAAAAAGCTAAATAACCACATTATTTCCCTAAGTGCAGATAAAGTATATCAACTCCTCTATCTATTCTGTGCCTGAAGGAACAAACAGTAAGGCCAAGTACTCCATACATGTCATAAAGTAGGCCCGAATATTCACCAAAAAAAAGTTAAATGTGATATCATGAAGAGAACTTAAGAAAACCTCACACTCTCCAAATATGTTTAATATATTGCAAAACTGTTCCTGTGGTTGTTAGCGATAACCCCACAGCCCCCAAGGTTACTGCAATATGTCCTACTGCTAGACCAGCCTTGGGCATATACTCATCCCATCCCTCCTCTACACCTCACCTCCCTCCCTTGGTGGGCACAGCAAGGTGGAACAGATGTCAGGAACATTTCACACCTGCTGTTCCCAATACAACTAAACCTTTTCAGGTGAAAAGAATTTCAGTCCTTTTCACTGAAGAGGCCCAGGAGTGGTTTTTATGGTCAGCTGCTGCTGGAAGGGAGGTGAATGTTGAGTCCTGGCTTAGGCGCAGCTCCTGATGGGGACCGGTTAACCCATTTCCAAGGGCACAGCAAGCACTGAGCTTAGGCTCAGGACTGCACTAACTCAGCCTCAGGAGGGCCATGCTTGTATGTTTAGAAGATACATCGCATGGAACGAGACCTTTTCTGGATGAGGAGCAGAATGTGGAATTAACCATTTTCTAAGAAACTAAGGGTGACTTAAAGTGCGCTCTCATTACCAAACTTGTTTAATAACAATAAATAACTTTAGAATTCTTTCAGTCAATCAAACCTAGTCATCAGCTTTCCACTACAGTCAAACTAACATATTTTTCCCTGCTATGACTAATTCTCGTCAAATAGACTTCCTCAAGATGAGCCATACCTTGAGTTTTATGATGCTTTTTGTCTACATTTTGCTTTTAATTTTGGAGGAGGGGATAATTGATCTTATTTGTTTTTGAACATATCACTTGTATTCTTTTGAGACACTACTTTCTATTCTGCCTTCAGATACCAACTCCAACATACAGTGGAATCAATGGCAGAACATGAGGTTAACAATAACTAGCCGGTGGCAAAGAACAGCCAAAGTAAATACTCTGAAATATACTATTTTTCTGCAAGTTTATATAGATACACATAGCACCTCATCTTCTCACTGATGTTTCTGGTGACCTATTAGTGCCTTTGGCTGGAATGGCATTAGAGTTTAAGCCTAGCATGCACTGATTGAAATGGCCTTTATATTAAACTTAACATAAAGAGATCTCCTTTATTCTTCAAGAAAATCTGCCATTTCTTGTTTTGATTTCTATAATAATACAAAGCTAAAATCACATAAAGCTTAAAGCACCACCTCAAAGGCGATGCTAACAAATAGCAAGCGAGGATTTTAGATGTTTTGTATTTATAAACAAACTGACTCTACGAAGTATAATGATTTTGTATTATTAAGGGCATGATCCTACAAAATACTGGGTACCTCCTGGAACTTGAGTCCTTGACTTTCATTGACTTCATGGAGTTTCTAAAAGGACTATGCTTTACATTGTAAGTATCCTCTAAAAAGCAAGTGTTTAGAAATTCCATCCCATAGCCCTGAGTTTATTGTCTCGCAAAGACACATTTGCTGAGTTTACAGGTGAATATTTATTTTTCTCACCTGACAGTTTTGCAAACTCAACTAGACATCAAGCTGGATTTTTCCCTATTCAAGCATCATCATCAGTAATAAAGGTATTTTTGCCTTGGATACACCTGTGCAACTCCATTAGCCTTCATCAAGGTTACATATGTGCGACTGAGGTTATATATGGAAGACAACTGGGATGGAGAGACCTGACTGGAGACCTCTGGAACATATATTGCTGATGATGATGTGAAAGAAGGCAAAAAGCGGTGAGGTTGGCAAATGGGCTAAACCCTTCACTCTTTTGTTCTTGTACCGCACGTGAGCCTGTGCAAGCAGCTGAAAGATAATAAATGCTGAAATCTAAAGTTTTGCTTTCATAATCTCATTTCGGAGCATTTAAAAAGTTTGTGTGTGTGTGTGCTTGTTTAAAATGAGTTCATATCAGAGCAGCGTTCAATCTAAAGCATATCTCCATTTGATAACTAAATAATAAAGCAGCAACATTCCTCAGCGTGCTGCTAGAAATAGAGGCTGCCGGGTGACTTCTGCACACAAACAGATGTCTTCGCAGCAAAATCCAAATTGGCCAGTTATTGGATTTCTGAAAGTTGATTCTAAGATTTTTCTTTCCCTATAGACTCTATTCCTTATCACCCTAAAGAGCATATACTGTAGCCTTAACAATTAAATGATAATGAGCAGACAGAAGAGAAAGGACAGGAGAGATCTGGCATAGCTACAGCTAGCAATCATTAGATTTACAGAGGGGAAAAGACATGCTTCCTAGGCCAACATATTTTTTATGAATAATTGATAAGGCAGTCAGCACAGTTATATCATAGAAATGTAATATATATCCATAATTATAAAACCAGCTTTGTGCAAGAGGACATAATACACTGAAAGGAGATACCAGCCAATATGCCATCCTGAAATAAAATACAGTCACTATTGTGTTAGTTGGCAAAATTTAAATACAGGATTTGAAGCAAGCAAAATGTTCTTTAATCCCATTTTTTAGCACAGTCCAGGCTCAGTGTGCTCAGGAAAATACTGCAAGGCAAAATCAGCAGCTGCATTAATTTGCTGATGATTGAGAGAAAAATGAAAGTTATCCTCATGTTTTTTTTTTCCCCTACTTGCTACTCTAACTTACTAATAATATGAGAGTACCAATTTATTCCTGTGCGGGTATATGAAGCATACAAATTGAAAAATCAATGTAATGGAAAAAAAAGATTATCATGCACTGTTTAGAATCAATCAGCTAGAAACAGAGGGGGGAAAATGCGAAGGCGGAGACATGATGTTTAGAAAACGTACATACTGTACCTACCCTAAGCTAGAGTGTCTAGGAAAAAGCTACCCCCAGTCTAACAAGCACTGAGCTATATTTTGACCAGAAAATCGTCTTATTTCCAATCTTTTCTAGAGAAATCCATCAGTTGTCTTTTCTTATTTTCAAAGTCCCCAAATAATAAAAATATCAATCCCTTTGCCCATAAAAGCCACGTAAAAGCATGTAACAAAGATTTCAGGGTGAAGGGATTACAAAGCTCCAAATGCTTTATTAGCAGGACGTCTCAGCATCGTTCACCAGAACGCTGATGGCTTTTCGTAGCCCGAAGGACAGACTTTTGTCGTATGTGACAGAGTCCCTCGAAAACATCGACAGCGATAGTTTTTAGTTGTGGTCTGAATCACCATTAGTGGCCGAGTTTAAATCTCAGATCTCTCGGTGGTGGAACACTTTCTTCGGCCAAAAACCAGCCTCTACTGATCAGAAATAATTACACTGTGCGAGTCAGATGTGTAACAAATGGGTCTGAGTCTCAGTTTGGAAATACATTCAGAGGAGGTGGAAAGAATGGCTACTGGCTCTGTGACAGGAGATTCAATCTTCATAAACCTGCAAGAGAGGGGAGGAAAAAAAAGCGACACAAATGCGCCCTACAAAAGAACAGAGCAGATCACAGCTGGAAGGAAGGCAAACCTTTTAATCAGGTCCTTGAAATACAAGCTGCAGGAAGCTAGAACATTTTGGTGGACTTCAAACTCTTTGCCTTCAACAATAATTTTCAGGTCTGTAAACTCTTTCGCTCTGCGTTGCTGGTTCAACTCCTTCAACATTTCTGCAGAACAGAGAAGACAGACAGTGCCAGGGTTCCCATTAAGAGTTTTTTATCTTTACTTTTTACTTTTAATTTTTCTTTTTTTTTTTTTGTAAAGAAGTAGAGAAACAGGAAACAACTGATATTTTTGTTGGTAAGATTGGCTCAACACAGACAGGCAGAAGTTACGAACATAACGTATCAAAACAAGAAAAAGAAAAAAGCAGGAACCAGTAGGTCTAAACAACTGAAATATATATATAGAAAAAAAGCAAAAACAATCCTACATTTGGAAGGGTTAAAAATGAAAACAAAATATTGCAGCATCAGCAAATCAGAAACACAGAGAATGCACTATCACAGAAAAGTTAAAATAATTGGTTATAATAAAAATCAAGAGCTAATGAATTTCTATCCAAATGCAAATAAGTTCTGAACGTACTAGAATAATATCAGTAAAAATATGGTATTATGATGCAATATGAACTGGATATGGGTCAAAATAATAAAACCACAAAACCTGCAAAAACAACTTATCCTTACCATTGTAAAATGTGTTAAGCCTCTCAGTTAACAGAATAAAGTAGTACTTCTCAATAATACATAAATTACAGTGCATAAAAAATTATCCAGATTATCAATGCATCTTACAATATACCTCAGCTATATAGACTACAATTGTAGACTACAGTTGTTTCAAAATTAGCTTAAAAGCATCCTTATGATAAAAAATAATCTCACGCAGAGAATAAATTACTGCCTTTTATAGCAATTCCCATTTTTTGCACTCCAAGGATTTTTACCATCACAGCATTTTTATTTTTTAGCCTTCAATGGCTTCATTTACAGCAACAATCAACTCTCACACATCGTGAAAGAATCGTAATGATTAAAATAACCTATGAAAGTTTTTCCATCCTGCAATAAAGCACCTACCTTGCGTGATGCCTCCTTTTATAAAGCCTATTGGTACTAGCAGAATGAAATAATGGCACGTCACGTCTTCATGCGTGGATGTGAACTACTGAGCAACCTACATGTTTTATATGCTGGCTGGACTTTTAGGGCTAAGACTCCCCTCCAACTTTGCAGACCAAAGTGGCTATCAAGATGAGTAATATACTTTTCACCTGGGCAATAGTCTGGCCGCTCAGAAGCCAGTGATCAAGATGATAAAAGAGCTGATTTTAAATACTAAAGGATTTTGGTTTTATTTTATGTTTGCAATAGGTCAAGGTTCTCATTTTCTCAGCGTAACACCCTGAACACATTCCTCTTCAGACAGATCTGTAAATCAACAACAGTTCTTTCCATGGAGTCCCTCCTCACACAAAACAAAAGGGACCTGAAGAGAGTGTAACTATAACTGTGTTTAATGCCAGTGTTGTGCTTGGGCACTGGGCTGCCCGAGCGTCACCAAAGGGCCTGATGGTAAATTGAAGACCCAAATAATCCTTGTGCTCTCCTGCTTCCCAAATGTACCTCAAAAGGAATCGTTTCAGCAAAGCACTAGCGGTTAAACACCACGAGAACATGCAAATATACAACTGTTGCACGAGAAGAAACGGAAGTTCTCCCAAGCCCCAACATCTGTGGTGCACATTTTTCAGGCCTAAGTAAATAAATGTCACCTTGCACATTTATGTCTATTTAATGGAAACACAGTAGTGTCTGAAAGCCTAATTATTCCGTGCTGAAATGGGTCAGTGCTCTCCAGAGAGCAAGCAGATCATTAGAGAGGGCACAGAATTAACAGCAGGCTTGTGTCAGATCTATAATAGGGGAAAATAAACCACTCTGTCCTGTGGGTGCTATAGCAGGGGCTATTTTTATCAAATTCATCTGAGCTAAAGCACAACGATACACTTTGAGGAAAACGTAAAACGGGAGCTGAACGATCGCTCTTCTGCAGCAAAGTTTCAGGCTTTTGCTGGAGCTGTGGTGCCTAAAGTCTGACTTGAGCATGAATGTTTCAGGCCTTGCTTAAGGACCAAGGATGCTTAGGACATGAGGGGTGTTTCACCTGATTTACCTTGGTTTCAAAGGAACAGCACCGGGTGCTTTCTTAGTTGCACATTTTTGGAGGCCATTGTGGAGGAAGTATTTTTCCATAAAGACAGCTGCCTTTCCCTCTAAACTTTCTGCTGCTCTCGTATCCCCTACTTTCATTTTTGTTTTCTGTCATTCCCCTTTTCAAATTTGCTCAACTACTGTCCTCCAGCCCCATCTGCACTTTTTAGAAGTTTCTATTCAAGATCCTTTACAACCCTCCTTGCAGAAGCCTTTCGAGACAAGGTCTCCACCCAAGACTAAGTCACACAAGTTTAAGATTACACTTACACAAGGGGTCAATCTCCATCTCACCTCATTCCATTTCCACCTTTGAAAGCTCATGATCGATTGTCCTTAGTGTTAAAAGACCACAACTGTACGAAAAGCAGCCGCACAGATGGATCCTGTGCTCCAGGAAAGGAGAGGGAAGAGGGTTTAGTTGCACTCGGAATGGGCTGGGGGGGTTTTGGAGGTGGGCTCAGGGTAAGCACGACAGGAGAGACCACCCGTGACGCATTATTATGGCTGAGATGATTGCTGAATAACAAGGCATAAAGTTCAGCCACCGCAGTGACGGGTGCTGTGCTCTCTGTGCTATCTCCAGAACTGTGAGAGCTGGTTTGAGCATCTAAGTCCCCAGATGCCTCCTCCAGGTAATGAGCTGATTACTTGGACTTTGCTGATCACCCTTTAATTACATCCAGTCCTGCAGTTCCTGGGCACATTTCTATCTGTGCTCTTCACACACTTCAGTGTGCTTTATACTGCATGCATTCATTAAGGGATGCAAACCAGAGAACGCAGCTCTGGAGCAGGGCTGCAATTTGGCTCACAAAAACCCAGAAATCAGAACAAGCCCTAATCAGAAACTGAAACTCCTCATTTTTCTATAGCCGTTCAGAGGCCATAATTCCCCCTTGTCCCCCTGAATTGTTCCAGTGCCCTCCACAGAGAAATGACTATGAACAGTCCCGTGTTTTTGTAGCTCGGTTTCTAAACTAGAAAGAGAAGAGGTGGGTGGAAAGGAGAAGGAAGTCAGGAGACTGCATTGATTCATCGATCTTCCTCGCTGAGGCCCTTTTGTATTACTAAATAACTAGCAGGCATTAGTATTGGACACAAGGTTATACCAGAACGGGTCCTCATTCTCAGAGTATTCGCAATGCTCGCACCGCGCTTAGCCAGGCATTAATGATTTATGAGGACTCAGGATGAGTTGCAAAACAAATTTTTTTCACCAGGTAATAATGCCTGCCAATGAGTTGTAAAAGGAGAGACAACACAGTGCAAGCCTGGCAGTGAAAAATGATCTCAGCTGTCTCCTGCTAGTCCCTCTTCTGCGCTCCTCCTAATTTTCAGCGTTTCCTCCAACAAATGGAATTTCCCGAAACTTTCACAAGGGGATGTAGTGGGAATTTTCCTATTTATTCCTTTAGCTTATTTGCTCTTACAGATTTCTTTTTTTTTTTTTTCCTTAAGAGATCGAGGTAAAAATAAGTACAAGGACAGTTCAGGTGCAAGGTTTCAGCAGGGTGAATCACAGCAAACACTCTCGCATCCATCGCACAAGGGATTCACCTTCCTGCCCCGTGCGCACACACGCTCTGGGATTGCAGAACGCAAGCCAGACCTCTCTACCTTCTTCTTCATCACTGATGCTAAGTCATTCTCAGTCAAAGACTGGCTGAATGTTTTCCTCATGAAGTACACAATAGACACCCCCATGTTCTTCCATAATTACATGAGCCACGTAGTGGTTGAACCTAAAGGGGACTTGACCTGAAACCCGTAACAGAACATCTCTGTGGAGCTTGTGAAAGGAAGCACTTTCTATCTTGCCATTATCATCCTTCATATCGTTGCTTGGGGGCATTTAAACATAATTATATTGAGAGTCCCAAAGACAATATGGGCCAGAAGGTGTAAGTGACTTTCCTCAGGTCAGGAACAGAGCCAGAAAGAACCCAGAAGCTTTGATTCCTGGTCCCCAGCTCCACCCATCACACTACATTTTCTCCCTCTTAATTAATGGACAAATTACAAATTAAACGAAAGAGCCCATCAGCCTTGGATCAAATGTAGGACCAAGAACAGCTGCGTAATTGTGTAGATCAAATAAAGGGAACAGAAATTATATAGTGAATATTTTTTAAATTACATATGATCAGAAATAAAAATGAACAGGGAACTTATTCCCTGAGTTTATTTATTCTGTATTTCAAGCGCAGTGGAGACTGGATACCCTGTCAAAGATCCTCTCTAATGCACATTCCTGTGGCACAATGGAAGCTCTCAGGTTTCTTTTCACTCCCAACAAAGAACTCTTTACTTAAATTCTAGTAGATAAGGTTTTAAAAGGGTGTAGCAAGAGCTAAAATATAATGAGCTGTGAAATATGGAAAAATGCTTTTTACAAACAGTATTTTTGAAAAAATGCTTGGAAAAAACTAACCTACTATAAAACTGAAAAGGCTAATTGATGAAACATCACTAATTATTCTTGTGAAGAACAGGCGAGAGACCAGTGCTTGCCCAGACAGCCCCATGCTTTCATGATTGGGACAGAAAACGTGGGAAAGACAAGAAAAGTTACCAGAAGGAAAATCCAATTACTTTCTTGCCTTAATAAGTAAGGAGATTAATTTCCAAGGTTTTGCTCTGGTTATGTAAAACAAACATTTTAACCATTAAGTGGCAGCACCGCACACGTTTGCTCATTTTGATAGAGAGTGGTAGAGTGTGTATAGCTAGAAGAAATTAAATTATGAAGCAAAAGACCTGGCAGTTGAATGAAAGTTACAAGTAATGGGAAGGTGTGTGCCATAGCGAACCAGCCCTACTGAGCCACAGAAGTATTCATGATTTCTTGGTAATTTTGACAAGTCTCTCTCCTCACTGCCATGCTGACAGACACACAGAGAACCCCAAAGCCTGGGGAGTTCCACAATAAACTGCAGACCAGCTACCTCTGAACATCATCCCTCAGGGTGTCTCATGATCATCAGGCTGGGGCTGGTTATTTCCCAGTTGACAAATACACCATTGACTACGGTGGCTTCCATGATGCATGAAGACAAGTAGACACCAGCAGAGAATAGCTTCCTACTTGTGACTGAGGACAAGGAATAGGGTCCCAACGCTCTTTTGGCCTTAAACGAAATAGTAATAGAAGATTTGGGGTCTGGAGCACCTTTCTTATAAGGAGAGACTGAGAGAGCTGGGTCTGTTCAGCCTGGAGAAGAGAAGCTGAGAGGGGTTTATTTATAAACATCAATGTTTATAAATATCTCAAGGGTGGGTGTCAAGAGGATGGACCAGACTCTGTTCAGTGATGCCCAATGACAGGATGAGGGGCAACGGGCACAGACTGAAGCACAGGAGGTTCCATCTGAACATGAGGAGAAACTTCTTTCCTTTGAGGTGCCAGAGCCCTGGAACAGGCTGCCCAGAGAGGTTGTGGAGTCTCCTTCTCTGGAGACATTCAAACCCACCTGGACACATTCCTGTGTGATCTGCTCTGGTGAACCTGCTGTAGCAGGTGGGTTGGACTGGGTGATCTCCAGAGATCCCTTCCAACCATTCTGTGATTCTGTAATAGAGAAAAAGGGGCAGGAGCCAAGCCTTGTGGGAATCATTAACAGAGAAACGATGTTTCAGATACCACTCTGTGATCTTCAGTTTCCTTCTTGTACCCTAAAAATGATACATCTGGTTATCTGGACTGCTTCTGCAGTCAAACAGGGACTGAAGCGTGTGTCATGCACAACCCAGCCCATTCTGCGTGCTCAGCCAGGTAGGATGCACTGCCATGGGTGTTCTCCCCAGGGCTTAGCAAGGAAAGAGTAGTAGTGAATTAGCTGAGACCAGATGCTCTTTTTTCTTTTATTTTTTTCACAAAAGGTGAGAACTAATCTGTCACAGATAAATACTTTCACGTTTTTTTCCCCATCAGATCTCAATTCCAGTTGAACTTCATCAAGAGCAGAAGGAGAAGGGGCTGTAACAAAGCTGGGACTTGCCTATACGAGGATCTTGTATCAGCTAGATGGAGGAGACAGACTCTGCACCGTGAATGCCAAGGCTGCTAATGGCTTAGGACGGAGGTGCAAAGTGCTCCTGTATGACACCAGTGTGTCCAGCCCTGCTCTCCCAGTCTGTATTGATTATGGAGTTTCTCCAGTACACCAGCCTGCTCTAAAGGCATCTAAAAAACGCTCAGCTTCTTGTGGCCATCTCTAGAATATTTTGCTTTCATAAACCCTTAAGATAATGAACTGAGAAAAGCTCAATAGTGTCTCCGGGAGCACTAGGAGGCCATGCACCACTGAGTCTGTGCTACCCAGTTACACACCATGGTGGAGCATATGCTGATGGAGAAGAATCACTGCTGGCACTGCTACACCCGCCTCTGAAAAAAGAAGGCAACAAAAGGCATCTTCTGCTGGGTTTTGTCAGCACAGCAATGCAAAACATGAGGTGTGAAGCTGTCACACTCCGAGCTGATGCGGCTACAGCAGCAGGACTTCCTAGTGCAGACCAACCTGTCCGGATCTTCGTCTTGTTGACACTGCTACACACCTGTGCTGCTAAAGGAGATGGTAACAGATGCTAGAGAGTGTGAAAATGTTTTGAAATCCCACACTGAACAACACATATGTGGCTGTATCTGATAATTCTACTCAAAGGATTGTTGGGAATGAGAAGCCCCATTGTGCTAGATAATTTTTCATTGTTCACACAGACAAATTCTTCTCACCTTATAATGATGAGAAAGGGACAACAAAGTCAGCTGTGGTGATTACTCACTTAAGGAAGACAACTACAACTATGTGGAAAAGGAGCCTTTCTAAATACATTAAAAACCCAGGGAAGTCACCATATCGTGTTTTGAAAACAATTTTCAGGCTATTATCATCACTAGGGCTGACATTAGGAGGTACCTCAAGAATGCCCTCACGCATTACAGAATTGGTATTTCCCTATACTATTTCTGCATTATTTCTGACTATATTCAGAGATGAACTACACCCCTAATTTCTAAAAAAATCTACTTTAAATGCAACTTTGGAGATTTTTTTTTGGTATACAAATAATTGAAAGGGGAGTCTGGGGGCTAGAATGCCTCTGCTGCTTTGATTTATAAGGTAAAGTCTTCTATGGTATCCATGCCTGCTAATTTATAATCATACAGGATTACAAATGCACAGTGAGCGTATGTGACTGGATTTCAAAATGAACTGCATTTACATTACATATATGGATGCAAAGAATGAGAAAAAAATGTGGAGATAATCTGATTGCTTTCATTTTCCAACAGGGGCTGTGATCCACGCAAGGACGAGCAGCAAGACCAGAGGATCCAGCATAAAAATACCCACTGAGATGCTGAGACAAAGATGCAGCTTCCTATATCAGGACCTGCCTTTTCTTTTTCCAGCATTCACCCCTAATTAAACATAAAGTTGGCTGCAGCCTGTTCTATATTGGCCAAGGCAAACAAACCTCAGGGGATCCCAGCACATTGCCAGCCTGGCCCCCTGTTCCATATATAACGTGCCACTATTTCAGTTAGTACTGTAACTGGATTTCCAGGCAGACAATAATTTTCTCCGGAGACAAAATGAGAGAGAGAGAGACAGGCAGAAAGAGGAGGAGAAAAAAACCTGTGAGCGCTGGAAACACAGAATAGCCCAGATTCAAAGAGAAATTTAGTTCTGATTGTTTTATTTACCGGCAGGCAACCCTGAATATCAATACACACTTAAGGGAAGGCTAAAATATTTATTACTACGTGATGTGGGATGGATTCGGTATTATCTTAATTGCTTGTAGCAGAAGACTAGCAGATAGCTTTTAGACCTTTTTGATCTCTTTATGTAGCACAAGGCATTAGCTAAACGTTTCCTAGTTTTGAAGGCTTTGAACAAGAAGCACCCATCTGTGAAAGCGAGAGTGCGATCAACAGGCTCCCCGACATGTCAGCCATCGGCAAACACTGACCAGTTTTGGTGGTGTAAGAACAAAACCTGTGCATTGTGTATTAACAGCAACCAGTCACATGCGTGTGCACACGTACAGCCGGCAAACAAAACGCTTGCTCTCCAGAACAAGGTGGGTTTCTGAAAATAAATCACTGATTTATCTGAAAATAAATCACTGCGCCCAAGTCAAACTGCACCTATTAGAGTAAAAAAAAATAAATACAACTATGAGGTGTAGCACCTGACAATCTAAAACTTCAAAGCACTTAATATACATTAATTAGCAAGGAGTGTGGGGGGTTCCTATGCCCATTTTAAACAAAGGCAGTGCTGCCCAGTTTCATCAGGGGCAGAACTTATTTTATTCTTAAAGTGTATGTAAGTGTAATCAACACAATTCTTGGAAATAGATCCATCTTTACCGTCCAGTGGTAACACACCTATTTTCTAACATTCATATTCTGCAGTATATGATGCCTAATGAAAGGAAATAAAACCAACTGAAATGATTGGCACTGAAATCCCATCCTTTCAGAGGATATTATACACAATCTAAAAATAATAAAGTACTAAATCTAAGTATTTAGGCCGCTATACTCAGTGGATGGCTGAGTACCAGGCGTTTGTTATGCACTGGGTTAAACACATGGGACAGCATCTCTTGGTCCGGTGGGCATCTCATAGGGCAGAGAACTGTTCTTCTGGTATGGACTGTGTCTCTACAATGAGAGCCAGTGATTCATCACACTATCAGAACAGATAAATGTAATCAAATAATGTAAAATGAAAGAAAGAAAACACTGCCAGTCAATTCTAGACCATCCCTCGGTGTATTCGGCAACGCAACAACTCTTCAACAACTGGTTCCCTGCCCTACAGCTCCAGCATCGCTGGTGGCTGCGCTCATGGCTGCTCACAGTTACAGAAGAAACAATAACAATAAATACAAGGCTGTTAACTTCCATCAGAATCATAAATGACAAGAGGTTTGGAAAAAACGATAAACAAGCTATTCTTTGTGCCTCATGAGCTGGGCAGGAGCGATTGCAGAGACATCTGAAGGCAGAAAAACTGGCCGTGGTAGCGGGGGAAGGAGGGCGCAGGTTGGTCTCACAGAAACAGCCTCTTAACTTCCACGTCGTTTTTAGCTTTAGGAACACGGTCTCATATGTTAAAAAGCCATAATTTGTGTCAGATTTTCTCTGAATATCTCCCTACTTATAACATTTTCAAATCTCTAGATTATGCCTATCCTAAAGATGTGAAAGACTTTATAATTACTTTATTGAATTTTATTGTATTTTATTTTATTTTATTTCATTTCACTTTATTATTTTCTTTTTTTAATAAGCCCTGTAAAGTTTTCAAAGCTTAACATTGTTGTAGCCGTATAGAAAATGTTTTGCAATATATCCTCCTTACTTCTGCCTAACTCATGTTTCCCCTTAATTGGGTGCTATACGTGGACTTTTAAATCTTTATTTTCAACCAAAGTTCTTGGAACGCATTGTTGTTAATATGAACTATTTCTGTATAAATCCTAGCAAAGTTACTTCCTAGTATCCATGTTGCCTGAATAGTTTGTCCATTATGGCAAGAGAATATGAGCTATGACTGGTTGATAATGTAAGAAACCATTTAAGTGCAAATGTTTATATTCATAAAGGAACAAGTTATAAGTGTTTAAGGAGCTGCCTTACCAACTCAGTTAAAAAAACATAAAAAAAGACATTTTTAAGGAGACTGTTGAGATTAAAGGACAAAGATTTATTTAATGAGTATTAAAATTTATGGGCTCTCTAAGAATTAAGCAAGCTTATAAAAACTATTTTGAGAGCTGAATGGCTTTCACATAATGAAGATGGTTGATAAGACTTGGGTAACACATTTCAAATACAAACGAAAACAAAGGGACATCTCAGAAAAACACGGCGATTAAGTCAAAATTTCAACTGTGAAAGCAATACACGAATTTCACAATCATTTCATAATCCGAAAACGCTACTAAGCCCAACCCGCAAAGGTGCAGAACCTCTGAAAGGATGACAACGGGCAATTTCGGATCTAGACAAGCATGAAAGAAGCATGTTTTTTCTCCTTCTGTGTAGTTATGGAAACAGGCAGCTATAAACCCCCTCCTAACTGAGCGAGGGCTTTTTTTCCCCTCTCTCCGCTGCCGTCGGTAACTTTACAGCTGTCACCACACGCCGTCCCGCTCGCTGTGTCCCCGGCCGGCAGCGGGACGGCGGCCCCGGCTGGGAGGGAACAAAAGGGACTGCGGTGCAGTGTCACCTCCAGTGACAGTGTCACCTCCAATGACAGCGTCACCTCCAGTGACAGCCTCACCGGGGCTCCAGCCTGCGCCGGGAAGACAAAGTCGTAAAGTTTTACGAGAAGAATGGAAGTAAATTTCCTCTCTAGAAGGCTTAGCGGGAAATCAAAGATCTGTTTTAGTTTAAGAGACGAGCTGCTTCGCTTGCTAATGACCAAAATATCCAGGTCCCCAGCCGTGATCTGCAGGGTGACAGGGACCATAAAGCCACTTGCTCTCTCTGAAAAGCCATATACAGCGTAAAACATCCCCTGCTGCTGGTTTTGAATCGGAGCATTAAAGATGCGATGTAAAGAACATCCAGGGCTGACGGGTGACTTTGAAAGACATTGGAATTGTACGGATCTGGAGAGGGGACGTGCTTTAGGTAAAGTGGGCATAACGGGAGCTAATTTAGGGAGAAGATTCTTGATAGGGATTGATTTGTCCGCCTCACGATGATAATCGGAAACGCGCCGATGTAGATGCTGTAGAAACTTTCATTGGTACGCTGGATCCAGGAAGAGTCCCATTAGTATTCCCAGTGATTCATTTATTGGGTTTAAGCTAGAATATAATCTAGGGTGCCCAATTTAAAATGGAAATACATTTCCATCCATAAGCCATTTTACTGACCCGTGACACTAAACCAGGGCTTCCTACTAAAGTGGAGAAGGTGGCTGCCTTTTAGGTCCTGCTTTATTTTAGCCTTAAATACAGTGACGAGATTTCCAGAAAAGGAACATCCAGAACTGGCAATGAAATAACTGCTGATGATTGTCTGCGGTCTTTTTAATTTCTATTTTGCACTCTTCAGGAACAAAATAGTTGGTGATTATTTACTTTGCCTCCAATGATATTTCGCCCTATGACACAGCAGAGAACCTGGTGTCTCTAACCAGTGTGAGCTGTGTGTCTGGACGGGTTTCAGGAGAGATAATTATTATAATTTTGTTTATTATTCCTAATTTCTCTAGTCCGCTAATTTTCATGTATCATATAGATATTTATGAAAACTGCGGTACTTTTAATTAACTATATGGTATTAGCAGTTTATATGTGCAAATGAACAACCCTGGGAACAAACTCATTAAAAATCTATGGCTAAACTTCAAAGGCTTTGGGATTTCACCTCTCGCGTACTCGCCCTCTCCCGCTCTGGCAGCAGAAGGCTAACATGTATTTAAAAAGAACAAATATCTACCTGTGCCAAGCTGCCCTTTACATTTCCCACGAAATGTCAATATTTCAAATGTTGGTTTTGTCTTCCCAAGTATCTGTGACCCTTTCTGGGGACTGAAGGTTTCATAGGCAGGGTTTTAAAAAACGAAAATTGTCCTTAATTTTATGTTTTTTTTTTCATTTTTACATTCATTTTACATTTTTACATTGCTTAATAAGATGTCATTAATAGTGACAATATGGCACAACTGTCATGTCTCACTGCGCTCAATGTCTGTAGGTTAGTTTGGAAGCATTTTTCTAGGTCATTATTTTTAATTAATACGACAAATTAGTATATTTTTATTCAAAATGTCAAACTGTTTTAATCATAACACGAATATGAAACATTGACCTAGGAAATAAGATGTTTCTCTGGTACTAAATAGCAACAACCTAATTAAAAGCATGAGATCCTAAAATGAAAATAAAGTATTTTACCATTTTATATCTTAATGAACTATCATATCTACTTTCTATTTAGATTTTATTAAACTGGATAATAAATATAAAATACATTTTGAAACATGGTCTCTTGTAAAAAAATTCTGGAAATATGCACCTTGTTAATGATGGTTAAATGACTTTTCAAATTAGTGTGATTTGGAAAAAAAAAATGATTGAAATGGTGTCTTACAGCAAAAAAATAGTTTCAAGGACCATTTATTTCAGTGAAGACGCTGTCAATACCGCATCAGGCGGCATCTATTTGTCTGTAATCAGAGCTCGCGTTAACTCAGGGATGGCTGTGTAGCAACTGGAAGAGTTAAACTGCTGCAAAGCCCTTGTAGGCGAGACTAACACTTTACCAGTTCTAACCAACACGTGGGTTTAACCGAGAACAGAATTTGGTTATGAGTGCTGAACTGTGAAATAAATACAGTTATAGAGATCCACGCTTCAATGCCATCAAATGTGCATTGTTTCTGATACTTTTTAATGTTCATTTTCTTAAGTCTTGGGTTTGGTTTAGTTTTCTTCTTTTCCTTTGACTGTTACATCTTTATGCTTCAACCCCCTCTTGTACACTTGCGATTTTCTCCTGGCAGTATTTTTTAAAGGTAGTAATATATCACTGAAGAATGGGATTAAGATAATTCAGTGCCTTCCTAAGGACATTAAATTGCTAGACTGAAGTATGATTTGGGTAGGCTGCAACTTTTTAAAAAGCACATAATGCTCTAAGTGCAAAATAAAACTGAAGATAAAGCAGCAGCTCGGGGGTCCTTATCTGCAAGAACTCTAAAAGCCCAGCAAATTTCGATTACATTTTTCAGAATGCCCAAGTAACGTTTGAGCTTGGGACTTAACAGCTCTTGAAAATTTAACCTCTCTATAATTTGTCATAAAAAGAAACAATGACTTCTCCTGAAGTAATAAGGTCAAACTGCTTTTGACTAATCTAAGTAATGCCAAAGGTTAAAAAGATAAAGCTGGAAGGAAAACACCTACTCTGTAAAACAGCCATTCATGGGAGCTTTAAATCTCTGGTTGTTGTGCAGGTAAGAGACATCCCCTTTTGTAGGGGACTATGCAATCGTTGTCTTAATCACACATATTTTACATCGTTTTAACACCAATCTTTAATACTAGTTTAAGTAAAAGAAGTCAGAGTTCAGAACTGGAACTGTGAACTCCAGCTATTCTTATGTTTTTTTTCTTCTGTGGTTGATGGACCCAAAAAGTAGCTCAAACCAGCCCTTCCATGGTCATTAGTATTCCTTCTATAAATGAGAAAACTGAATGTAACACTTCGAAAACAGCTGTGGAGTATCAAATAGAGCTTCTAGAAGGGAAAAGGGCATTCAGAAATGACTTGGTTTGACTCTACTTGAAAAAACCTCTTTCAAGTCCTTTTTGAAAGTGCAAAGAGGACATGGTTGCCGTACACTTGCACGTCTGGTGGTGCGCCAAACCCATGTCTTCCCTATACCAAAATTAGAAAGCCATGAAGATCTCCAGTATGTTGAACATTAAAAAAACCCCACACTTTCAAAAAATAATGTAACAAGTTAGCTGCTGTAGATTTGTATGGAATTTACTGACAAACAATGCTGCTGGTTATGTTTTTGGGTTATTTTTTTAAATTCTTGGAAGAACGTGGCCAAGTAGACTTCTAGGCAAAATTCTGACTGAAGAGAGGAGGAAACCCAGTGAAAAGACATCCTGGTGCAGGACAACCATAGATAAAGATTGTAAAGCAAGAAAGTTAAAAAAGAAAATGAGAAATAAAGGACTTGGAGTTTCAAGGGACTGTGCCAAGCCAGCGAAAATGGAAAGTATGTTCTTAAGTGCCAAGGGCAGAGGTCAAGACCATAATAAAAACCTGATACTATTAACTGTGCAAACCAGGGTTGTTTCAGGACTGTGCCAGTGCCAGAAACCAGCCTGCGAATGATCAAAGAGGTTGTTTTATATCGTGAAAAGCACGTCCTACCTCACACACACATACTAAAAGTGTTCCAGGAACATTAGTAGCTGTTACGCTGGAGTTAAATCCTCACAGACCAGGCTAACTCTAAAATAATGGAAGTATAAAAGATTTTAAAAAGTTACACAACTTCTTAAGTGACAGGTATGAAAAGAGAAGCCCTCTGCTACATTGGACCTTCCTCAAAGAGA
This sequence comes from Columba livia, assembly GCF_036013475.1. Classification (NCBI taxonomy): domain Eukaryota; kingdom Metazoa; phylum Chordata; class Aves; order Columbiformes; family Columbidae; genus Columba; species Columba livia. The sequence continues at coordinate 8,651,420 of NC_088604.1, forward strand.
CTTTTTTCCTCCCATGAAAACAGAATTATAACTATGCAGCTGTGGCAGATGTTAGTATATGAATATTTATATATCCAGAGGATATTTTGGTCTACCTCACCATGCATGTTAATATTTGAATAGATTAATCAAAGCACCGAGTTCACAAAGCAAACTGCCCCCTCACCTCTTTGTAGATGGATGTTCATACTCTGAACGACGTGATGCTCCTGATGTGCTCAGCCTTAGAGCTCGTGTGTGCACCGGCTCAACAGGTACCTCCAGACCACAAACGGGACCACAGGGTATCAGCGCTGGGTTTGACAGGGTCTGAGGGCATTACAGAAAACCAGCACAATGCTCAGGGCCAAATGCAGGCTGGTCTGACGGTGCTGTGCCTAAACTTACAGCTCATCCCTCTGGGAAGGACTTCAGCTGTCCCCATGGCTCAACTTGAACCCTGGGGTCAGTTCTGGGCCCCTCACTACAGGAAAGACATTGAGGTGCTGGAGAGAGTTCAGAGAAGGGCAACGAAGCTGGTGAGGGGTCTGGAGCACAAGTGTGATGAGGAGCAGCTGAGGGACCTGGGGCTGTTCAGCCTGGAGAAAAGGAGGCTGAGTGGAGACCTTCTCACTGTCTGCAACTGCCTGAAAGGAGGTTGTAGCATGTAGGGGGTTGGTCTCTTCTCCTGAGTAACAAGTGACAGAACATGTGGAAATGGCCTGAAGTTGCACCAGAGGAGGTTTATATTGAATATTAGGAATTGTTTTTCCACAGAAAGGGTTGTCAGCCATTGGAACAGGCTGCCCAGGGAAGGAGTTGGGTCACTGTCCCTGAAACTTTTTAAGACACGTAGATGAGGTTCTTAGGGACATGATTTAGAGCTGGACTTGGCAGTGTTAGGTTAATGGTTGACTCAATTATCTTAAAGGTTTTTTCCAAGCACAATTATTCTGATTCTATTCTATCATTCTACAACTAGCCTGAACTTGGGCCTGTGACAACAAAGTCGTCCTGGCACAATACAGCACCGTCTGCCCCATCAACTTCAGTCTCCGTTAACTCACACTGCTCTAAATCACCTTTCTGACGTCTAAAGCAATGCACCGAACGTGTCCTGAACCACTGGTCATGATGGGCTTGTGGAAACTTCAGCAATAACCCTTTCATGTATATTTTTTCAGGAAGCTATAGGAAATGTAGTTTGCATGAATACTGGTAACACAACAAAACTTTTTAAACCAGAACCAAATGAAGTTTCTTTTTAGAAACACGTTATGTAGACACTCACACACATGAAAGGCGCTGACATTACTGTGGGAGGAATGTAAATGGCATTAAAGCACGACTACAAATTGCTTTTCATGCCTTAAAGACTAGCTAAAGAGAGCAATGTGCTGTACTTGCCTATTCACTTCTACTCGACTGGAAAGTAACACAACTCCTGCCCTTTTATGAACTTCAAGTTGAAGTATTTATTTTGTATACCTCTTTTTAAGTTTATAACTGGCAATATATAGTGTTAACTCCATCCTATTTCCTAGTATTAATGGTATCGTACGCGGATCAATGTTTTTAATACGAAGAACCACAGCCATCCTTGAGTTATGGAAAAACAACTGAGTTATCTGTATTAAAATATATATATTTATGTATATTTTAAATGAGGGCATTCTTGGAAAACTTACAAAATATTTAAGGAAAACATCTGAGCGGGTTGCTTTTTCTCAAGGCTGGGAAATGCTAGAAAGATCTTTGATGTGTCAGCTTTGACAGTTGTTCCAGTCCACCTCTGTTGGCACCGCAGCAGACGGTGAGGATGTGACTGTTTTCCTTGCGCTCACTGGTCCCTCAGGTAAGGACAGGAGAGCACTCCTCAAAACACTGCTTATTAAAGTTGAATTGTGATAAACACACTTGCATACCTTCACACAGGGTACATATTTTGGGCTGAAATTAATCAAATCTACTTTTAGCCGTGTAAAAGGCATTTAGCCTTAACTTTGTTATCCAGGCTCCTTCTGCAGCCAGCGACAGGCTCCTCCAGAGGGAGAGTCTTCTCGCTCCCTTGGACATCTGTTTGAGCACAGCTGGGTTTCCCTCAGGATTGTCCATCTCTCTCTATTAAGTACAAAGGAAAGCCTGCTGATTAGCTTTGATTAGCCATCCACATTTTTCAGCTCCTTTGATCCAGCTGGGTTGACTCTCATCCCCTGAGAAGCGGAGATTGCTGCCCGCATTGCTCCCAGGGGACACGGACACCGGCGCTGGAGTCACTGCCATGAAGGACACCGTGGGTATGCTGGCAGCTGATCAGGACAAAAAGAGGTCTCCTGATCTGGGGAAAATCAGCATGTGACTTTTTTTCACTATTTGACAAGTTACCGGGAGGAATTGAAGAGGCATCTGAAGCCATTAAAGTTGTGAAATCTCTGAAAGAGAAATCATGTGAAATGAATGCAAAGAGGGAAAGGGGAATTTGAATAGAAAGAGAAGGAAGTTTAGGGTTTACTTTTGACAACCAGGCTGTTGATCTGGGCATAACTGAGGTGGAAAATGGTTACAACCCAAAGGCTGGATGACTACTTTTGAATACTAGCTACATAAAAGCAAACCTTAATTGGTACTGTTTTATTCCTGGTCTCTTCTAGTTCAACTTCCATTACAAAATCACCATTCAGAACCAAGGAATATTTGCCATAAAAAATCACATTGAAGAAATAGAGCGATAATTTGTGTATCCACAGAGGCTGAGGAACCACAGTAGCATATCGAAGAGATCTAGATATGTATAGGAGGCAATTTATTTATTTAAAAGCATCCAAGGAATCTTGTCTTTAATCTGAACTACTCCTGCTGACCATGCTGGCACGAGAGCCCTTCCTGCAACATTCCGAGGACACACATGGGGACTTCCACTATCTCATTTGATGGAGACAGTGCTGAACAACGTATTCACTCTGGAAATCCAAACGCATCCCCTGTGATTTGGATGGGAGAAGCAGCGCGTCTTGGTTTGCCTTAAAACCCATACATGCATCATCTGAAACATTAAGATCCGCAGCCAGGCTGGGCCTAGGCGCTCCAGCTTTACGCTGCAACCCGAATCTCCCGGCTGACAACGAAATGCTTCGCTGCTGCTCTGCCGGGACGTGATTTTCTTTCCACCCAGCAACAGGCACGGAGGCATTTGAAATCACACGGTAACCCTGACAGGCGCTCCGAACGCCTTTCAAGGCCAGCGGAAAGAAAAGAGAGAGAGGGAGTGAAAGAAAGACAGAAGGAATATGCGAGGATGGGGAAACTACACTGAATTAGAGTTAATTAAACCCAAGCTTTGACAATGTTTAAATAACAGGATTCTACACCTAGCCCTGGAACGCCTGCATGAGCTGTCATTTAATTTAAAAGAGCACAATAGCTAAATGCCAGTCTCCAGGCAGATCTTTTGCGTCTTTCTGATACTGTGTTAAAAAGTTATTATGAAGCTGAAGTTCAGAATTTTATTTCAGAGTTCGATAACAGCCTTCTCAAACTTCACATCACAAACACTCGATAGGGCACTTGTTTTTATGAAATCAGGAGGAGAGTTATCCTGGACAGCTCTAGGAAACCAAAACCCCCAAAATCTTAAAGCTGGTCTCCTAAGATAAGTCTCAGTCTAGTCTGAATATTAAAAAAGAGAGTATTTTCCTAGCAAGACAATCCATTTAATAGTAAAATGCCCCTATAACAGAACCAGTTCATAAAAAAAGATCAAACTACCCCACATATTTGTAAAACATTTGATCAAAACTTAGTGAATATTGTACTGCAGATTTTTAAAGAATAGCGCTAACATTCGGCAGCACTACATTCAGCTTTTCACTTGAAGTATGCTGAAGAAGGATCTCATTCATTCTCCCACATTCTATTCAGAGATGGCTGCAGATCCCTTTTCAACTGCAAGTTTTCAAAAATGTTTTCTCAGCTTCAATTTACTCGCATTAGCATTTCTAATGAAAACCAAAACAATCAGAAATCAAGTATCATATTTTAATATGAAGGTTGACAAAGAAATATTTTATATTTTAAGCTGCTTTCTTGAAAATAGTGTATTTTCAATGAAATCTGGCCACTATTTCTTCAGCTATTCAACATTTAAAATTGTTCTATATTTATATTGGTTTTGGTATTTAATCTCATGTTACTCACAAGACACTCAGAAGCAGAAACATGCAAAATGACCAAAATTGTCAAATCAGTGCACAGGAGTTACATGGAAGAAAAATACAGCAAGCTGATGATCTTGATGCTCTCTACAGTATATTAAGAATAGTATTCAGGGCTCCTGATGACAAACTTGGCACATCCATTTGAATATATTTTTGACACAATTAATAAAATAAAGTAAGGTCAATCATTCAAATAAAGTAAGGTCACAGAGGTAATCCACAGCAGAGGCAGTAATTTAGAAAAGATGCTGAGAAGCTTCTCACTCTCAAAAAGCAGAAAACAAGCTTATTGTGCACTAGTCAGCTGGAAATACCACACTGGTGGATGCTCCTCCAGATATGGAATTAGGGGATGGCAGCTGAGCCTCAAGTGATCTCGGTGTAGATAACAGAAATAGGATACTTGAGTTCAGCCAAAAGTACAAGTGGAAAGGTAATCATCAAGGACACATTCGAGTTGCCCAAGAACTTGGGAGGACACAGTCTTTACGGTAACCTAGAAAGTATATGCATCAGCATTGCCTGAGAGCGGAGCTCTCGGTCCCAAGTCCCAGCGCAACCCAAACTCCTCTGGCATCCAGAATGTGACATCAACCCGTCCCAGGCGCAGGGGAGTGAAGTTGGGGCAATATCTTCACAGAATCACAGCATGGTTGGGGTTGGAAGGGACCTCTGGAGATCATCCAGTCCAACCCACCTGCTAAAGCAGATTCACCAGAGCAGATCACACAGGAATGTGTCCAGGTGGGTTTGAATGTCTCCAGAGAAGGAGACTCCACAACCTCTCTGGGCAGCCTGTTGCACCTCACAGTAAAGAAGTTTCTCCTCATATTCAGATGGAACCTCTTGTGCTTCCGTCTGTGCCTGTTGCCCCTCATCCTCTCACAGAATCACAGAATCACATCGTTGGGCATCACTGAAAGGAGTCTGGTCCATCCCCCTGACACCCACCCTTGAGAGATTCATAAACATTGATGAGATCCCCTGTCAGCTTCTCTTCTCCAGGCTGAAGAGACCCAGCTCTCTCAGTCTCTCATCATAAGAAAGATGCTCCTGACCCCTCATCATCTTCATAGCCCTTGCTGGACTCCCTCCAGTAATTCCATGTTGTTCTTAAACTGGGGAGCCCAGAACTGGACAGAGAACTGCAGATGTGGCCTCACCAAGGCAGAGTAGAGGGGAAGGAGAACCTCCCTTGACCAAATCTTGATGAGTCTTCTCTAAAGAGAGCGAATCATTGATTTCTGTCTGAATGCTGGAGCCTGAAAGCTACATTGAAAGGTAGGGCAGACTGAAAATAGGGCTTCAGTAAGGGTTATTTTTGAAATTGTTTAAATACTCACAGAAATCAGACAAAGGAGGTGGATGTGTAGACTGCCAGACTGTAATACAGGCTGAATCTCCCCCTTCCAGAATGCATTTAAGTGTCCAGATAACCCTCCCTTCCCTTTGGAGGCTGTCAAATGTGAAATAAAGGATTGTCTGAAATACAGAATACTCTTTGTGGGAGAATGCAACATCCAACTCTTTTAGCAGCTCCCCCCTCACGCGTACCTGAAAGAATTTCTGTGTTGTACCACAGTACGATGGGGTCGCTGAGACACAACATTATCTGCACTACGGACTGCGGAGCCGGGCAAAAGGTGCCAGGAAATCAAATACTGTGATACAGGACAAATGACATTTCTAAAGTCAACATATAACTCTTTATTTCAATCTGGAGGAAGCAAAAGCAGAACGGGACAACACACTGTGAAAAATACAGGAAATGAGAAAAGCCTGGGTTGTTAATAGTTTCAGCACAAATTAAAACAGAATACAGAGAAATATTTCTTTTATTTTTTCCTCTGTTGGGCTCTACTCCCCTACCAAAAAACTTCTTTCTTGAAGCAGTAACCTTCACAGATCCTAACACGGGTCTAGATCTGCTTGTGTGTTTCTCACTGAGAAATCTGTCCTTCCTAATTACTTCTAGAGCGGTGACAAATACCTTGTTGATCCGACCAGACAAATTCTGGCAAGTAAACCATTCAGAACTGTAACTATGGGCATGCTGACTGCTGAGAGACAGGGATGGTAATAGCACTGTTGATAACAATAAAAGGGACATGGGGAAGGATGAGAACTTAATTTTTGGCCATGTTCCATTTAAAGTAACTACAAAAGACATCCAAAAGAGTTGTCGGCGGCAGAGACTCTGACAAGACATCTAAGAGAAGATGTCAAAGAAGCAAGGAGCTGCTTACAGAGAATTCACTACCCGGCTGAGTGACACAATCTTCCTTCTGGACCATCTTCCCAGGGACCGAATACAGGTATAACGATACACAAATTTTTTTTAATTATTACTTTTTAATTTCATTATTGTATTTTAATTGAGAAGGGAAGACAGCCTAAAAGGAACTTGATATGCAACATATTTTTGTTGCAAGACCTCACGTTAGGAAGTGTGCTGCTATCAGAAGCAAGCACTCTCCCTTTTCTGTAGGGAAAACACGCAGCAGTTCTGTGGTTTACATTTTGGTGCTTTACTATTTATTCTTCGAATAAAAAAGGTAAACTTTGATCGCTTTACATCTCTGAACAGTGGGTCACTTGTGCTTGGTCTGTTCTCTGTCATCTGTTGTAGCGTTGTAGCTCAAATACAGGTCCTTCTCTAATAGCCTTGAAGATTTCCTTCTTGCATTCTTCCTTATTCAGAGGCATCACGGCTGGTGTCACTTGAATATTGACAGCATTTCAGGTGGCTCATCACTCTAATGCATCTATACCATGTATCTTCTATTTAGGAACAAATGCATGAGTATCCCCACCCCGTTTGAGTGGGCTTGCAGTTCTTCCAGGTCACCGTATGGCTGTTTTTAATTTCTCCCCTGCTCTCTATCAGTCTTGGTCAGTCTGCAATAATTCTGAGAAGATTTTTATCTTTATTGATGAGGAGAGTGAGACCAGGGCACAGACATGAGGGAAAAGCATTAGTGAGGCTGTTTGTGAACCCCGCTGTATTGCAAGAAGCCCTTATCAGCAAGAGACCCAGGAAGGGCTTGACTGAAACCGAGACTGAGCCACTGGACTATCTCTGGTTTTGCTGCTCAGAATCAGACACTTTGCAGTAAGTGGTGCTTTCCTGCATATTTGACTAATACTTGTTTGGAAAATTGTGAATATCTCTTTCCTCCCTTTGTTCTGGAGCCAGGTTTGTCTGTTCTCAGGATGAAGCTGATGCCTTCAAAAAGCCCAAGTTAAGCACTTTCTGCACAAGAGACGCTGGTATAGCCTCACATCAGCGTCTGCATGCAGACCAGACTGATAAGCACCAGTATCAGAAACAGTCCCAAAGACAAAGAAAGTAAATGTACCTTCTGGAGGAGTGATATAGAGCTTTATCTTCTACACGGCTGGATCTAGAGGAGCTTCCCCCGCAATACAGTGCCTTTGTGTGTCCTTCCTATACCTGAGGCAGGAGCTCTCTACTCTTTCCCTATCTCCAATTACCTTTCTATAAAATTTCAGTTTCAGCTTGCTCTATAGAGTTTCTGCTGTCTCGGTCCCTCACCAAGGTCCTTCCAGGCAAAATGTTGATGCTGGACTCTTCTGCAATGGTAATTTTGCCAAAAAAACCCCAAGTTTCTTCAAAAAGCCAAGGAAATAATTCCTACTTTGTTCTCCGATTGCTACAGGTCTGCCAGATGAGGACACCCTGTGATTCCCCTTCAACTCCCTCTAACAGAGTTTTCCACATAGTATCCATGTACTATGTAGAGCACATCATTTTTTAAATCAGAAAACTACCTTTATCTTCAAATGCCACCTACGAGTTAGAAATATGCACCCATATAGCCAAGATTCTGTTACTGCCCATACGCACATGCAGCACATTGGGGAGCATCATATCACAAAGAACATCTTTTGTGGTTTTTCTTTTCAAAAGCTCTCCAGTTGCAACATAGGAGTCGGTATTTCAGAAAATGCAAATGCTGCTGAATTAGTGGCTGTGGCACTTAAACCCCCCCGAGCAGCATTGCTGAGAAACCCCCTCCTGGATTTTCACTGAGTATATTTTACAGTAAATGAGTGATAAAAGATGCACTGCTTGGATTCTCGTCTTTGCTAATAATTTCTAATATATATATGAAGAGAATGGAACATTTAAACTCAGGGATGGGGGATTAAAGGATATCCATGATGAATGAGCAGTAGAGCTGAAGAGAATTTGTTGTACATCCTGACCAATATAGCAGTGAAAGTAATCAATCCATTACCTCTCTACTGAGAGAAATGGCAGAGAGATAAGAGGATAATGAATGCCAGGCACAATACTGATAAGGAAGACACTTAAAATGACCAGCAAGAATATATTCCATAGTTAATAGTGCTGACAAAAACAGTGACAAAGTAATAATTTATTCATGGAATGAGAGCCGTTCCTGTGAAAATCAAGGTAGCATTTTACATTAAGGCAACTATTCAAATTAGAGTAGCCTTATTAGCCAGGAGCCATTAATGAAGTATTGTAGAAAAGAATACTTTTAAGGGCTCATTTTGCTATTAACATATGGGCTAAATTACAAAATCCTGTTACTTACAAACAGATTTTTTTTTTCTCTGCCAAACCCTTCTGGCTTTTTCCTTAACCCTTTTCTTTAATGCAATAAAAATTCATATGAAGCTCTGCATATTCACATGCAGCCTGAATGGATAATGCTTTTGCCCAGAGCTGACATGTCCCCTATCCCACAATCTTTTAAGAGGCTGACCTAGATTTTGAGTCCAATAATAACACTCGGTACTGCCAAGACTGAAATGCAAAAATATTTGATGATTCAAAATGCAACACTTAATTAAGAAACCACACCTATCCAAAAACCGCAGGTAATAAAAACTGTTCCTTTTTCTCTCTCTGTGCCTCAAGATTGTGCTGTTCGAACACACTGTGCACCATGAAGTGCTGGAGATATATAAGGAACAGCAGCGGCTGTGTTGAAAGAAATAAAATCCGTATTTCCTTCAAATGGCGAAGATTCCAAATAAAAATCAGGCTTCTCTATCCTGATTTTCTTTTTGGATTTCACTAGACTATTTCTTAAGTGCTTATGCTGTTCCTACGAATGTTTGGGGTCATTATCCACTTGGAAACTGAACCCGTGGTCAAGTATACTGGTTTTCCTGGTACACAAGCGATCTAACTACATAACCTTATGACACAAAGGCCTACTATAAAAACTTTTAACCTTCTAATTTCAACAAAAATATCTTCCAATTATTCAAAGAATCTCTTTCTCATATTTCAGTGCTGGTGCCAGACAGAGACGAGTTTAGAGGGTTTATCACTTCCCACATAGACTGATTTTCTCCCTGTGTATCCACGACAGATACAGAGCTGTACTGTCACATTTGTTGTCTCATCTTAGACAAAATTAAAACATTTTCAAGGACTTAACAATATTTTGAGAATTCTGTTTTTGCATAAAAGCAATTTGATGTATCCATCATAGTTAGGAAATTATCTATGCTAATACATGTGCCCACCACAAACCCTAACCTGGCAATCACATAATTCTTCCTTCTTTCTAATAAGGATGGTGAAAGATTTTCGTGAGCTTAAAAGTATTAGTTACTTAGGTCCTCGACTAGAAAGCGTCTGAGGGAGAAAACAGTCACTAAATTAGGTAAAGGTTTCTTTGGTGGGCAGCACAGAAATGCTTAGGGATGGGGAAAATAGGTCTTTAATGCACATTTACAATATCTTCAGCTGCCATTGAGCTCACAGAGCAGACGGCTGCAAGACGGAGGAAAGAGGCTTCAGATCCCCCAGCTGCCTGTATTAACCCACAGTCACTGCAAGCGAAAAGAGGGCTTGCTCGGTTCTCTGAGCACAAAACAGACTTTTATTCAATTCCATCTGAGCTCACGCAGAGATAGTGACAGTTCCCTCAAAGGGGAACACAACTCGCCTTCTCAGCTCCCGAGCGTCGGTAATGAGCTGCTCTAATCGCCTTAGAGTGGCTCAAAATAACTGGGCAAAGGAAATACCGCTCAAAAAATTGCTGAAATAGCCCCTGTTTTATGCCGAAATTATGCTATTTTGTCGTGTTGCGTTCTGGGTTTTCCAGGAGCAATTCTGCCACATTCCGACGGGTAGATATAGAATTTTGAGAGACCTGGTAATTCTCTTAGGCTCCCAATACCCTGACTAATCACCAGTACCTATGACTATAGAGCCTTCAAGTACCTGGTCCATATCACCCTCAATACTGGGGATTCACAAAGCAGATGATCCACCTTCCCCCCCACACTCTTTTTCTCTCCATCCCTCCACTGACCTTCTTTCCTTCCCAATTGCATTTTTTCAAGAATCCCATATTACTTTTTGAGCTCTTGCCCTTTCTTTCAATGACTGGAGTTGGCAGCAGCATATTTTGAGGATTTCTAGGGGAACTCTATTGGGTTTTCCTGAATTGTGGGAATACTCCTCAGCGGTTGTAAAGAGCCCATGTAAAGGCCATGTAAAGAGGCCAACACCATGATGACCGCTGTGAGGAGATTCCGTCAGGAACCCAGAGGGACCGTCCTCCTAATATAGAGACTTGGACTAAATCATTTCTTTGAGGATTATTCCAGTTCACAAGAAATGAAATCACTTCTCTAAGTGAACGTGGTCTTTTCTGGTTTACTTTGAACATCATGTTTGGTATGATTGGGAAGAACAATGTTTAAAACACCCAGAGCTCATCAACACCAATCCAACTGACAATGGTTTCCAGCTTACAAAGCAAGACAAGGAATATGAGGAATAAATTAAATGAATAAAATTAAAATGTCAGCAGAGAAAGTAACTAATCTCCATCAAGTCTCTTATGTAATCCAGACTCTTTCGCTGCTGTTATTATTCAAAACCCTTAGGGAAGCAAGGATCTAGGTCATCTGCAGGATAAAGAGTGTACTATCCAGGAATCAATATTCACAGTAGTGAATTAAATTATAGTCCTCTCCATGCAAAGATTTTTTTTTATTACAAAGAGTGACGACAATTTAAACTCAACAGGAAAAAATAAATCTAAGCTATCAGATAACTTTTTCACTACGGCATCTCTCTATATACCATGCTATCACTTAAACTGTCAATAATTCTTTAACTTTCTGGGAAATAAGGTACTGCGTTTCCCTGTAAGCATATGGCTATTATAATGACAGGCGTAGATAAGCCACTTCATCTGTTGGAAGCGCCATTTCAATTAATACTGACAAAGTTATATTGCCATTAACGCTAAAGAAATACCAGCAGCACTGATGAGGCATTTGAGACATCCCGCAACATGCGATTGCCATTTGCAGCGGAATTTTTAACCACAGCAGCATAAGAGAATTTCTAATTCCTGAAATATGATAGAGAAGTTGATTTACAGGAATGGGGGTAAGCCAGCCCTGCAGCTTTGGGAGTTGCCAGTGTAGTCTCCTGCTGTTTCTTCCACGTTTTGGTGGTCAGGTTGTGTTTACCTATGACCAACATCCCAATGTAAGACACTGCCCAGATGCAAAAGTCAAATTTTATGATAGTTTTCAACCTAATTGAATCTCATAGCATATGATTGGGAAGTGAAAGCAATTGTACAGCGTTTATCTAAGCAGTCACGTTTCTGTTTTTCGGACCTCCACAGAGAAGCTCCTAATTTCATGCTACATTATGAATCTCATTCGTTGTATTAACTGATGGGGAAGGCAGGCTGGTTTGACTGATGGCTTAAACTGGCAGAGCCCAACTCATCTTCCCTGCAGACCCCGGGGTCCCCACGCGCTGCTCTGGGCACCAGCCCAAGGAGGGGACACAGACCTTCCACTTTCCACCTCCAACAACACGCTGGTTCATCCTCTAGCACTGGCCACAACTTTTTTTTGGACTCAATTTCTCTTTGTGATCTGGGGAGAAAAAAAACAAAACGTGTAGATCAAGGAGGAATGTCGATAAAGAAATGCAGCACTATTCACGGAGGAGAATCCACTGTTTCCTTTTCTCAGATGTATATAATCCCACACAAAAGACTCTATAAAGCCACATAACAAAGCTACTTTGGGAAACTTCAGAAATCTGAAATTCAGAAAACTGTGCTAGTAAAGCGTTAAGATCAGAATTAAGGAACAAGAGAAAGAATTGCTTCATTTTTAGCTCAACTGTCACGCAAGGTTCAAATACATCCAAACGCCAGAGTCACAGTTTGCTGGTTTCTTACAGAACACCAGAGGCTCAGCTTGCACGGAAAATTAGGAAGGTTTTCCCTAATTGTTTCCCAAGTGTAGAGACGACAACACATAACTGCAATTAATAGATTCTTCTGCTTAACTTGGGAGGTGGAAGGCATTGCTACAAACCAGTGCTTCTCTTGCCAAATGAACCGGCAGATGCAGCAGGCCCAAGAGATGCTGAACCTTCTGATCCCAAAGACAGCCGCGTTGTCACCATGCTGTGGCGGCATCGGATGCCTTTGAGGAACATGAAAGCACCGAGCTCTGCATATCAACACCTGAAACGGGTTTTCACGTGTCACTCCAGGCATTTGGGAAAAAAACCCACACGCCTTTCCTTCCAAGTGTGTGGGACATCAAGTGAGGGGAAAGGGCCTCCTGAGGTTGTCATCTCGCTCTTGTTTGTGCCGCGTTCCTCTGCCGCCCACAGCCAGGACCCGCCACGCCTGTGGGAACAAAGAGCCTCCACCAAGTGCCTCTGCTGATCACAGCTGAAGTGGCACAAAAGAAATATTGGGGAAAATGGAGAAAGGAGGGAGCAGATGGATGGAAGTAGAAGTTGGTGGTTCACTTCTGGCTGCTCCTCCTCAGCAGTCAGATTGCAGCAATAACAATGGGCTTTCTTTCCTGATCCTATCCTAGCCAGATGATTAAATACCCCTTTTTTGTCACTGTGGCCTCTTGGTGACTGAGATCTGCTCTGCTTATAGATGAACTATTCCTTAATCATAGTGGAAAAAGTCACCAAAGCTGCTGCATTCTGTAGCGCTCCGCGTTCACCTATTTGCTAGGAGCAATGCAAAAAAAAAGAGTAAAAATAAAAAGCTATTGCACATTAACCTACGTGACCCGGGAAATACATGTTTAAAAGACCATTACAAGGGACCATTCTTACGTTTGAACATGCAGCACACCGTATTGCCAGAAGACAACTGATGGCCAAAGCTGAAGAGCAGACAGATCTGACGAGACTCCAAATCCTACTCCTGTTTTATCCTCCCTTTATCAAGCCCAGATCACACTCCCCCCAGCTCCTCTCCCTCCCTGGCTTTACACTCAGAGTTAACAAAAAATTTGTTGTAGCTGTTAATGAAAGCTTATAGCCCGCAATATACCGTTGAGCTGCCCTGATTCTATCTAATACACATTTTATTATTTCAGGATTAATAACGAGAACAACCGACAACACTACAATATACTTACATGGCACCTTAATTTGAAGATTGCAAAGGATATTACAAAAAAGACTGAATAAGTATTAATATGTCTTTGTTCCGGCTCGCAGAAAACACTGATACACACACAAACAAAAATTCATTTGGGATCTGAACAAAGAATCCTCCACTCTGAGTGAGGAGGGTGTCCATGAGCCTACTCGTACACGTAATTTCAACGCGATATTAAAACACACGGCTGCCCCAGGACCGAGGTGAGGATGCTTCGCAAGGTCAAAGTCAAGCTCAGATGTCCCAGAGCACCTGTACCGTGCCATGAGATACTGTCAGGCTCACATTTATCACAATCCCTCTGTTTTATGTGTCTTTTATATATTTTATGGATGACACAGTTGAAACCAACGCTATATTATGGCTTTACAGTTAAGAGTTAACCACATGGCACTCATGTATTCTTCTGTGCTTTAGATTTTATCGGAAAGGTCTGATTACTTATCAGTGGTGATGCCATATGAATTACATCAAGATGAGGAATTTACATGAAAATAAGTCATCAGCACTTCATGCTGAGTTCCATATGACTTCAGACAAAATTATAACCTTTCTATAGAATTTAAAATTCCTCCTTTAAAATCTCTTTACTGTATTCTATAGGAAGGATGAAAAACGTCCCCCAGCACAAAAATCCAGAAAAGGATGCTAGTATCTATTATATTAAGTATCAAGATTAGTCTGCAAAAGCATATATACTTTTAAAATAATCTCGTAATTTTTATAATCCAATTGGACTAACATAATTTATAATTTTATAGACCTTATCTATATGATCTTATGTCTGATTGTAAATGCAAATACTTGCAAGCTAAGATGACCATTTTGCACATACAGATTGTAATATATTAGTATAAGCCTAGGTCATAGTATGGCTGAGCTGTAGTTTTGTTCACTGCGTGTAAAACAGAAACGTAACTTACGTTTCAGAATATGAATGCAATGTTGAAATGATCCCATACCAATTGTACACATGCACACAAACACACAGCTCCATTTTTCCACTGCATTTCTTCAGCGCTAACAGCATCTATATGAGGTTTAAGACCAGGCAATTTCTGAATATTTGGAAACAGTCTGCCAGTATAATGAGACTCAACCATGTGTTTAATTGTGTGCTTTGCAGCCCACTTCAAGTGAGCATTTAAAGTTAGTGTTAATTGTGGCTACTCTTTGCTAACGCTTCCCACCAGCAGATCTCTCGCTATTTTCCAAAGGACGGCAGAACCGTAAAGCACAGAGTCCAGGCCAACCGGCTGCTCTACAGGACACATTAAACACACGCATAAATCAGTGCAGGATTAAAGTCCAAGTCAGTTTGGAGTTAGAGACTGAAAGCTTTCCTTTCTGCAATAATCTAACCCTCAGCTCGTTGAAAATGACCCCAAACCAGACAAACCACATTCGGAAAAAAAATTCAGCTGGTGTAAACCAGTTGTACCCGCAGTACGATAACTCTAAAATGGCCAATTTGAAAATGCACCACCATAAAGAAAGCAAGCACCCGCTCTTCTAGTCCAAAGCCCTGAAGGGGTGTATATTTTTTTTCCTGAGACAATTATAAATAACTAAAAAAAAAGGATTTGCTATGAAAATGCCTCCCACACAGCCATCTCCACAGCACTGCTAATGTGTTGCTGTAATGCTTTCTGTGAGTGATTATATATTGCAGCTTGCGCATACCCACTGAGTTCAGTCATTTACTTGGATGAATTTAAATGGAGTTACAAATAAACATTGGAAAAATATAGGTAAAACGTGATTTTATTTTATTTTTTAATTCTGTGCTTTAAGTCTGCCTTTATTCGTGTCTTCCTGCTCTTTCCCCAGAGAGACACATCTCCCTCTCCTCAATTTTCAAAGACGAGCCTTGTCACTCTATTACTCTTAGTCTCAACCTGGGAGATAATAGGGCAAATTTGACAAAACCTCTGCAGGAAATGAACACTCATTCATTTATTAGGGAGTCTCACTGGGCACTATTAAACTTGTAATAAAAAAGTTATTGGAAGGAAGAGAACAAACCTACTGAATTAGAAACCCAGACGCAGGTGATGTCTTCAGCTTTTTCACTAATTCCCAACAGGTTGTTAAGGGACAGAATTGCTCCCAGCTACAGGGAATTAAGGAGTTAACACATCCAGCTGACAGGGAGAACAAATTATGATCCCACTGTACAACATTACTTGCTCTGTATTGCTGCCAAGGGGCAGCAAAGGTTGGGGACCAGTGCACTCATCTTATTGCATAATTATAATATTACCTTTCAACCCATTTCTGGGAAATCCTGCAGCTCTGCACAAAGTGTAGGTGACCACAGCAACCCGGAGATAAGCACCACTAACTTTGGGAGTCTCATTTCCCTTGCCTAGAAGTGATTACACAGGGTAATTGGAGATGGTTAGTGGAGGTGTATGTATCTCTGGTAAATTCTTGATACGGTACTTTGTATCCTGCATTTTCAATTTATGGGATAAGTACGTGAAATACTGACACTGGGTATCCTGGGAGATTTTATGAATATGAATAAACAAAATATACTTTGGAAAGCAAGTTTGAGAATAGTTTCCATATTCAAGAATAAATTACTTTTCAAATGCTCATACATTTTATGATTAATGCTATTAGTTGTTAATTAGCTAAATAAATATGATTAACTGTGTGAATTTCTCAACCTTCCTATCTGTTGGTTAGATAAACAGTTACATAGTGAATGCTTTATTACATACATAAAAATGTCTCATGTTATAATGCATAAGTACATATTGATGTTACATTTCCTCGCTATGATATACGCATTAAGTCCCAGGCCACTTTGAAAAGAAACTACAGATCTTAATAATTTATGTTCCAAGTTTTAGCCAGGATTATCAATGGTAGCTTCTGAGCTTTTTCTTTTAGTAACATAATATATCATAGTAAAAATGCACAGACAAGCGATGTGTCAGTTTGATTTTTTCCACCTGATTCAGCAACCCAAAATTCAGACACAGCAGTTTAAGCAGAGTTGCACACTGAAGAATTTAAGTCTAAGCATTTAATCTGTTCTTTCCATAAATTTCTGCTGCTTGTGCTATTATAATGATGTTACCAGAGGAAGTTTATTTATATCACAGATTTTCGGCATCAGCACATTCGGAATACAACAGCAATCATTCATTCAATAGCTAACAGCAATGTAATAATATCATCACTAACACTCTAAATATCAAAAGAACATTTAGAGAAAAGACAACGGAAAGTAAAGTTACTTTGAATAATCTAACACAGAATTCACTAAACCCAAAATGTATCTTTTAAATACACGTACACACAAGCCAGCCCAGAAAGGAACAGCAATTATGCACAGCGATTTTGCAGCAACAGGTTGCATATAATTAAACAATAATAAATAAGGGGTTCTTTATGGACCCATTAATAGGAACATACACTCTAGAGAGCAGCATTTTAAGCTCTTAAGCCTTGTGCATCCCTAAACACCTAAAGAGATTTTGTTCATGAGCAAACTATAGCCAGCACGGCTGTAAAGCAGCAGGGGCAAACCTGACACCGCTCTGTCTAGACGATGCACAACAGGATCACCCTATGCAAACACAAATTCCAGCACCGATGGTGACAGATAAGAACCAGCCCCTCTTTTTTTTTATTGAGACTATGCACCACAACTTCTTTTTTAACAGGCTCAGATCTACCATGAAAGCTGTTCTTCCTGCTGTTCCTAATGTATATTGTAAAGAGCTACCGAGAACAGCACTTTAAGGACTCACTTGTCATTCTCTCTTCCCTCCCCTGCCTGCTTCCCCAGTATTTAGATAATAATGGATCTGGTTAAAATCATAAAGCCCAAGAACATACTGCAGAAGGTTAAAAAGGCCAGACTTGTAAAAGCACAGATAGAGACTTCTATTGAAAACGATGTTAACAAAGCGATACTCTCAAAAGGTGAGGAAGTGGTCAGTCCTGTGTGTACCCATGTTTTAAAAGAAGAAGTAAATTATTTCTCCTTATTTTTGCAGCGTGTGTGGGTGTGTGTGGTGGGAGGGAGAAGTACAGCTTCAGAAAATGAATGGGTGAGCACTGGAAGGGGAAAGGCGATGCAGGTCAGAATAAAAGCTGAGAGAGTTGGGGTTGTTCAGCCTGGAGAAGAGAAGGCTCCAGGGAGACCTTATGGAGACCTTTCTGTACTTAAAAAGGGGCCTGTAATAAAGACGGGGACGGAATTTTTAAGTAGGGCCTATTGCGATAGGACAAGGGGTGATGGGTTTGAACTAGAGGACGGGAGATTCAGATTAAACACAAGGAAGAAACTTTTCACAATGATGGTGGAGACACCAGGGCAGGTTGGCCAGAGAGGTGGTGGATGTCCCATCCCTGGAAACATCCCAGGCCAGGCTGGACGGGGCTCTGAGCAACCTGATCTGGTTGAAGATGTCCCTGCTCATGGCAGGGGTGGCACTGGATGGGCTTTGAAGGTCCCTTCCAACCCAAACTATTCTATGATTCTATGAAAGTTTGTTCAAGCAAAAGGAAACATGAACACTGAGGTTATAATAAGTTCCTACAGGGCATCAGTCAAAATGGAAGCGCAGATGAGTACCACTGCATCAGCCAAAACACTGCCTGAATCAAGGGGAGAAATTATGATGAAGTTTGCTACTCTTCGAAGGTGATGGGCAGCTCCAAAGTACCGATGTGTGCATTAGCCATGGACATGGACGTGACTGAACCGTGATGTAGTGCATATGTCCCAAAGCTACCTGGAAGCCCCTGCTCAACATGAAGGAGGAGAGTTTTCCAGGTGGACTAGAAAGAGAACTACGTGATGCTCTTAGAGATACCTACAGACATACCTCCCAAGTGTAAGGGGCAGCATGGGAAAGACAGTACTGGGCTGAACAGGAAAGAGATGGTCTCCTAGGCAGGTATGATGTAGTGATTAAGGACTGGTAGACAGGAGAGGCCTAGAGTTTTAAGGATCTTTAATGTGAATGCAGGTCATATATTTGATGAAGCAGAATAAATGAGGGCAATAGAGAGATTCATACAGTTGTGCAACCTAAAGACAGTCTACAGTCTTTCCTGTAGCTTCCTTGAATGCTCTGAAAGGAACAGGCCAGGTCATGTCAAAGCCAAAGAAAATGAAGCTCTAGTGGCTGCGATATGAGATGAGGAGAGATGGGAGAACAGCTTAGGCTATGAGAATGCCCTGGAAAGCCTGTGTCACGGAAAGGTAGAAAAAGCTGCAGGACTGGTGCATTCAGCATGCTGGTGAGGAAGGAGAAGCACACATTGAACACCATACCTAGAGGAGGCAGGTGAGAGGATACTGTTGCACAGCAACTGAGTAAAGGAGGTAGTAAATCACTGACTTTGAGTAAAACGGTCCTGAGCTGACGGTGAGACATCTGCAGAGTTACAGGCTGAGATCTTAGTAGGACATTTAAAGGCTGGTATCCATCCGACTTGGTATCAATGTCTTCAGCTGGGCCAGTTGTTCATGGCTCACTCAACAGACAACGGAGGTGTAGTCAACAAAGCCGATGAAGTCACATGCATAGCTCACATTTTGAGGATAAGACTAATTGCCCCAGACTCTCTTAATGCTCTTGTCTAGATCTCCACTGACTGGAAAAAGAGCCCGTAACAACTACCTCAAATGCCAACATCTACCCTGGAGACTGCTTGAAGTAAGGTGAGATGAATCTTTCCCCAGGAAACAGGTCTGGAGCTCAGGGAAGATACGAAAATTATTAAATTAGATATGTCTCTCAACATAGTTTTTCAGTCTTGCTGCAAAGTGTAACTTTCTTCTTGGGAATCTGGGGAGCAAGTGGATAGTTATACACGGGTCCATTATTGCAGAGGGCAAAGATGATAAAATATAATGTTAGAACATGTAGTTCAACACATTACATGTCGTGTCTACTTGAATAGTATGAATAAATCAGCCTGGCCTAGCCTGGGTATTTAAAACTATAGAACAAAATAAATAAATATAATTGTGGACAAAGAAAGCAAACCGTCTGGAAGGTATAGGCACAGTCACATTGAAAAATGCCACCTCATAAAGGCAGTAATCTCTCTCAGACAGATCTTCATTATAGCTAATCACTATTTTGCCAGAGGCACTTACGGCAACATATTTCTATGGAACAGGAAGGCAGCGGGGAAAAGGAGGAAATTTCTCAAGCCCCTGCCCTCTCACCCCAAAATTGCAGCCCAATGAGAAAGTAAAATATTTCACTTCAGCTGGAAAATTCTAAGAAAGAGTTCAAATGGAATATTGTAGCAGGTGAAATTGAAAACGGGGCAGATAAGTGGTTGCAAGGCATATACTCCCCTCTGGCACTTTTTAATCAGGAATACAGGACTCTTAGGTGGAGGCAATATCACATACTTACACTGGATTATATGGTCCAAGTAATAACCTTGCATTGGTAATAAATTAATTTTTTTTTCCTATAAAAGTTGGTTTCATTTTAACGCAGATATCTCTGCTGAGGGGTGCGCTTGGATATTTCCACATCAGCACACATGCTTAATGCAAAATGAACAACTGTGCTCTCCCTCTCCTTCCTGATGAAGGAAAGATAGGCCAAGACAAAGTCTGGTTAATAAACCAGTTGTAAACAATCAGAGAAGACAGGCAATGCACTGAGCTGTGAATTGCCTTCATACAAACCAGGGGATTGCAAGGTAGATATGGTGGGAAAGCCATCTTAGAACCAAGATAAAAGAGACAATAAAAAGAAAAAGATAGAGAACAGCACACAGACCGAAAGCAGCAGGAATATAATTTCCTTTAAAAATAATTGCATTCAATTTATACTCCTACCTTACATTCCCAGTACTAAGTAATCTAATCAGATGCATATGGTTTTATTCTCCAAGGTATGTACGAAACATGCAATAAAATCCCCATAAAACATGACCTGTGGTGACTCACTGCAGATTTAAGAGGATATATCTGTTTTTTTCTCCCCTTGTTCCACTTAGCAAAGATCTTTCGCAACCTTGTGGTCTCCTTCCACACCTCGCTTCCCGCGTAAATCTGTCCCCTTGCTTTTAAATATATTTTTACTTACTTGCTCCTGTCATCTTTTTGGTTTAGGGGCCCTCTAGATGAATCTCTCTCTCTTCTTTAGGCAAGAAGGTCTAGCTGGAGGACCCTCACTCACTGCTGTGATGTACCCACCATTTTTGAATCTTGATTTTGCCCAGGTTTCTATGGCCAGCTATTGAAGACACTGAAAACTCCTCTTGATTCTTCCCTAATCCAGCCTTAATGTGGGAGAACACTCAGACATTGAGAAGGGACTAGCAGCATCTGTACGACTTTCCTCACTGTTGCTCTGACAGTCTGAGCAGGACAGTTTCTTCAGTAGCGACAATAAAATCCCAAGTTTATGTTTTCCAGCGAAAAAGCTGGACAGATATTTCATGCATTTGATTTAGACACAGAGCTTGAAAGTAGCCAGGGCAAAACTGATACTCTGTGAAATAAAGGCAACGATACCGTGGATTTACTCATTTATATATCTAGGTTGTGTATTATATATCATATGCAGACTTTGAGCCTTAAAAAAACTTGAAACTATAAAAGACTATTTAGCAGAAAATATGGAGATCAGGCTGTATTTCACAAATTGATTTATAGTTGTTCTCTGATTGCTACGAAATCATTCAACAAGCTTTGTACCAGACCCGTTTTCACAGCCAGGACCTGAAATCAGCCCAAGTACAACCCTATCACGCGGAAATGTGACATTTTGATCTCATTTCCAGCTGATATATTCCAACGGGCTGAGGTAACCTCCAGCACGCCAGTGTTCTACCTCCGAAATCTCCAGCAGAAAAGTTTCTCCTAATTTCAGCTGTTATGCCCGACTATAAAAGAAAGGTCTCCTTTGGACCTGCAGAACACAAATCACACAGGGCATCACAGATCACTAGGAACGGCTTAACTCACCCCTGTGACCAAATGGAAAGCTGGGGCATTTTTCAGGGAACATATAAAACCTGATTCTTCCAAGTGCATGGGCAGAAGCTGCGGCCGTCTCCTTGCACTGATTTGCAGTTCTCTTTGTGAGTAACCCCACGTGTTTGTTTTATTTATTCATTTGGGTTAGTTATTAACTTCTGCAAGACTCCAGACACCCTAACATTATTAATAATATGCACACATCTCACGTTACATTAATTATACAATATGTAAAAATCTTGGCAGCCTCAAAATTGTCAGTCTGAGAGGATCTCAGCCAGTCACCTAGGAGCCTGTTTCATCTTCAAGGAATGATAGCCGTAGCCCTTCCATCAACTCTTTCTTGACCACATACTGAGAATATCCCCAAAAAGTTCAGATAAAGAGCAGGAGACTGTCCTGTCAGCCTGATTTATGACA
Organism: Columba livia; assembly: GCF_036013475.1. Classification (NCBI taxonomy): domain Eukaryota; kingdom Metazoa; phylum Chordata; class Aves; order Columbiformes; family Columbidae; genus Columba; species Columba livia. The sequence goes on from NC_088604.1 coordinate 8,673,481, forward strand.
AGGGGACTCAGCCAGACACACATCCAGCACACAGCGTAGCACTGGATAGTAAGGTTAGACGTGAAATGGCACCACAGCCAAAGCCGTTCATGGTAACCAGCAGAATTAGGATGCCCAGATGTGTACCTAAGCCCAGCCAGGTCCTCGGATGGACAATGGAAAGGCCCGCTGGCTGGGCTAACAACTGGCTCCCTGAAACCATCCACTGTCCCATACCTGTGCATGTCCTGCCTCCAGAAGACCCCTTGCGATCTGCAGTTAAACCAAGCCCTGTGCTCTTCTCCTTTGCAGACAATGCTGTTGCCTGTGCAACCTTCCTCTTTGCTTCTCCCATGAGGGATGTCCTGAGAATACAGCAGTTTCAAGAGAACAGGTATTTACTATCCAACAGCTCCAAATGGCATAAAAATGCAGGACTCTTCCCACGCTCTCAGATAGAATTACAGAATCATTGTGGTTGGAAAAGACCCTCAAGATCATCAAGTCCAGCCATAACCTAACTCTAGCACTAAACCATGTCCCTAAGACCCTCATCTATACACCTTCTGAACACCTCCAGGGATGGTGATTCAACCACTTCCCTGGGCAGCCTGTTCCAATGCCTCACAACTCTTTACAGGAATTTCTTTTTTCTTACTATCCAATCTGAACCTCCCCTGGTGCAACTTGAGGCCATTTGCTCTCATCCTATCACTTGTTATTTGGGAGAAGAGACCAACCCCCTCCATGCTACAACCTCCTTTCAGGCAGTTGCAGACAGTGATAAGGTCTCCCCTCAGCCTCCTGTTCTCCAGGATAAACAGTTCCAGGTCCCTCAGCCGCTCCCCATCAGACTTGTGCTCCAGACCTCCCACCAGCTGGGCCATGATGGATCTCCTTGCTTGACCTTCCAGCTCCATAACTGCCACGTAAAGCAGTCTAACAACAGATAGTGTCTACACCAAGGCTATTGAGGCTGGGTACCCCCCTGAGAGATGTGAGACATGAGTTTGAGTCCCTAACATAGAGGAAGGAGCTGAATCTGGATTTCATATTTGCCAGGCAAGATCTCCACCCAAGAGGCTCTTCTTCCTTGCCATCCGCTGTCTACTTGATCATCATGAATTAAAGGTCTAAATGATGGAGTCTGAGGGTGTGAATCCAAGTTTCTGAAAGGAATCCAGATCTTCAAGAGAGGTGGGATGTTAGATGTACCATACCTGTCCTATGCACGATGCCCTACTGTGCCAGCTGTCCCTTGCGATCTCTGTTCTTAAAGCCCAGCTCAGAACTACTGACTCCAGCCCAGAGCCTGACGCAGGGGCATTGGTGGGATAACATCTGAGCCCCTCTGGGGACGGGGGACAGACAATGGTTGGGGTAAAAGGAAATAAAAGCAAGTAGAGTGGATTGCAGTGCCAGGGACAAAGGGCAAGAAATGAGACAGACTGAGGTTGGTAGGAAGCCATAAGGAGATAAAAGAGATGCAGAAGTGTTGTGGTGGAAGGTAGGGGACAGTTTTAGGGATTCAGGGAAGAAAGGAATGGGCAGAGGGGGTCTGCTTCAATATTTAGGCCACGCGGAGGTACTGTAATCTTTTTTGCTGCTGTATACTCAGTGGCTTTCTCACGTTGCATATTTTCCTTCCGGGCTGCCTGATAAAAGACCGTTCCAGAGGTGAAGACCTTTTTTCCTTGAGAAAATGCACTTCTAGAACACAAGACCATTCACACGCCCTTGTAAGGATTTTAATAATTTTAATCACTTTTTTTTGTAATGGAAAAATGTGGGGGAAATACAAAACAATACTATCGTTATTTTAAATTCAGTAAGTGAATTTCGGTTTTAATGTGCAGAATTTCCAAGCTTTTTCTCCTATGCTGTTTTACCCATACACATGATTAAATCCATTGCACTTTCAACAACAGCAACAGCAAAAGTCAAAGGAACCAGAGGAAAGGCTTTGCATCATGAAAGCACGGACACAACTCCGCAGATCTGCGAGTGAAGCCACCACGATACTCAGCTCCCGTGCTGGAATATACAGAATGGTGAACGTCTCATTTCCAGCTCAATTCTGGGGGCTAAGAGAGAAGCGATCACTGAATTCCTAACAGAGAGCTCTGCAAAGCAGACTGCTGTAATGGGTCTGGAATTCCTGAGCGGTTCATAATTCAGTTCTTATGTTAAACAAAAGGAGACAGCCAAGAGATAACACAAGGGGAACCCCGCGGGGAGAGCAGACGTGCCATGGACATGACTGGCCACTTTGTACTGCTGTTGTCCTCCCGTAAGAGAAGGCTGAATGTATAGTTTTAAATTTCTGAGTAAATATTGGTACTTGTAGAGGTTAAACAAGATGCTGTACTAGAAACCGCCAAGCCTTTATTTATAGCTAGCCAAGGGACAGGGTAGGCAGTTGCAGGATGAGCACCCACTGACAACCTGTTTTAATCCAACCACAGAGAAACCACCACAGGAATGGAAAGAAATTTAGCAGGTGAGCCTGTCCAATTTGTTCGCATCTCTACAGTGAAGATTTTTTATTTATTGTGGTTTTAGGATAAGAATATAAGCACAGGATAACAACATAATACACCAGCATCACAGACCAGCAGCAACTGTGGTATCAAAACTCAGAGAAAACAATTTTGGAGTCAAGATAATAAGAGCTCATTCCACATTCAGGACCACTCAAAATAATGCAACCTCCAGACAAACACAGTGTGATCCTGATGGGTAATTTGCAAAGGCAGCTTGAATCATTCGGTCAGTGAAATTATGAAGTGCCACCTACTCCACGTCCCTAATCCTCCATAAACATCCATCCCCTGCAGAACTCCCACCTGTCACGTTGAACACGTTGAGCTATTCAGGGTTTGATACAGGACTGCGCTGGTACCTGACTCTGTCCTGTTTGGGGCAAAAAAAAGAGCATCTGTGGGAACGATGGGCAGGAGAAATTGAAAAACCTGCTGGTAAATCAAATTAGAGACTCAAATCTAAATGAGCACGTGTGTTTAGCATGTGTTACTCTGATTTCAGAAGAGAGGAGCAGATTGCCGAGACAAAGCGCTACAATTCCAAGCTGTGTGACAGATACACTCTCTGAACCTCGGCAAGTCACCACAGCTTCGTGTCTTGGTCTCCTTGTTTAAAGGGTGGGGGAATGAGTGGGAAGGGACCTGTTGCAGCCAGAGTACGTGTTGGGGCCATGCACAGGCTCAGCTCTGTCAAACCGTTTGCCACCTTATAATCTGCCGGCTCATACAACGGTAAAGTATTCCATAGAATCACAGAATCACAGAATGTTAGGGATTGGAAGAGACCTCAAAAGATCATCTCGTCCAATCCCCCCACCGGAGCAGGAACACCCAGATGAGGTTACACAGGAATGTGTCCAGGCGGGTTTCGAATGCCTTCAGAGAAGGAGACTCCACAACCCCCTGGGCAGCCTGTTCCAGTGTCTGTCACACTCACTGAGAAGAAGTTTCTTCTCAAATTTAAGTGGAACCTCTTGTGTTCCAATTTGAACCCATTACCCCTTGTCCTATCATTGGTTGTCACCAAGAAGAGCCTGGCTCCATCCTCCTGACATTCACCCTTTACATATTTGTAAAGATTCATAAGGTCACCCCTTAGTCTCCTCTTCTTCAAGCTAAAGAGCCCCAGCTCCCTCAGCCTTTCCTCATAAGGGAGATGCTCCACTTCCTTCATCATCTTTGTTGCCCTGCGCTGGACTCTCTCCAGCAGTTCCCTGTCCTTCTGGTACTGAGGGGCTCAGAACTGGACACAATATTCCAGGTGTGGTCTCACCAGGGCAGAGTAGAGGGGAAGGAGAACCTCTCTGACCTACTGACCACCCCCCTTCTAATACACCCCAGGATGCCATTGGCCTTCCTGGCCACAAGGGCACAGTGCTGGCTCATGGTCATCCTGATGTCCACCAGGACCCTCAGGTCCCTTTCCCCTACACTGCTCTCTAATAGGTCATTCCCCAACTAATATTGGAACCTGGGGTTGTTCCTACCCAGATGCAAGACTCTACACTTTCTCTTGTTCTATTTCATTAAATTTTTCCCTGCCCAACTCTCCAGCCTGTCCAGGTCTCTGGATGGCAGCACAGCCTTCTGGTGTGTCAGCCACCCCTCCCAGCTTGGTGTCATCAGCAAACCTGCTGATAGTACACTCTATTCCCTCGTCTAAATCGTTGATGAATATATTGAATAATACCGGCCCCAGTAGTAAGTATCCTCTGCAGATACTTAACTACAAGTAGCTGCGTTGCTCTAAGCAGCCTCCTCAGCTGAGATTTCTCTGAACCTTTGCAATTCCCTGCTTGTTGCAGGGGGACTGGACCAGATGACCTTTGAAGGTTCCTTCCAACCCAAACTGTTCTATGAATTAATTTTATGTTATGGTTATTAGTCAACAAGCTAAATGCCTCGCTCAGTTATGTCAGCATAGCACAAGGGGAGCAACATTTGGCCACGGGATATTCATCCAAGAAAAACAAGTCAGTCTGTGAGCGTGTAAGGATGGTTTCCTTGGGAGGAAGGCAATGTAGAAGCCTCTCTTCTCTACTCATTAGGCCTTTAATGAAATTTGGAGAAAATTTACAGTCTTTGAGACAGGAACCCTTTGTTAAATTTGCCTTATACAGGCTAATCAAATTAAAAAGTAATGTCACAACGGTGAGACCCACCAATATCAAAATAATTTGATCATATAAGCTTCAGACCCTTACAGAAGTCTTGAAAATGTCTTTCATTCATTCATTTCAATACAAGCTGAACTGATTTTAGAGGAAAGTGAAGAAGCTGAAGTAAAAATAAGTAAAAATCAACTAAATCCTCCCTAGTCGCAGAGACACCCTCCTTACCTTTCCAGCTCCCTGCCTAAAATGTAAATAAAGAGAAAATTGTTATTCTCACGCTTCTGCCACATGGATTTATTTCTTCTTTGAAAATATGAAATATTAATAGATTTCAAATGAAAACAATGAGCTATATAAGCTTAGGAGAGGTCCTACAAGTGCCTCCTGTGGAATTTCTTGCACTTTTTTCCTAAAAATCAGAACTAACTACTGCACAAGACATGATGGCAAGGCAAGCAGCTCAGAGCACTGTTTCAGTTTAGCTATTGCTACTCTCCTTTACATTTTTATGTGCAACACAGGCTGATGAAAAATAATGTTTGTTCGAAGAGATGGGAGAAAACCCCTACAGTATAATCTAAGGATCTCAGTTCCACAGGGGCAGGAGTTAATCTGGTCACATCGAGTGTGAAAACTGGGTCCAAAGAATCAGTGGATAATTTTGCATAGGCAAGCAACCCCTTAGGTCTTTAGTCATCTGCCACATGCATTACTATCAAGTTTACATACATAATTGCTGTAAATCATGCATACATTTTTGCGCACATCTGTTTCTGAGACTCATACCCATATATGCCTTGCTTCCTTCAACTAAACAAAAATAAAATGTGCGCCTGTAGTTTTTCTCTCCGCCTCTCATAATCATATATGATACCACCTGCACAATTAGGCAGGACTATAATAGATCTAAGCCTTATAATGCAATTTATCCATTAAAATGCTCCCTTTGTTTCAATAACCATAAATAATTTGGCAGAGAGACAGTATATTTACTCACTCAGCTGCATGTTATATGATGAATTCCTATCACTTCTTTGTGATCTGCTTATATCCCACTGGCATCCCTGAGCCTCTGGAATCCCGACAGCCTGGGGCCCTCCAGAAACCTGTCCCCATTAGTCTATTTCTAGTGACTTTTATTGCAACCTTTGATGAACAAGGACATGGAAAATGTAATCCGAGAGCTATCATCTCTTCCAAATCTCTTTGTAGGAGTTGGAATGATGGGTTCTACCAAAGTATGAATGATGGTATGGGAGGAGGAGGAGGAGGAAGAGAAGGAGAAGGAGAAGGAGAAGGAGAAGGAGAAGGAGAAGGAGAAGGAGAAGGAGAAGGAGAAGGAGAAGGAGAAGGAGAAGGAGAAGGAGAAGGAGAAGGAGAAGGAGAAGGAGAAGGAGAAGGAGAAGGAATCCACTGTCAGAACCCTCAAAATTAATCCAGGAAACATTCCGGCACTCCTGCTATGCTTCAGGAACCTCCTTCAGGTTGGGGGAATTTTGTTATCCCAGGCCCTACAACAGGCATCCAGGACTTGCAACGTTTGAGGAATCTGCCTATAGAAGCTTTTCATCCACAGTAATGAGGCAACCTAAGGCGGCAGCAGAACAGTTTCTCCATGACAGTATATTCAGATTTTTAAGAATCTGATGGGCTGGATGGCAGACGTATCCCCTTTGACCATTTACCTGTACTTTTCCAGTCATTGCATTACTATAATAACCACTAACACCACTGCTGATACACATTCATTTTCTCTTCAGTCCTTAGCATGCTGGCCCATGAGAGTAAACCTCTCTGTGTTTTAAATGCTTTTAGGTTTGCCTTCTCGTACTGGAGCATCCTCGGATGGCCCAGCCTTCTCAGAAGTTCTCTGTAATTTTCCCAGTTGGAAACGGCTGTTATTTTAGACTAATGGCTGTCTTGAAAGCTTAGGGGATGGGGAGAGAAAGCTGTCTGGGCACACACACAGATTAAAATTAGTTATTCACAGAGCATATTTTGATTGCAGAACATTTTATACTTTATGTTCATTAAAGAAGAAGCTTTGCTTATATTTTTCCCATGTACCCATGGACAAATCTGTGAAAAACGAAACTATTTTCTAATAATATCTAATTGCTATAGAGGTACCAATGGATTTGCTTCTAGAAAAGTGGTCTTGATCCACAGCCGTGGAATGTTCTTAATATTAACAAGGAAAAATTGTTCTTATTAAACCTTTCATTTGTCTGTATGAGGTGGAAGTCTATCATGCTGGCACTAAAGAAAACTCAAGATGTTCTTCAGGGGAATTTTTAGAATTAAGATAAGGCAATGATAAGAATTATTTTTTGGTTTAAGTGAAAAGTCAAGTTAACCATAGAAAGCAAAATAGCAGGAGCTGTCAGAAACTGCTAATATTCTGAAATTTAGGGATAATCCTCTAATGACCCTTGTAAGTATAAAGGTAATAAAAAAAGAAACTTTAATACAAAACAAAAATGAGAGTTAACCCAGAGATTCAAAGGCATAGTCACTAAAGGGGCTCTGAATCGATACTGAGAAATTCCAAGAGATGCCGGATCTTCCTTTCAGATGTAGTAAGATCTAAAGGTCTTTAAGGCTGTCTGATAAAACCTCTTTGTGAAGATGAAAGAAGCGTACTTTATATTACATTTTGGTTTGTACATGCATCACCATGGGCCATGCTGGGAAGCTGAGAGCCCTTAGAAACCCCACCACACTTTCAAATGACTGCTTCAAGTTTTAATGAACTGGGTGGACTTTCAAAATTTGTTTATTATCCATTTGCCTCAAATAACTTGGGACTAACAAATCACAACCCAAGCTTGCAGACTTTTTATCTATCACCAGCACTAGCCCAGGGGAAGCAAGAGAATGTCTTTGAACAAGGATTGATAAGATGTCTATTGACTGAGGATAAAGCTGAGCCACGCTGAGAAAGCAAAGCAGTTCATGGTGATTTTGTACAGCTAATGTCTGATTGGCGAAAAGGCGCTTCTGAAATGTTCTAAAATTAAATCTGTCTCAGTGGCATAGATGGATGCAAAGTACCATTAAACACAAGATCCAGGCAAAGCAATGTACCCCCATAATGGTTTCTAGAAAAAAAGCACAGAGTAAATACACGAATGCTTCGCCTTCGGTCAAAATTATTCTGCCTCCAAGCCCTGGATTTTGATGATAAGTAATGTAACAAGATTGGACTGGGATCACCAAGTTGTTTTTGCTCAACATTTTTGCTCTTGAGTATTGATGTACTTTACTGCTACAAAGCTCTGGCAGCTTGAGTATTTACTTTATTGAATATATAAGTTTCCGGACATACAGTGTTGCCATCGACATACTTAAATTTTATTTTCACTGGTGCTGGCAAACAGAAAGAGGCCAAGTGTTATTTTTGCTTTTAGGATATGATCAGCAGCAGAAGACAAAAGATAAATTGAGAAAACGTGGCATTTGAGAGATACGCTGTAGCTAGAGCACATATATGACCTCCTGACTTCAGGCTGTCAGTAACCCATTAACTAAGAGAAAACTGAGTCTGACACAGACATGAGACAGATTTAACTTCAGGGAGTGTCACATTTAAAACTGCAACTTATTTAATTTCTGAGAACAAAGAAAGTCCAAAGGAATAAAGCCCTGAGAATGGTCACCAATGTACTCACGCTGGAAACAGGTGTTTGAGGACTAACAGAGGCATTTTAAGATCTTTTCAAGGATAAAATAATGCATTAAAGGCTTTTAAAAAAGTCTAATAAAGTATGCTGGAAAAATCAAATGAGTCATTAAGATGCATGCATATATTCTTGTAGAAAAATGCCCCAAATCTATTTTCCCTGATGACTTTGTCCCCTCAAACCTGGGGACAAATCTTGCCATGTACCTGACACCAACTCCCATTTCCAGCTTGGGTGTTGCTAAAGGGATGGTGAGAAGGAGAACGAAAAACAGCTTCAGACATTTGCCAAATGAATGAGACAGGTAGGAGTAAGCAAGCCAAGCCAGTCCCTATTCTGGCCTTTTATTGCTGGGTTTATTGCCTTGGTATTTCATGAAATGCTTTTGAAAGCAGTGTACTTTAAAGTATAGCAAAATAAAAATGCTAATCGATAGTCTCTCTATAGGAGCAACTACCTTATGCCAATTAAAGTGCCTGAGAGAAAAAGAGACTTCTAAAAACCAATTTTATATCTTACAGTGAGTTTCGAGGTGGGAGAGGGGCCGAAATCCAATTTCCCCTAAGGGAAGATTAGCCAAACACGATTTAACAGCAAGGTCTGCATGTAAAAGGATGCGGCTAATATGCCTGTCTAGCTGCCATGTTGTAAGCCAAGCTAACGGCATTATAGAATCTATTAGGGCGTCACACACAAGCGTTACGGTTTGATCAATTCCCACTGCTGGCAGTGGGTTTTTTTAGTTTTGAAAGCAGAAAAAAAAATATAAAAAATCCTTACATGAAATAACATGCCGTTGCAATGTTTGACTGCCTGCTTCTACTGCACTTAAAACCACCGAGGAGGAATGTTTGGAGGATTCTGGCTACTAAAATGAACTACAAAATTCACTATTTCATACTATGTGAAAATGCAATATATTTTGCAAGCGCAATGACAGTTTACTAGATGTCTCATAAACACAAAGCCATGAGACGGCGTCTGTGACGAACAGCCCGTAACCAATACCCCGGTAAGGATGCAACAAGTGAGGGTTGTATAAAACTGGCTTCAGTTTATGGGAAAGAGAGGGCCTAGAAAAACTGGTTGTGCAAAGTACGTAAAATCGTGTACACTACAAAGTCTGTAAAAATAAAATAAGCTTAGTCTTCCATGCCTCCCTCGAGCAATTAATTCACAGAAACGATGGTGGTCAGTCTACACTCATTTAATTTGGGCAAAGAGCCAGGATTTTAAGTTAAAAGTTCAGCTTCTCTCCTGGCAGATGATATTATGGGGGATGTTGTCCATCTGACACTGTCTGTATGTGGGCTGAAGAACAGCACGCGGTCGTTCCTAGTCCTAATGAACCAGGAGGATTTGATTGAAACCATCATAAAGACCCTATGAAGTAAGGGGCAATAAGCGGAATTTGCAACAAACCAAAAAATAAACCATTTAACATTCAGTATGGGAGAAAAGCAAAAAAACCAAAACCAATGAAACAACCCACAAAAGCACACACTGAGAGGGCGGAAAACCTTGCATTTACTTGAAACTTGAAAGAGGATTTTGTAAGAATGGGCTCCCTGAGGATACATCTGTGTTGGCCATTTCAACATTGCCGAGGAATATTCTTCTGCACTAGAACTCAGTTGTCCCAGTCACTCACGTGGCTTTGGTCTGGGCCAAATAACACCCTCTCAACAGGTCAGGGACCATTTCCAACAGACTATTTACACACAGGCACCCTTTCTTGATGACTAACGAGAGTTTAACAAGAAGGATGTAGGCTGTTGTGTGCCAGCTGGATCTCTGTACCAGGAACCCATCTCATATGCACTTAATTTATCAGTATAGACACGGTATGAGTGGCTTAATTCACCCAGCACACCCAGATAGTACTGACTTCAGCATTAAACACACCAGCTTCTCATATAGGAACATACAGGATGTCTAATGGGCTTGCATAGGAGAAGAAAGTGTCTATAAGATTTGTGCTCTGGACAGGAGACCCAACAAAAATAATATTTCCAGCAGATTTCTCATCTCTCTAAGAACCTGATTTTCCAACAGAGGGTAAATGTGTCCTGGAGGGCAAACTGTGCACAGTTCAGACGGCAGCCAAAGGGAAATTTTCAAAGAAGAGATTTAAAGTAGCTCTGTGACTAGTTGAAAGTTATGCTTTTCCCCACCTAATTTTAATTTTAAGGAACTGTTCAAAAATTTAAACGCATAGAACCACAGAATAATTTAGGTTGGAAGGGACCTCTGAACTGTTCAAATAACTTCTAACAGAAATACAGAAGCCTAAGCCTTGCGTTTTGGAAGAAGAACTTGAAATCTGAAGTAACCATAAAGCACCTCTTCCCCTTAGCCACGGATAAGATGAATGAGGAAACACAGACCTGCAAGAAAGTAGAATCATGGAATAATTTTGGTTGGAAGACACCCTCAGGATCATTGAGTCCAACCATAACGTACCATAACTCTAGCACTAAACCATGTCCCTAAGAACCTCATCTCAACACATTTTAAACACCAAAAGTAGCAGGCTTACAACTCAGTATCTGAATGTCACACCCCTATCCCAAACCAGTTGCTTAAGTATCTTCTACAAACACCAGCAAAGGTGGGCAGACCTCTAGAAACGCCGATTTCTCCACTGATGATAGCTGGAGACCGGCTGGTGAGCTAGTCCAGGGCTAACTATGTGTGGAAAAGCCAGGACCAGCGCTTAGAAAGAGATTCAAGACCCTAATCATAGCTTTCCCTCCTGTAGCTGAAGTAGTTGAAGTCTCACACAACAGTGTGGGTCCTGGCTCTGCAAATGCTTCTGACCAGTGTGGCCCTTCAGGAAGGATGTAGTCCCTCCGATTTGAGTGAAAACCACTATTCCTGGCTGCAAGACTCAGCATTCACAGCCTACTCAGTGCAGCGAACTTCTTTTCTTTTCTTGTTCTAAATGACAGATGTAAAGTACTTGTATGTAAATAAAAACAATGTAACGACAGCCCAACGGAGTAGTTGAACAAGGTAAACCAAGGTAACTTGCCAGCAAGGTGTAAAAGCTGGTAGAGCTGCAGTTTTGATGGCTCTGCTAGGGGTTATTACATTGAAGTTTGTATGAGTGGCTTCACGAAGAAGCTATTAAAATACTGTTTTACTGAAGTCTTTGTTCCTTCCTTTATACCTGGCTTGATATATAAAGCTGTAATTTAACTGTTTCTGATGTTGTTCATGAGATCTCTGAGATGATTATGCTGGAGAAAATGAAAAACATTACAAGTATGAGAGTCAGAAGCCAGCTGTTGTACAATTATGCAGGCCAGCATCCAAGATATCATAAGATTAAGAACTACGTATTTTTTAAGAAGTCTTCCCTAACACAAACTTGGGAGGAAGACAGCAAAAAGCCACCCTGACCAACTGGGAATTATTTTACACATTCTGGAAATGAAACTGATGAATCAAGCTTGCAAAAGCAAACAAACCTCAACTGGGCTTATTCAAGCTTCCAAGCAAACACATGCAGGCGCATCCGACTTTGGAGGAACAACAAACCAGAGATTACTACTGTTTGCATATGGCAGTGCCTCGAGGTTCAGTCAAGGATCAGACGCCCACTGTGGGAACTGCTGTCAGGACACGCAGTGGGAAGGCGGCCCTTTCCTCCCGACATTTGTGATTTATTGGCCCAAACTTGCAGCAGATGCTGGGGTTGTGAACGCAGATCACGCTGCCTGCTCAGCACTGCCCGGGCCTGGGCCGGGGCTGCACTCAACAGCAAGGTCAAGACATAGGGAATGAGGTAAACGTAAAGTGAGATGGTTGCTGTATATTAAGCCGAGGAATCTTTATTTCCATCTAAGCGTTGTCCTTGAAATGGAACGGAACACCCTGCTCTTGAGCTCTGGATGCTCTCTTGATTGTATGGCCAAGAGGCAGTTAGTTAGCTGGAGACAGAAGGGATCTGTGTGCTGTTGTGATGCTCCTGTCACCCGCAGACCCCCTGGGTTAAACCCAACCCCAAGCCACCTTTAGGACCATGCCCACTATTCCCTCTCCTTGCATGCTGTTTCACACCTGGTCTATTTCTCTCTCTTTCCTAGCTGCCCTTTTTTTTTTTTTGTCTCCTGTCTAATTGATTCCAAGCTTGACCAGCTTTGGAATTAATTTAACCGCGTGATATCATCACCACGACAGGCTCAGCCAGCTCGAGCTGCCGCAGGCCAGCGTGAAGAAGGGCTGGGAGGGGGGAACGTGTGCTGGCCAGATGTCCCCCCAGGATGGAGAGGGAAGCCAGGGCCAGGGGCTGTGCAATACCTGTGAGCCATAAGCCGCTCTCTTGCAGAGACTGCAGTGTGTGAATGAAGCAAAACAGGAGTTTCTCTCTTCTTGCCTTCTTTTGTTGTGTTTGTCTGAAGAACAGGAATAATCTTCCAATCTGTAGCTGAGCCTCCTCAACTTCACATTGTTCTCTTTCTCTGCGAGGATGTCTGGCACCACCTGAAAGGTGGCTAAGAGAAGGGTTTTTGCTCTTTTTGTTCCTTTTTAACAGTCCTCCAGCTAAAGCAAAAGAAACACTCAGACTCTTCAATAAAGGGGCCATGTAAATGCCTGGGTGAAATTGAAGTACTGCAGATTATCAGAATGAAAAATATTATCTTTCAGGTTGTCCTTCCTTTTGCTTTACTTGCTGATCTCAGTAGAAGATTAGGGAAGGCTGAATGTCCTTTTCAAACTCCATCTGTGCTAAAGCTGTATTGCTTCATATTTAAGCTTTTCATAGCATTTTCCCTACTAAAATAGTGACAAAGAATCAAGTCAAATTAAGGACAACACATCTCGGCAACTATCCATGACTCGCAGTGAGAGGCAGAGCCCTCACATGTTACTCCAAAACATTCCAGAAGTGACACCCATTAACATCGTCAACGCCACCCAAGTGTCCGGCATTATCGGGAGCTGATGTAGTGCGCAACTGGAGGTGCGGTCACGGCCGAGACAGAAAGCAGAGGCGGTAAAAGCCTCTGATTCCTGATCACCCCTGGGTCCTTTTCACCAGGAATTTTTATCGAGGCTACATTCCTGTCTCCCTCTTTCCCCTTTCCAGTTGGATGTGACATTCTCCATTTCCTATATTTAACCACTGCAGCCCGGCAGCTGCTGCCGTTCCCCCAAGAGCCGGTCAGCTGCGCGGATTCTAAGAAAAGTGTTTAGAGCCCAACAGGTGCTGGATCTCTCCGACTTGCATCCGTCGGTGCCAAATGGCTGCAGGCTGCTACCCGGCTCTTAGTGCAGACACTTGCAGAGCTACTTTGATTTACAATTCTCTCGAGCTGGCTTCAGTTTAGGTAGGGAACTCAGCAGAGCTGAACAAATTCCCAGGTACGCAAACAGAAAACTTGGAGGACCTAAGCTGCTGGTGATGCTCTGGAGTTTTCTTCCTGTCTTCTTTAGGCGCAGCACAGCTAAGACTTTCTGCCTTTCATTACAGCTCATAAATTTCAGAGAGGAAGTATTCTGTGGCCCCTGGTATGTATTGGCATGTAAGGGAAGTGATCCTTGGACTCTCCTAAACTAGACGTTTCGCACATGGTTACCTGTGATTGCAGAAGAATGGATACAATGACCCAGGAGACCCCTTCTAGTCTTGCATTTCTAGAACCTGCTGCAATCAAAAAAAACCCCAAAATGAATAATAACTCTGCTATCTTGCAGTCTCCTCAAAAAGAATAAAAACCTGGTTCTTGTACCCCTCTCTTCTTTCTGTTTTGACAAGATCCCTATTTATACACCTACGCATTTTAATATACATACTGTCTTTAAATGAGGACTTCTGCCTTTCGTCTCGTTTCCAGCATCTGCATGTTTCCCACAGTGCTACCTGCTGCTTCCCCAGCTGCTTCAAAGCAAACACAGCTGGGGCCACCATGGTGATGGTCCTCCTGGCCATTTCCAGGGTCCACCACAGGAAGGCAGTGGCTCTCAGTATCTGCTGGTTTCTGAGATGCTACATAAGGATGAAAAGAAACCGTGTTTGTACGTACAGGTCATTTGTATGAAGGTAAGTGAAGCACCATGTGTGGTTCAGAAGAAACTGAGCCCAGACAGAGGCAGCTTCACAAGGGATTCCTGGAAGTCAAGCTAGGGAAGAGGAATTTCAAGCAATATGGAATATTTTTTCACTATTAAACAAGTTAACAATAAAGCATAGCCTTAGGAAGGCGTATGTTTGAACAATCTGGAGCAGGCAAGATTCTCAGCGCAAATCAGTGAAGGTTCATTGCTTTCATTACATCGCTGATGGTTTACACCAACTGAAGAGCTGCCCACTGTGCATAATTTCTCTGGACCGGGGTGAAAAAACCATTAGGTTACATGCTCTTTTAATTGCTAATGAAACTGCAATCAAGCCTACTTCCAACCAGATTTTAAAATTATCTGGTTCCTGTTTAAAATCAGCAAGGAGCTAGATTCTCTTCTAACACCACTGAGGCAAGTTTTTATAGCACCAGCAGGTTAGTTGCAACAGATATTACCCTGCCAGCCACAGCAAAGATTTAACATAGGAGAAATGCTAATAGGTCTATAATTCTTTGAAGTAAAAGTCTACCATCGTTTAATAAGAAGGTGATGTTATTGTACATACCGACTGCAGCTCCTTCTGCATTGCTATAGATAGCTGCTGTACTTAAAGTGGACATTAATGCTAATTTACAATGAAATGCTGGCTGAATTACATATCACATCCCCATGAGACAATAATGAACTCCCCATAATTAATGTTATTAATCATGGCCCTAGCGCAGGGGGCACATATCATGCATTTCATGTCAAAGGTTCTTATTAATAAACATTTCCATCTTCCCAGCTGATGCGAGCTAACAGCCTGCCAGAACTCCTATCATTCGAACCTCTCCCAGCTCTATAACCCGTAATCGAGCCCAGCTCCGCGCAGGTATCTCTCCTCTCAGACTTGGGGTGGTCAGCACTTTGCAGGAGTCACTAAGCAACCTGCATGATGTATCAAAGCTCTATTTTCACCGAAACAATTCTACAATAAATCTGCATGGGGTCAGCAGGGCCTGAGAAGCGGCTCCTACAACCCCACGCAGCGAAACATGAAACGCTGAAGATCTGACTCAAACGCAGCAGAAAAAGCAAGTTCAAAACTGAGGTTCTGCTTTGATTTTAACCCTTGCTGATACACACACGTCTGTACAGTAAGTCAGTGGCCCAAAACTATCATATCATCATGGCTACGCTCATTTTTGAGATCCAGTTTTGCTGCAACAGATAACTTTAAAACTGCTAGCATCAAAATCTTTCAGCACCAAAAACTGAAGAAATTCCAGATCCTTTACTCCCAGCTGCCTGTAGTTTCCACTGGAGGTGAACCATATTTTTCATGTAAAACTTTTTCTACTTTATCCTTCCTCTGGCTTCTTCTTTTTACTTTTTAATGGTGATTTGATGTTAAATATAAAAATGTCACTAAATTCCTTGTTCTTTTATGAAAAATCATAGTAACCTCTGCTGAAGACAACTCTACACTCCTTGACATCCTTGACAAGATAATGGTTTCATTAATGTGTACTTTGGAACCCTACACTTACGCATTGGTGGCATGGCTCCCCTGGAGTCGCTGTGGTCTGTGCCAATGTCTGCCTGGGGAGATGGGAGTTTGTGGAATCCAGAAGGGCTCTGTGCATCAAGTCTTTCCCCTATATAACATTTCACTTACGAGACTGACTAATTTCCTCCCCCTCCCAAGTTATTACTGCAATACAACTCCTAGTCTGGACACAATTATACCAGCTTACAGGTGTGATCATACTGTCACTCATAATTTTTCTTCTTTCCTCCTTCCAGAATAAGTTGTTCTAAGCATCTTTAAAATAGTGCAATTTCATCTACACTGAGGAACTCTGTCCTCATCACTACACAAATATAATTAATCCAAAACTTATAGAAGACAAGTCCTAACAGCCCTTCTAAGCACCTGAATGCCAGGGATGGAAGAAGTGTATGTTTTTCAGTTCACAACCTGGGAAGGATGATCCAAGCGCTTACCTGAGCTGCAATAAAGAAGCAAACAAACAATTTCATTTCTGGGCCTTTTTTTTGTGTCTGCTATCCATCTTTGAGATGCTATTTTTTCACCAGCTGAGAAAGGTTTGTCTGGTTTTGCCTCCTAGTCCTGGTTTTAAACAAAGAGGGGCCTGGTGCTCAGAAGCAGGAGAGCTCTGATCTCACACCTGCTCTACCTGAGGAATCTGTGATGCTGTTCACTGCTGGGACTCCTGTGCTGGAAGTGATCTGGCAGGATGAACCCGCAGAGCGGTCAGGACCAAGGCAGGACAGTCAGTTCGGCTCAGGCTTTGCCTCAGCTGTGTGTCCTCTCCTGGTGTTAAACACAGCAGCGACACAACGCATGGTGAGCAAAACTGTCACCATAAGGACCCATTACTGGAGGGAGCCCAGTGAGGGCTACGAAGATGATGAGGAGTCTGGAGCATCTTTCTTATGAGGAGAGACTGAGAGAGCTGGGTCTGTTCAGCCTGGAGAAGAGAAGCTGAGAGAGAATCTCATCAATATTAATAAATATCTCAAGGGTGGGTTACAAGAGGATTACACACCTGTAGACCAGACTCCTTTCAGTGGTGCCCTGTGGGTTGTCTGAATTTAGAGTTGATGAGTTAGTTTTCTGTATTTGGAGTTAATAGGCTAGTTTGTTGTGTGAATAAAGTTAAGTGTTGCGGTAGTTGTGAGGCGACTTGGAGGCGGGGAGCTTGTGGTCGGTGGGGGTGCCTGCGCCCTGGAGCCCTGGAGCGGGGGACAGCTTGTGACTACGAGATAACGATCTTGTTACCATGCGAACACTGCCTGACTAAGATTCCCGCCTTAGCTAGCTTAATGTCTGTTAAAGTGATTAGCCAATCAGCATGAAACATGTGTGCCTTAGACTATATAAATGTATGTTTGCCATACAATAAAGCGGACACCTTGCTTGCATCAAGTTGCGTCCCCGTCTCTCAGTCGCGGCAAATTGGTGACCTCCGACGTGATCGTCAGCGACGAAACCGCCGAGGATTGAAAAACCGCCTACCTGGTGGCATGTCGCGAGTCCCGCAGAACGTGGAATGAGCTGCTGAAAGGAAGCAGGATAAGCCGGCCGGCCAAACAATCCCTCCGTCTGGAACGAGAGGTGAGCTGCGGGAAACTAGCAAAATGGGGAATCAAGAGTCTTCCCCTGAGAGAGACGTTTATGAGCCTATGAAAGCTCTACTTAAGAAGCATGGGAAAAAGACTCTTTCGGAACAAGATCTTAAGTTAATCCTTAAATGGGTGCAGGTTAAGATCCCCGCGGTGACTGCTTCTTCTATTTTTACGCGTGAACTTTGGGACGATGTGGGGGTAAAGTTATGGGACGCAGCCACCTCAGGAGATGAGGAAGCGCAGTATATGCTCCCCAGTTGGAGAAAAATCTTTGAAACCATAAAGGCACAAGAGCAAAATCAGCGAGGCTCCGAGGAGGGAGCTCAGTCACCTCCCCCCTGCCCTTCTAAAATCGCTGGTGGGGCGGAACCCTCTGCGCCACCGTTAGCTTGTGCTGCTGGATATCCCCCGGAGGGTGATCCCTTTGACCCGGGTCCGATTTACCCTGAAAAGGAACCTGATCTTTTTCCCCCTGATCCTCATGAGGTTTGGGGAAAGATTAAGCGCCAAGCGATAAACGAGGGGGAGTTGGAAATAGCCAGAACTATAGTAGCCCCCGTTATATACCAAGGACGGGGGAGGGCTCAAGCTCAGTGGGAAGCTCTTTCTTTTTCGGTAATTAAGGAGTTGCGCCGTACAGTTACCGAGCATGGGTTGTCTTCCCCTTATTTTGCAAGCCTTTTATCTTCTGTATTCGATACATATGTCATGACCCCACATGATTTAAAATCTCTCGCGCGATTGTTATTAACCCCAACACAATATACAATGTGGGAGTCTCAATGGAGAACGGGATTGCAGACAGTTTTGCTGGGTTATGCAGGACATGCTAATGCCGCCTTAGCTGCATTGACTATAGAGCACCTCACAGGAACAGGGCAGTTTTCGGATCCCGCGGCCCAAGCTAGGGACATTCCTCGGGAGGCTTTGGAAGCAGGCAGAGAAGAAGCGAAAAGGGCCTTGTTGAGAGTCCCTGACTCTGGCAGACCCCAAAAAGCATTCACTAGTATCACTCAGGAACCCCGTGAGCCATATATGCAGTTTATGGATAGATTAAAACAAGCCTTAGAGCGGCAAGTTGATAACGTACAGGCTCGGGAGATTTTACTCCTTAAACTGGCTGTGGAAAACGCTAACGCCGATTGTAAAAAGCTCTTGAAGTCTCTCCCAAATCAAAACCCTACCTTAATTGAAATGGTGGAAGCCTGTAATAGAATTGGCACTATGGATCATAAATATGAGGCCATGGCTGCTGTTTTTGCGGCCATGCACAGCCCGATGGGCGCCGACCCACAGCGAAACTGCTATGGGTGTGGAAAACCGGGACACCTTAAAAAAGATTGCTTTAGTGCCAATGCTGAGAAACGACCCCAAATACCTGGAGTTTGTCCTAAGTGCCAAAAAGGGCGCCACTATGCTAACCAGTGTCGATCTAAATACGACTCTCAAGGGCGCCCCATACAGGGAAACCGATCGCAGAGCGCGGGACCGCGGCGCGCAGACACAAGTTCCGCGACCGGCGCCCCCACAAACGCCGGGGGGGGAAACAGGAGTGTTTCCAGTCTCCGCCCAGCAACAGCAGGGAGCACCGGCCTGGACCTGGCAACCGCCCACACAGTAACGCTACTTGATTCCTCTGTTCACTTACTGCCTACCAAAGTTGCAGGTCCTTTGCCCCCTCGAACGCAGGCTTTATTATTAGGAAGATCGTCCACCACTCTGTCAGGACTTTTTGTATTGCCCGGAGTAATTGATCCTGACAGTAATTCAGAAATCAAAATTATGGCCTGGACCCCGTTTCCTCCTTGTACAGTGCCAGAGGGAAGTCGTATCGCTCAATTGATACTGATCCCTAAGGAAGACTATGTCCCAATCCCTGACCAATTGCTCCCACAGAGACAGGGAAGTTTTGGATCTACGGGAGAACCACTAATTTTATGGGTTCAAGCCATCTCACAAAAACGTCCTATATGTCAATGCACCCTCATTCGCAGAGGTCAGCAAGTTATGTTAAGTGGAATTATTGATACAGGTGCAGATGTTACCGTTATTTCTCAAGCAAAGTGGCCTTCTAGGTGGCCTTTAGCTGATATCTCTCAGACATTAGCAGGAATTGGGGGGTGTGGAGCTAGCCGCCAAAGCGCAGAAATAATACAAGTTCAAAATTCAGAAGGACAAGTTGCCTCAGTCAAACCGTTTATCTTACCATTACCTATGGTCTTGTGGGGGCGTGATGTGTTATCCCAGTGGGGGATGTCTATCCAGACACATTTTTAGGTGGGGCCATTGAGGGGCGTGAAACCCTAAAGTTAACTTGGAAAACAGATACTCCTATTTGGATTGATCAATGGTCCCTGCCGCTGGAAAAACTTCACGCCCTCCAAGAAATAGTTAATGAACAACTATCTATGGGACATATTGTACCCTCTACGAGTCCTTGGAACTCGCCTATTTTTGTTATTAAAAAACTGACTGGCAAGTGGCGCTTGCTCCATGACCTCAGAAAAATTAATGACGCTATGGAAGACATGGGGGCCCTGCAACCTGGGCTTCCGTCACCCGCCATGATCCCTAGAGATTGGCATTTAACCATCATAGACCTCAAAGATTGTTTTTTCAACATTCCATTGCATCCAGACGATGCCCCTAAATTTGCCTTTTCTGTACCAAGCGTCAACATGCAAGCTCCTTTGCAAAGATACCAGTGGATTGTGCTACCGCAGGGAATGAAAAATAGCCCTACAATATGCCAATGGTATGTAGCAAAAATACTTAGTCCTGTCAGAACTGTAGTACCTGCTGCATTGTTATATCATTATATGGATGACATTCTAGTGGCAGCACAGCACCATGAAGTCATGGAGGAAGCTGTAGCCCTTGTCGTGGCTGCTGTAAAATCAGCAGACCTCTGTATTGCACCAGAAAAAATTCAAAAAATACCACCTTGGAAATACTTAGGATGGCGTATAAGGGCTCAGACTATTGCTCCGCAACCTTTACAAATACAGGCGAATATAAAGAATTTACATGACGTGCAAAAACTGCTGGGTACAATCAATTGGGTCAGACCATTGTTAGGAATCACTAATGCGGATCTTCGTCCCTTATTCGAAATGCTTAAAGGAAGCTCGGACTTAAACGCTCCGCGAACTCTCAGTCCTGAAGCCATAACTTCCTTGCATAAAGCTGCGGCAGCGATTACCTCCAGACAAGCGCATCGATGGGAACCAGAATTGCCTTTTCAATTAATCATCCTTAATCCTGCTAGACAGCCTCATGCACTTATTTTCCAATGGGACTGCCAGAAAACTGACCCTTTACTGATCATTGAATGGATTTTTTTACCTAACCAAGCCACAAAGACGATTTCTACCCAACATGAGATGTTTGCATCTTTAATCATCAGGGCTCGACAGCGATTACTTACCCTGGCAGGCACGGACTTCGCCCTCATATGTATGCCGGTAACAAGTGTTTACTTGCAATGGTTACAACAACAATCAGATGCACTAGGCATAGCTCTAACTGGCTATGCAGGCCAACTCACTTCTCATCCGCCTTCTCACAAATTGTTAAGCATCGATTTCCACCTTTTACCTATTCCAAAGCGGAGTGACCAGCCTTTACAAGCCCTCACTGTATTCACAGATGGGTCTGGCAAATCTCACAAGTCTATTATCCTTTGGTGGGATGATCATCAAGAACAGTGGAACTCAGATGTAGAGACTGTACAGGGTTCTCCTCAAATAGTAGAATTGTCTGCAGTTGTTCGAGTGTTTCGAAAATGGTCTATTCCTCTCAATATAATCACTGATTCTGCTTATGTTGCAGGAATTGTTAGCCGAGCAGAAGCTTCTGTGCTACGAGATGTTTCTCATACGGCACTGTTTAATTTGTTACAAGAACTCATCTTTCTGTTAAATTCCCGTCTTCACCCTTATTTTATTATGCATGTTCGATCTCACACTTCTCTACCTGGTTTTATTGCAGAAGGGAACCGACAAGCGGATTTGCTTACGCTACCGGTGCAGGTGTTACCAGATCGATTAGCGCAAGCTAGACTCAGCCACTCCTTTTTTCATCAAAATGCTGCAGGCCTTAAGCGTCAATTTGACCTCACTATACAACAAGCCCATAATATCATTGCGGTGTGTCCTGATTGTCAAAGGCACTCTTTCCCTTCTATAGCAGAAGGAGTCAACCCCAGAGGGCTACAGAGCCTTCAACTCTGGCAAACAGATGTCACTCATTTTGCTGAATTTGGTCGTTTAAAGTTTGTTCATTGCTCTATTGATACATTTTCAGGAATGTTATTTGCTTCCTGTCATATAGGAGAAAAAGCACGTGATGTGCAAAAACATCTAATGCGCGCTTTTGCTACTTTAGGGGTACCCTCTCAAATTAAAACTGACAATGGCCCCGCATATGTATCTAAAACCTTAACTACCTTTTTTGCCTCTTGGGGTATATCACACATTACAGGTATCCCTCATTCTCCTACGGGACAAGCTTTGATAGAACGATCTCACCAAACCTTAAAACGCCTGTTATTAAAACAAAAAGGGGGAATAGGGGCTGCTACACCAGAGGAGCGAATACAGAAAGCCTTGTATGTTTTTAATTTTTTGAATTGTTCCCTATTAGACAGCAATCCTCCAGTAGTTCGTCATTTTAGCACAAACACCTTTTTTGAACCCAAGATTAAGCCGCCAGTATTGATCCGGGACCCCGAAACAGGTAAAGTAATGGGACCCTATCCCCTTGTTACATGGGGTAGAGGCTATGCTTGTGTTTCCACAGAAAGAGGTCCCCGCTGGATCCCAGCTAAAAATGTGAGACCTTTTCGAGAGACACTGCAGCAGCCTCCTGAAGACATTCCTGGTCCTGATCCTGCGACTGACATAGAAGACACTACCGATCAATAATTGAATGAACTCTGTTCCAGAGGTTAACAAATGGGAGCTTAAGTGTCCCCAATGTGAAAAATGTAATCCGTGGATTTGTAGAATTTGTGCTAATTGTGGAAAATCACAGTGGCTAAATCGCCATACAGTAGGACGCTGGTGTGATAACTGCCTAACAATTGAGTGGAATACAGTTCAGGTGTTATTGATAACAGGTAGAGAGACAGAATATTCTCCCCGGTATGATTATTATTCTGACGATTGGGGGAAAATTGTAGCACAAAGGTCTGTGGACATTTTATATTCTAAGATTGAATGCGCCAAAGACATTCAAATGAGCATTATTAATAGTAATCCCATGTGTGTTACAATGCTTCCAAAATCAATAACTGCTTCAATGAACAAGATTTTCCTCGTGCAGCAAGGAGCGGACCAAGATCAGAAAGAAATTACGAAAACCCCCAGTACGGAGCTGTTAGTAAGATGTCCTCGAGTTGGTCGTTTGCTGACCTTGGGAGGGTCAGTTAATTAAAACAAAAAGGGGGAGATGTGGGTTGTCTGAATTTAGAGTTGATGAGTTAGTTTTCTGTATTTGGAGTTAATAGGCTAGTTTGTTGTGTGAATAAAGTTAAGTGTTGCGGTAGTTGTGAGGCGACTTGGAGGCGGGGAGCTTGTGGTCGGTGGGGGTGCCTGCGCCCTGGAGCCCTGGAGCGGGGGACAGCTTGTGACTACGAGATAACGATCTTGTTACCATGCGAACACTGCCTGACTAAGATTCCCGCCTTAGCTAGCTTAATGTCTGTTAAAGTGATTAGCCAATCAGCATGAAACATGTGTGCCTTAGACTATATAAATGTATGTTTGCCATACAATAAAGCGGACACCTTGCTTGCATCAAGTTGCGTCCCCGTCTCTCAGTCGCGGCAGTGCCCAATGACAGGATGAGGGGCAACGGGCACAGACTGAAGCACAGGAAGTTCCATCTGAACATGAGGAGAAACTTTCTTACTCTGAGGTGCCAGAGCCCTGTTACAGGCTGCCCAGAAAGGCTGTGGAGTCTCCTTCTCTGGAGACATTCAAACCCACCTGGACACATTCCTGTGTGATCTGCTCTGGTGAACCTGCTTTAGCAGGTGGGTTGGACTGGGTGATCTCCAGAGGTCCCTTCCAACCCCAACCACTCTGTGATTCTGTGTGTGATTGCTGACAACTGCTGTCACCGTCCCATAGCTCAAACCTCCCAGCCAGCACTTGCCAGTTGCTGCTGACCAACAGTTTGCTCTTGAGTTTTTGGGGGTATTCACAGCATTTCAAGTGTTCAAATTGGCCATTTTCTCTACTCCTTGTCATCCTTCCAAAAAGCCAAACCGGATAATAACCTAAAATCTACCAGAATAAACATAGAGCTTTCTAATCTACCCTACATCTCCCAAAATGCCTCACCGAAACGCAAACCCATTTATAACAAGAAAAAATAAACACCCAAATGCTGGCAAAGGGAAGTGTGAGAATAGGGAGAGAGGGAAGTGCGGGAAGACAAGTTGTCTCTTAAAAAGTACAACTGTTATTCCCTTTTCCCTCCTTACTTTATCCTGTCCTGTGGGCATGTGGGCTAATTAGCACCACTTGTATATGCTTGCCATGGTTTTACACAGGATTTATTACACACAACCCTTTGTTGAGAATTCTGCCTGTATGAGAAGTAGCTAAAAAACGAGAGATGAAAGTCACAACTTTCAAAGTCTAACTTTTCCTGCTTGACTGGGAGCTAGCACCAGCTGTACAAGTCAATGAAAATTAACCTTCTCCCCTACCCCTTGGATATCCAGTAAACTCAGATTTGATCCGGATGTTCTGATTTCCACGCAGCTAAAATGCAATCAAATGCTTGATTTTGGGGGATAGATTTGCTTAAATTGTATTAATTCACAAGGATAAACACAATTAGTAGAGCTCATTAGCTTGCAAAATGTAATTTATTTTCTTGAATATACCCATTTCCTTGGATGAAGAGCTCCATTAGCTTTATTATATTTGCAAAGCTTATATAAAAATCCAAACCATGGCAACAAAGAGAAAATTGTTACTACACAGTCACAGCAGTCACTTTTCCATGTTAAATAAGTTTGGCATTTATTTATATTTAAATGAGAATATCTACCACTATCGAGACCAGGATATGGGGCAAGTACTTATACAGAATATAATTAAAACTAATTCAAGCAACAAATGTGGCCTGAAATTAAAATACCCCCCAACTTCTTTAAAAAGGATTCAATGTTCTCCCTCAAAACCCCTGTTTATAATCACTTAATTATCATAACCAGCAATAGTAAAGGGATTCTTGCCGTTTACAGTCTCATAAGATGGGTCTGCATTCAGGCACGTCTGGTTTGCTTAGTGCTGTGCTTTAATTTCGCTATAATATAAAGGCTGGAGAGTGGAGAAAATGAATAC
This sequence comes from Columba livia, assembly GCF_036013475.1. NCBI lineage: Eukaryota > Metazoa > Chordata > Aves > Columbiformes > Columbidae > Columba > Columba livia. The sequence goes on from NC_088604.1 coordinate 8,698,365, forward strand.
ATGGCAAAGTACCTGTCATTACTTGTATCATATCACCACGGTATTCTACATGCACAATATGAAAGCGGCCGGTGCAATTTTCATACTGTTATCATTTTTGATATTATACTGTCTAAAAGCAGTGACACATAAAAGAAATGCTTTTATCAATTTCAATGCGGGGATGATACTAATTACATCATCTGTCATCATTATACAGCTAAACAAAACTTTTCTTTCATAGAAAACTGCCATTTAGCAAATTAACGGGTAATGACCCATAATATACAGAAGATTGAAATTTGGGAATTACATTCACATTAGTTTGTTTTCTGCTTTCCCCTCAATTTTATTCCCTGATACATCACAAAAAAGAAGAAAGATGGAGAATTTCTCCAACTGCCTAATTTGCCAATAGCCCTACCGGCCTTTTGGAAATTGGTGCAGGATCATCTCCGTCCATATCAATGCGTAGTTGGTTCCAGTTAATGACACAGACTGTCTGCCAAGCCAGTAAAAGCCAGATGTTAGTATACTGATGCACAAAAAAACTGCCGCTGGGGCCAGATTTTCAAAATTAGACATGAAACAATGAGCCTACATTTGCTCGCAAATAACGGATGGATGCTTGGAAACCAGGTACCGGAACGTGTGTTGCCTCCTAAAACCTGGCCAGCTCACATAAGGTGATGGCACGTAGGAGGTACCTGAGACGTTCCAACAAGGAAGCTGCAGTAAGGCCAGGTGGGGTGAAGATGCCCCTAAGGGCTCTCCTGCTGCCCAGACATCCCTTTGTGCCCGATATAACGCTGTCACGAGCTGTTTTGTGGGAAACATTCAAGTGTTGCTACTGAAAGACAGATCTATAGGGATTACAGGAGGTACAAACCATTGTGGATGAGCCCCTAGCTCAAACTCCCATGCTTTTGGGAAAGAAGAAGAAGAAAACTTCATTTTCCGTTGTATCTGATCATGCTACGTTCCTCAACACAGAAGCAGAAATAAAATATAGGATAGCAGGTGGACAATAGTACAGATTTTAGGTGTGATGTGCTTACTACAAAGACAACGCAGCAAATCCATCTAAATCCAGGAAAGTACATGCTAACCAGATCTTTGCTCAATCTGAACTTCTGTGGTCCAAATCAGCTACTTCCTTTAATCAGGCACCAACTACAGTGTGAGGAAGATGAAAAGGGAAATTCCAGGGTGAATTAAGAATAAAAATAATGGCAAAGACAAGTGAATTTGCTGTGAACTGGCCAGGCCAGTGGGAGTTTCAAGCATCAGTAGAGTAAGTGAGCAAGTAAGCATTTGGCCTTTAATTTTCATCATCCACATCGGGATGTTTAGGACTTTTCTCTTGCCTGTAAAATGGTTTCCCAACTTAAGTGAAATTCTGAATTGAATGTATCTGTAACGTAAGGAGGAGTTCTCAGTTCCAATTTATCATTGTTAAAGTGGATTAAAGGATTTTTTATTAGTAACACTTTGAGCTCACTTGTTCGTGTACCTGGAGAGTTCTAGCGGAGGAATCCTTCCCCAGCAGACAGCCTGGCCAAATCAAAAGTTGAAAATGAGCGTGTGATGAGCACATTACGCAGGCTGATGAGGACCGTGATGAGCTGGGAATTAGTGAGGAAACCTTTGAGACAAGCCCAAGCACCGGTGGAAACAGCGTACACAGCGCTCTCTTTTTCTGAGTCACTGCTGATCCGAAAAGCTCAAGTACCCTGTGGGACATCACGCTGCTGCGAGAGATGTCTCCTGAATAAGGTGTGTGAACCTCTTAACCTTAACCCTCTTAGTCAGCCTTAATATATTAAACGGTATAAGACAGCACTGGAAATTATGTGAGATAACAGTGTAAGCAGCAGTTTAACAAACCATGAATCAAAACTGTTGACAATATATGCCCAAATTAGTTTTAGTTATGCTAATGAAAATGATGGCTGGTAAAACATGGGATGCATGACATTCAGAAGTAGCTTTCCACGGGCAGATAAAGAAAACCAGCTGGATCGCAAACAGGGACTAGACGTGTTTGCTTACCCCACCTAGATCAACATGTTTCAGTGTCAATAGGCAAATACTGTATTAATTTTAGGTAATTTTAAACCAATAATATCAAATTACCCCCTTAATACAAAGACAGTAAAACAATACGAGGCTTGTACTTTGTTACATCATATTTCTGACAGTGAAGCTGTGTTCAGGCTGAGGCGGCCATCAGCTGCACCCCTGACCCTATTCCTAAAATTTAGGGTCGGATTCAGGTTAGGAGAAGATATTTAAATTCAAGTTGCTTAAGTGTATAAGCTCCTACAACATCCACAGAAACCTAATCGGTGCAGTCAAGAGAGCCAAGAGTGACTCAGCTGGGCAACCACAGGAGCTCAGTGCAGTCGCTGACACACTGGTCACTGATGTCCTTGGACATAGAATCACAGAATGTCCTGAGTTGGAAGGACCCACAAGGATCATGAAGTCCAACTCCTGTCCCTGCACAGGACAACCCCACAGTTCACACCATGTGTCTGAGGACGTTGTCCAGTCTCTTCTTGAACACTGTCGGGCTTGGGGCTGGGTCTCCTCCCTGGAGAGCCTGTTCCATGTTCTGGGGTAGCCAAGACCCCTACAAACTGCCAGCACCTACGGAAGAACTGAGTCCTGCCAGCATCGAGAGACCATGTAACATGGACTATGGCCCTAGGATAAACAGGGCCCCAGCTACCCATGTTTAATTGACTGAGTGACATGCTTACTTTCTAAATTAGGTAAGTTAAGGAAGGAATTGTACCTAACAAACCTGTCTGCTGCTTAAGCTTCTTTAAAATAAGACTTCAGTTCTGAATATAAATGATTCTTCTTTCTCATTTACTAACCACACACTAACATTCAAAGATGTCATTGTGTCTTTTCCTTATTACAACATCTTTTTTTACATAATCTGTTGTGCATTTAAGACTTTAAGTAAAAGTCTCTTCATCTGCTTTTGGGAGGCAGGTTCCAGGTAGGTTCCTTGAAGACTCCTGGTTCTAAAATCCTGGCTGACAGACAACTACCAACCCAGCCAAACACCATCTCATTTTTCTTACCTCCAAACTTGAAATATTAATTTCAGTGCCTTGGCGTAGTTTCAGACCATGTAATTATAATCTAGATCCAGGCTGGATAAGTATAAATTCCATCTATAGAACCATTTCTCTTATTTCATTTGGATGCAATACTGTTATCCCTTTTTCTGTCATAGGTGCCCAGTGTTGTCCCACTCCACCCCAGGTCTGCCCACCTCTCACTGCAGCGTGAAGATGCCTTAAAACCTATATTGCTCTCAGTGCCTTCCAAGGGGTAGGAACCAGCCAAGGTTACTAACTCGATCAACACAACTCATTCAACTCAATCAACACAGCTCATTCTCTAAACTGTCTATTAAAACATATTTTGGTATTTAGAACTTGTCTTCCAAATATGTTGACACATTATTTCCAGACACATGTAGATCTTCAGTACTTTCTCTTCTTTAAAATACAAAAAGAAGACTCAGTCTCAGGAAATACACCATCCTACTGAAACACTGAATCTCTCACTCCAACATCCTAGAATGTGGACAAAAATATATGCTAAAATAATTTCCTGACTTTAGTAAAATTCTTGATTGAGTTTACCCTGAAAGCCAAGAGGTGTTCTCAGCACCACTTTATCTCTGCGGAGTGAATTGAAGTGTCCCTGGCTGATAACACCTCGATTCACTGTGCATGGTTTGCCTATATGGCAGTTTTCAGAGAAAGGAGAAAAAGAAAAAGTAAAATAGTGATGATGCTTATCCAAAGGCATAAGGGACACTTCCAGGGAAGGGCTGTGGAACTCATTTGTTCTCACAGAAGAAAATCTTATTGGTGTGGGGCTGTAACAGATTGACTGTTCTTGTAATGTACTCAGTTTCTACTCATGAGTAGATTTGACCGTCCTTGAATGTCTCATCCCTTGGACAGAATGTCAACTTTGCTTTTGCCATTCTAGCAAGTAAAATACATGTAGAACTGTGTTATTCCGGAGCTGAAGGAATGTAGGCCCCTGTGTCTCGCTACATTTAAGCAAATGAAAGAGAGATTCCTGTGTTTCTTCAGAGCGCAAGGATTCTCTCCATACTGATGGTTAAGTATCTGCATCAGTCTGAAACCGAAACCACTTGACAGATTCCTGCTGGAGGTACGTGCTATCCATCTAGCAGAAGTTCATCTGAAACGCTCCTGAAAAGTGTTTATCTACTTAGATGCTCAGTATGGCTTCCAAATCAGAGCTCCAACCACCCTACATAAGCATAACAAAAACCCCAAACCAGCCAAAACCAAAACCACAAAGAAATGTACTGTTTGTAAAACAGCAGTTTGGCTACGAAAGGAGTATATCTAGCAGAAAAAAAATCTAAACCCCAGCAAATTCAGCCATCTAGAAAATTCACATCTTTAACAAAGTGCACACAGCATGCTGGAAAAGGCCAAGAGCAGAATCTCCTATTCCCCAGGTTTCAGGCAACAGGAATATTCCAGTACTGCTCCTCCATCTGTTTTCCACAGGATGGTAGTGTTCTGTGCAAAATGATCCTTGTTTTAAAGAGCATCCACAGCTTGGGCACGCAAGGAACATTTCCCTCTTCATTCACAAGGAAGAGGCCATGCAGAGGGGCTGGTCTTGATGTAGGATTTGTACTCTCTACAAATCGGTCGGACTGAACAGGAGCATCAGCCCACACTTCTCTTAAGAACTCTGCTATTTCAGCCAATTCTGCCTTTTTCACACCATCTTCCTCATCCTCAGCCAAATACTTCAGTGTGCAGCTTGATGAACAAAACACATTTTGTCTTCCTCAGAAACTCCAGAGGAATCGTGAATGTTCTCTTATATATATATATATATATATATATATATATTTTAATGCCAATGAGTATTGTGCAAAATATAATGTATGAAGTCTTCAGGCAAACCCTCCAATCTGTTTTAGCTCCTTGGAAAGTATTACACAGTCATACTCTGCAAACTGGACCAAGTACCTTGGCACTCTGTCCAGTCAAATGCTTCTGACTTAATTGTCGGGTCACATAGGTGTGTGTATACATTACTGTCTATATCCCTGGTTAAATACTTGAACCTCTTGATTTTGTCAGCAGCCCAAGGATTTTTTCAGTACAGCAGTAAGCACAGACAACACTATATGCTGTGATTTTCTGAATTTAATATGACAAAACTTCATGGTGCTTTTACTTGCACATGTAGATAATGCGAGTTTTGTCTATGAGTAATCATTCCTGCAAGCTTAGGTACCTCCTTCCTCGTGATGATTTCATCACCTCACGATACTTTCCAGAATATCTAGTCTGGGACTCTGATGTAATGATTTGTAAATATTAAGATGGAATTATACACAAATACCTTGTTACCCTCACTTGGTATAACTAGAAACCTAAATATACGCATAACACAAAAGACTGAACACAAGAAGCTCAACCATCCTACTGTGCGGAAAGAACTTAGTAGCATATCTTTGTGACAATGTACAGGAATGCAACATATAGAAACAAGTACGTCCATTGCTGGGAAGAATTTTCTTGCATGCACCACTCAAATTGTGACCCAAATAATTTCCTACTTGAACAATGAAAGAAAAGCTAAAGAAAAGAGAGCATTACTACAAATGCTCTACAAACTACAAACTTAGGAAACACAAATCATCCCTCTCCTCCTGTGAATGTAGAGGACATCTGGAACAAGCACATTCGTGGGACATGACACCAAAGCTAGTCTCCTGACAGGTATTCTTGCTTTTGCTTCAGCCAAAGTCCTTGTATCTTTAGTCTTACAAAACATACACGGCAGTTCCTTAAAGACAGTTAATTTTTTGAAATAATTATGTCCATAACAGCACTCTGAGGATGCAAAATGTTACACAATCCCATGTTGTTATTATTATTGACTGCAGTGCAAAGCTCGGCCTCGCTGTGGGACAGTGGAGCTTATCATCAGCAATCTCAAGGCACAGCAGGGTAAGAAAAGTCGCTATTTGGCAATGTTTGCATTTCACAAATCTGTTGAGAGGTTTTTTTTAATCTAACACGGGACGGAATCAGAAATGCTGCTTCTTCATTCAAAGCTCAGGCGCTGTTCCACGGAGGACTGCTGATTACAAAACAAACAAAAAACCGCATTTCCACTTTCTTGTCAGGAAACAAAAAAGCATTTGCAATTTAATAAATCCACTTCTCCGGACATCTCCGGAGATCACGGAATAGCCCATTTGATAACATTTAAGTGTATACACAAATGCACAGCCTGGCTCCTGAGGGATCCAACTTGTTCAGTTTGCACTAAGAGTGAAGTCCCCACTCTCTGCAGATTCTATGTAGTAGCTATAACTTGACTGTCCATTTTTCAAGTCATGACAGCAAAAGAAGTGGGATTACCCTGCTGTGAAGAGGGAGAAAGCTCAGTGGGAAACTCAAGGAAAGGCCAAACTTGTGGAGAGAATCGGATGTTCAGGAAAGGTATCGCTACGGTGGCTCTAGGCACGTGAGGACAGTATGAAAAGGAACAGGTGAGTGTCCCATTGCATCCCAAGGGCTGAATGCAGACAAGGGCTGTGGCCAAATATGTGTCAGGAGTTGAATGAGATGGAGGACCAAGGGAAGACAAGGTCAGAGAACTCAGAAATTAAACACAACGAGTTCTGAAAGGAGAAGAGACTCTGCAAGTGTTTTGGACTATTAATGACGTTCAGAACAACCAAATGCAGCTCTCTGCAAGAGATTTTTGGAACAGTGTTTGGATGTGTAGATGGGAAGCCTGCCTGGAAATTCGGGCTGTATTTATAATGAGTTGCCGCTTAGGTATTCTGTGCAAAATAGGAGCCTAGATTTTGGTTATCATCCAGTCCCTGAGAAATTCTGCACTTTGCGATTACAGTGTTGTGTGGATGGGAGAGAAAATAGTAATTCAATTGAACTCTGCTGCCTCTTAGACTTATTTTGAATGCGTTTAGTGGCCACTGTCATGGACAAAACCATACCTGTTAATAAACCACGCTCTCAGCGAACCATGTCTTCAAGGTGGGAAGAAACTCAAGACGTCTTCAAACGTATCACTGTCTAATTACCTAAATGGATCTGCAAGTGATGACGTAATATCATATAACAATGTAAAGTCAAAGTTCTTCAGCTCTGTACTTTCAAGAACAGATGAACTACAGCTGCAAATCTGGTGCTTATTTAAAAGAGCAGGTGTAAAAAGAAGCAGCATGGCGCAGATGACTTTTAAGAGCAGTTTCAGGGACATTTAACACACTGTAGCAACCCCACACTTTTCTTTTTTTTTTACAATAACCCTCATAAAATATTGGTAGTGGTGAAACTTGGAAATCTCAAATCACTCACATACTGAGAGTTGTCAATCAAAATAGAATTCGATGACCTTCTTTATGCTGCACATTTAGAAAGACAATGTTCTAGGACTATTTCAAGCTCTCTTTGACCCCCCAGTACACTACATCACTGTCTGTCATGACCTGACTCGATAACGGTATTAAAAGACAAGGCAGAAATTACTGAAAATACGCCACCTGGAACACAGAAAGGTGAAATGTAATTCAGTGTCCCTCAAGCAATGGCTTAGATACCCTCATCAACTTTGCAATTCTGTTAAGATTATTTAAATGGCAGAAGGCTGTAATTAATCTTAAAAAAAAAATTGATTTTAGAGGACGTGTTCAAGCAGTTTACTTTAAGTTCATTACTGTGCACAGACATGCTAAAACATGAGCCAGCAGTGTGCCCTTGCAGCAGGTAAGGCTAATCATATCCTGGGCTGCATTTGGCAAAGTGCGGCCAGCAGGTCGAGGGAGATGATCCTTCCCTTCTACTCAGCACTGGTGAGGCCACACCAGGAGTGCTGGGTCCGGTTCTGGACTCCACAGCACAAGAGAGACATGGCCATATTGGAGAGGCCATCAAAGCACCATAGAGATAATGAAGGCACTGGAGCATCTTTCCTATGAGGAAAGGCTGACAGAGCCTTGTTCAGCTTGGAGGAAAAAAGGCTGAGAAGGAGCTCATCAGTGCATATAAATACCTGAGGGAGGTTGCAAAGAGGATGGAGCACCACTCTTTGTGGCGGTGCCCAGTGCCAGGACCAGAGGCCATCGGCACAAACCCAGTGCCCAGTGCCACAAACCAGGGCAACGAAGTTGGGGAAGGGTTTGGAGGGGAAGCCGTATGAGGAGCGGCTAAAGTCATTTGGTTTGTTCGGCCTGGAGAAGAGGAGACTGAGAGGAGAGCTCATGGCGGCCACAGCTTCCTCACAAGGGGAGGAGGAGGGGCAAGGCTGAGCTCTTCTCTCTGGTGACCAGTGACAGAACCCGAGGGAATGGCAGGAAGATGTGCCAGGGGAGGTTTAGGTTGGACATGAGGAAAAGGTTCTTCACCCAGAGGGTGCTGGACACTGGAACAGGCTCCCCAGGGAGGTGTCATGGCCCCAAGCCTGACAGTGTTCAAGAAGAGACTGGACAACGTCCTCAGACACATGGTGTGAACTGTGGGGTTGTCCTGTGCAGGGACAGGAGTTGGATCCTTGTGGGTCCTTCCAACTCGGGACATTCTATGATTCTATGATAACTGAAACACAGGAGGTTCCCTCTGAACATCAGGAAACATGTTTTTACTGTGAGGGTGACTGAGCACTGGCACAGAGAGATTGTGGAGTCTCTATCCTTGGAGATATTCAGAAGTCATCTAGACATGGCCCTGGACAAACAGCTCCAGGTGGCCCTGCTTGAGCAGAGGAGGTGGACAAGACAACCTCCAGAGGCCCCTTCCAACATCAACCATTCTGTGAATCTGTGAGCTATTACACATCATTACCAAGCTGAGCTAACAAACAATCACTAGTCATCTGTATTTTGGTACCATTTAGGCTGCCTCAGAAAATCAAGACTATCTTAAGGGAAACACAATAAGAAGCATGTAGAATGCCAACAGACCTCCACGTCAGCCTAAGTCTCCTACAAGAAATAGATCAAATACACTGTCATTTTTATTGTAGACTTCCTTTCCCACAACTATATGCATACATACACATATATATGTATATACATGTACACACACACTAAAATTTTAGATCTATAATGTTTATAATCGATTCATCCATCTATATCCAAAAACAAGGGAGATTTTCCTAATGTTACACAGGCCATGTATTCTGGTGCGAGGCAGAGAGCTGAAAACAGGCTTTCCAGAGTTCTCATGACAAAATATCCTTTAATTATCGCTATTAGAATTCCAAATGCTAAGTCGCACTTTGAATTTAAACATCCTTCAGTGTCCTAGCATTCAGGTCTAGAACTGAGCACACTCATGGAATTGCAGGTCAAGCTGAAATCCCTTTGAAAATTCAACCTTTTGTGAAGAAAAAGTTGACGGTTATTGACAAAATGTTGTAGTCTGCCTTGTTACTATTCATGATTAAGGAAAGTAAATATTGTCTGAGGTCTAATGAGAATTCCAATGCAATAAAGTCAAGTGTGAAAGGTGCAATCAATACGTGATGATGCAACAGTATTTGTTTGTAGTTTTGTTATTGTTTAGTTCATGGTATTCGGTGATGCTTGAAAATGAAGTGTTAAGAAATTAGTGCTACAAGGTTTAACATTCAGATTTTATTTCTGATATTGTAATGTTTCTACAGTCATTACATTCTGAACACTAATTAGAGTCTGATTTTTTTTCCCACTAGTTAAGCACTGCAAACCAAAGAATTCTAGAACAAAAATACTATGGAAACAAGCAGCAATATTATCCATGAACATCCACAAATTATAACCCGTGATGTCCATGGCTAATTTTACACTGCAGGAGAAAGTACTGCAATGAAGATCTGTATTTTTTTTTGTGTTAGCGAGTATGCTTCAAACTATATCAAGTTTATGAAGAAAGTGTCTTTTCAAATGTATAACAGATCGCAGAGTCTAAGCTGCAGCATTTATGTCCTACATATGGCACGGTTATCCACCCAGGGCTCAGTTTTGGATTTACTACAAGTCTTGGATACTAAGAAGCATACTGCCCTGTGAAAAAGTCAAGGACTAAATCTCAGTTACTCATTTATTTCTGCAAGAAAACCAATCTTTTCTGGTCCTTCATCAGACTGACTAATTTATCTCCGTTTGGGCTCAACTGGGTTGGCAGGCACACAGTCATCGGTCCTCGTCATGGTGTCATGGCATGGGACACCGGTACCTTGTATCAGAAACCAAAGAGATGGTTTCCACCCCTCTCCCTTCTCTGCAGGCACGTCGTGCAAGTGACAACTTGTGCCGGCACATTGCGTAGCCTGAACATACTGAAATTATGTTTGAATATTATCTGCAACTCCGTATTTTCTGAAGAAGCCACATAAAGATCTGTCTATGCGAACTTCAGTGGATCTTCACTGGTTATGTTCACAATGAACGTATTCATGGTTCTGAATATTCTGCTTTATTAATTCCCCTGGCAGTTAAACTTTAGATTACAGAGCAAGACTTAGGACACGGATAGAAAACAAGGGCTGATTCTCTTCTAAAACACCAGGTTACATGTCTGTGTTAGGGTGAAATGGCTTTTGAAGTCAGCTAGGAGAATTTGGCATAAATCCTACCCAAAGGGCAGTTACAGGCCAAACCAGACACCAAACGGCTGTTGATCGTGTTTGGTGAAAGATTTCCTAAGGCAGCTCTACAGTTCTTCACACATTGCTAAAAGCAATAATTACTTTGAAACATTATTTATGTCTCTCCTAATGTGACTGCTTTATAAATTCACTAAATAAATGGACCATGTAGCTAAACTTAACACTCGTATTTAACATATTACAGAAGCAATAAAAAAAGCCCTTCACAGAACCCATAACCCATCCAGACCAAGAAAATCCCCTAACCCATGCAAAGATTATTTTCCTACAAGTAGTTTCAATGGAATTAGGTGGGAATTAGCTGAGACACCAGTAAGAGAATGACATATCTGTTTCGTATCACAATTCTTGTTATCAAAATGTATTTTTTGCAGAGCCACAGAAATGACTCTTTCAATCACCTAAGTGAGATCTCTTGACCTATTGCAAATGAGACCGCATATTAGCAGTGCCTTTAACTTTGGGAAACTTACTTACTTTTGTTTAGAAACAGCCAAGTAAGAAACCTAGATCTGCATGAATTCGGTACGATATGGCCCAAACACGTGCACAGCCAGATGAAAGATAATTATGGGAAATAAAACATGATGTTTCAAATCAGCTCCCTAATAAAGCCTAAAAATATAAGAAACTCTATCATATTAACCAGCGAGAACTGCTCTTTCACTTAAGGGATACTTGGGTAATTATTCAAACCTGTACAAGACCGGATTGTCAAGTGAAATCATAATACAGAGCATCTCAGGATAATGAGATAGATCTTGAGGCCATTAGCAGTGGCTGCTATTATAACACTGGCCAAAGTTCTCCAAGAAAGAGAGAGAATATTTAAATGAAAGTTATAGAGAACTAGTTTGAACTTGTATATTTGAATAGCTCAGTACTGTTTCATAGTTTCCATTCCTTCCTGGAGAGAAAAGTGCTTATCTTGTAAGACTGTGAAATAAGTCAGGCTTTAGGGACTGAAATCTCTGAGGGCAGATATTAAAACAAAAAATAATTTGAAAATCAAGCCACCTTGAAATCCATACAGTTTATATTAAGAATTTTATCCTAGCAAGGTTTTAGGGTCTAGTTAGACACTCAGCTGTCTTCTCTTTCCTGATTGTTTCTCTCATTTAGAACAACCAAACCCAACATGTATCTTCTCAGACTTTAGGTTTGACAAGAAGAATTATAGCTTTAGAAAGACTTTAAAGACTGGAAATGGAGGAGGAGATGACTTTTCCTCTCTAAAATAGGTCCTGCTTATGAGACATTTGTATATGCATGCTTTGTTGTCTTACGTTTGTTTGTTTTTAACCACTACAGGGACAATTCAATAGCTCATGGTTGTGAACAGTGAAACTAGCTAATCCCTGGGAAAACACTTGTCTAGCTCGGAGTTTATCAAGTACAGTCTGGCTAATGTGTCAGCAGCTGGATTAGAAATACTGATTGTTTTAAAATCCTCCTTCTGAGCCTTTCCTAGGTACCAAGGGTTCCAAACAGCAGCCCGGAGTCCAGTCTGGCATGCCCGGCACGCTCCATCGAGGAACTCTCCTCCTCACCTTGGCAAACATCTCCTGGACCGCCCGCGCTCGGCGGTGCTCGGACAACTAGACCAGACTAGGGCTTCCAGCAGTCGAAGCAAGAACGCTGACTAACACTTTGCAAATCAAATATTAAAAGACTGCTTAAATATTTTATGATCTTTTTACTTAGGCTCGGATTTGAAGTTTACTTCATCCACTAGCCAGAGATACACTGAAGGTTAATTGATGAAGGAAGAGTAAATAACAGCTGATGCTGCTGGCCCCAAGTATGCCAGGCGGTTAAGAGTATTCCCAACCTCGAGTGAGCCGTCACTGATGTGCTCATTTGTCTCACTAGGTTAGTGTCACCAGGGCTCAGATATGTGATCAAATTACCGCAGTGAAAGTGGTTTAAGCTTATGTGTTTTCTCTTGTATTGTATATTTGCACGTCTCCAGTGACACCGAGTAATCCTTTAAATTGTGTTAATTTGATCATGTATCCGAGTATCCAGTGCGGCAAATTGGGATAGGTGGCTCTGGAAAGTGGAGATGATGCCTTTTAGAAGACAAATAGTTTCCAAGGAGAAGAGAGGCATCCAGCAGAACCACTACAGCTCAGTTTACCAGGACTGGAGCATAAATCTCCTTTCTCCTACAAAATCAAGGGTCTGCAATATACAAACCTGACCAGACAAATTGCTTTTGATATTTTTTTGTAAAGCGAAAGAATTGACCAAACTCTTACAAAGCAACTGTTGGTCAATTTTTGGCTACCTGACTGGGCCAGGATCACTTAGAGCCCACCTAGATCTTAAAGAAAAATTCAGGAGCTCACCATTCAGAGAGCCTTCTCATCATATCTGGGGCTTGGAGTCGAAAATTTAAAAGCAACCTAAATATTTAGCTTTAGAAAAGTACCGCTGAGCTTGTGGCTGGACTCCTTTTCAGGAGACATTTGGTAAGGATTTGCACATACCAAAGTACAATTTACGTAATGAGCAGGAAGAGTTATTGGACTAATCATTTTTAATAGAGATTCCTCGTCTTTAATACAGAACTACACAATAGAACTTAATAGCTTGTGGCAAGTAAATAATTTACACGTGGACTGTGTCTGAATACAAATGTATACATAAAATATCACAGACTTAATGAAGCCTTTGGGGTGTTTTTTTTTAAATCAATTTAATTGATTTTGCTGATAGGTCCGCATTTATATTTTTGTAAGCCGCATTTCGCTTTACCTGCACATGTGGCGCAGTCACAGTTTTTAAGGGAGGCAGGGAAAACTCTGCAAATGAAATCGGAAACTAAATACACAGAGTGTAGGGATTTTTGAAGTGTCTAGGGTAAGACACTCTGAAATAACACTCCAACGTGACCCAACGGTGTGGCTCATTTACAAACCACTTCTCAGAAAAGGTCAACCTCTCAGGAACACTCATGACTGTTCAGGGTGTTTTGCAGCATTTGAGCCCAATGAAGCTGGTAATGAGGAGTTTTTCCCTCTACGTTGAACGTTTGGGGTTGTTCAGCTTCAATCCGCAGGGTTACCTGCATTTGGGCTCCTACTAGCGAGGGGAGAAGACAACGGCTGAAGAGGGTGGTTGGTGTTGTGACTAAGGCACAAATGAAGCCAGAAGGAAGGCAGCTGGATGGAAACATGGGTGTGTGTTTCACAGGGAGCGGCACCGGGTGACAGCTGCTTTGCCACCACGAGCACCAGCTTCTCCAACTGTTTTTCACTACAAAACACACCCGCAGCTCGTTGTCCCTCTTCCTAAGGCACCACTTTTGTCATCATCAACTCACAAACGCTATGCAGCAAA